>NW_017728912.1:12877919-12905400 GCF_001723895.1 Crocodylus porosus
TGCCAAGGGCCCTGCAATAACCCCAGCTAGCTCCCTCAACACCCTGGGGTGGAGAGCATCTGGACCCGCTGACTTGAAGATGTCCAGCCCCTCTAGAAGCTCTCTAACCCGGTCCTCCCCGATCTGAGGTCTGGAGGCGTTCCGCTCGAGTCCATCTGGCATCACAGCGGGGAAGTCCCAGTCCCTGCACAAGAAAACGGACATGAAGAATTGGTTAAAGAGTTCAGCTTTCTCCTCGGTGCAACCACCATTATGCCTCAGAATGCTGAAATTCACCTACAATATAGTACGCATCCTGAGAATAGAGTTACAGACAGCTGCTATTCTTTCTAGGGCACCATTACAGACTCCACTGTCTCCAGAAAAACTCTGCCAGGAGCAAGGTATCGCTATTTATGTGTCACCTGGTCATAGAAGGAAATGAGATTGGTCAAGCAAGACCTAACCGCAACAAACCCGTGCTGGCTATCCCTCAGGATGTTGCCATTAGCCAGCTTGTCAGGAATGGTCTGTTTGATAATTTTTTCCAAAATCTTCCCAGGGATTGAGGTCAAGCTGATTAGCCTGTAGTTTCCTGGATCTACTTTCCTCACTTTCTTAAAGATAGGCACTACATTGGCCTTCTTCCAATCTTCAGGTACTTCACCTGAGCACCAGGAGTTCTCAGATATCCTTGCCAGTTGCTGGGCTATGATGCTTGCCAGCTCCTTAAGTACTCTGGGGTGCAATCTGTCAGAACCAGCTGACTTGAAAGTGTCCAGCCTCTCAATTTGTTCCTTTACAAGGTCTACACTGATGTTGAGTATAAATTCACCCTCACCCTGGCTGTCCCTCATCATGTTAGGCAGAGTGGTCCATTTGGGTTGATAAAAAACTGACGCAAAGTACCCATTAACCAAGTTGGCTTTTTCCTGGGTGTCGGTTGTCAGTTTTCCTATTTGGTTTAGCAGGGGTCCAATGTTGCCCTTGCTTTTTTTCCAACTCTCCACATAATCTGAAAAAGGACTTTTTATTGTCCATTATACGTGTAGCCAGTTGGAATTCAGTAGTAGCCTTGACTTTCCTGGTTTGTTCCCTACAGGTACGGACCAGTGCAGAATACTCCTCCTTAGTAGTGAGTCCTGTCTTCCATCCTTTATAAGCCTCTCTCTTTAGCCATAGGAGGTCCTCGAGTTCCCTGCTGATCCAAGGGGGTTGCTGTGCACTCTTGCTACTTTTCTTCTGAGATGGGATGACCATCCCTTGTGCTTTCAGGATCACTCCCTTAAGGAACAGCCACTCATCTTGGATTCCCCTCTCTGTCAAGTCTTGGCCCCTTAGGGACTCGACAGTATGCCTCCTGTGCTTATCAAAGTCAGCTTTCCTAAAGTCGAGGACTTCTTCATTGCTGACTGACTTACCAGCTTTGTGATGGATAGTAAAAGTGATTAGCTCATAGTCACTGTCTCCCAGCTTTCCTCTGATTCTTAGGTCACTGACTAGATCATCCCTTTTGGCCAGTATCAGGTCCAGCAGCGCTTTACCTCTTGTTGGCCTGACTTCTTGAATCAGGTAGAGCTCATCCACACTCGTGAGGAAGCTTTGTGACCATTTGGATTTGGTCAAGTGCTTTTCCCATGAGATGTCTGGATAGTTGAAGTCTTCCATGACAGCCGTGTACCAAGAGCATGCAGCCTCTGCCAGTTCCCTGGTGAATTCCTAGTCAAGCTCTTGTTCCTGATTAGGAGGTCTGTAGTCTCCTGTGCCACATTCTCCACATATTTTAACCTAGAGGGTCTCCAGTTGTCCTCCATGGGTGCCAATGTCAGCTTGCAAGTGTCAGCTTTGCATGGAAAAGCTTCAGAAGTGTTTGAAGCAAGGAGGATTTTGCCCTTGTACACTGGGCCAGCACAAAATGAAGGCCTCTCCAAGGTCCCCATGAGGGTACTTTCCACCCAACCTGTGTGTGGGCATCACTAGTTTTCAGACTGTGGAGACCTACACCTGGAGAACCATACTCAGCCAAATGAAATGATTTCTCTCTCTCTGCTCGTGGAGAGGCCGGACAGTCCCTTCCTGGCCAAAGATGTTCAGTTGCAAATTAACATTTAAAGTTTAAAATGGTGGCATGCTTCAGTTTGGTGCTTTAAAACTGAGTGCCAGGTTTGTGGATTGTGAAGATAAGCAGGTTTTAAAATGCACAGGTTTAATACTTAAATGTTAATAATCATGTTTTAGTTGATTAGAACATTACAAACTTACATTAATGGCTGGAAAACCCATTGTGAGTGATTACCTTTCGATTAACCTTTGTAAATTAGTGAATCAATTTGAGTTAAAATGAGGAATGTGCAAAATCTACTTATTGTATCTTGACGGATACATTTTACTTTAAATGTGTTGATTGCCTCATAATTTCTGCTCTCTGTGGTAAGTAATTTGTTTTAAAAGGTGAATAAAATGGCCCTAGTTTTTATCATTCACCTTATTTTGGAAACTGTATGTACTGAAAAGATGCAAATAGACAAAGCAGCATGAGTTGGATTCATCAAGTCATGAAATAAGCAGAAGATATACCATACCCGCTCAACAGAATGACTGTTTCCCATAGCCATCAGTCGCTACATTTATGGATCTGTTCCAAATAAAACACATTTCCCAACTAGTTGGGTCTCAGTGTACTGTCTTCAATTTTCTGATTTAGAGAATATTTGTCCTTTAGATGAGATGCATACCTGTTGGGATAGATATTTAAAAAAAATGTTTGCAGCTGTTAAACTGTATTTACTAGACATAAAGTCAAGATTGTATTTACTAGACATAAGGTTAAGATTAGGTCATTTCCTCTAAATGTTTGTTGTTTGCTTTCTGGTCTACAGCACAGATATAATCTAAAAGCATCCTCCCATTTGAAAGAACTCTTTTTTTATTGCCAAGCCAGTGTTTCAAGATTATTTCCAGTTGTTTTGTTTTTTGTTTTTTTACAGAGAAGAGCAAGAAGAGGCCTCACCTATTCGAGTTGGTTTCGTTACTTATAACAAAGTCCTCCATTTCTTTAATGTAAAGAGCAACCTAGCACAGCCTCAGATGATGGTAGTATCAGATGTTGGAGAAGTCTTCGTTCCATTGTTGGATGGCTTCCTTGTCAACTTTCAGGAATCACGATCTGTCATTAGCAAGTAAGGAATACATGATACATAGAATCATAAAATCATAGAAAATCAGGGTTGGAAGGGACCTCAGGAGATCATCTATTCCAACTCCCTGCTAAATGCAGGACCATTCCCAACTACATCATCCCAGCCAAAGCTTTGTCTGGCTGGGTCTTAAAAACTGTCAAGGATGGAAATCCCACAACCTCTCTGGGTAACCTATTCCAGTGCTAACTACCCTCATAGTGAGAAAATTCTTCATGATATCTAACCTACACTTCCCTTGCTGCAATTTGAGACCATTGTTCCTTGTTTTATAATCTGACACCACTGAGAACAGTCTAGCTACATCTTCTTTGGGACCCCACTTCAGGTCATTGAAGGCTGCTGTTAAATCCCTTCTGTCTTCCCTTCTCTAGACTAAATAAGCCCAGTTCCCTCAGCCTCTCCTCAGAAGTCACGTGCCCCAGCCCCCTCACCATTTTGTTGCCCTCTACTGGACTCTGTCAAATTTGTCCACATCCTTTCTGTAGGGGGGACCAAAACTGGACACAGTACTCCAGATGTGGCCTCACTGGTGCTGAATTAGAGGGGAATAATCTAATCACTTCCCTTGATCTGCTGGCAACACTCCTACCAATACAGCCCAGTATGCTGTTAGCCTTCTTGGCAACAAGGACACACTGTTGGCTCATGTTCAGCTTATTGTCTGCCATAACCCCCAGGTCCTTTTCTGCAGAGCTACTGCCCAACCAGTTGGCCCCCAGCCTGTACCGGCGCATGGGATTGTTCCGTCCTAAGTGCAGGACTTTGCACTTGTCTTTGTTGAACCTTATGAGATTCCTTTTGGCCCAATCCTCCAATTTGTCTAGGTCTCTCTGAATCCTAGCCCTACCCTCCCATGTATCTACTACTCCCCCAGCTTGATGTCATTTGCAAGCTTGCTGAGGGTGCACTTTATCCCATCTTCCAAGTTGTTGATGAAGACATTGAACAAAACCGGCCCCAGGACCGATCCCTGGGGCAGTCCACTTGATATTGGCTGCCAACTAAACATCAAGCCATTGATTATTACCCTCTAAGCCTGATGCTTTAGCCAGTTTTCTGTCCACCTTACAGTCCATTCATTCAGCCTGTACTTCCTTAGCTTGTCTGTTAGAATGTTGTGGGAGTCCATATCAAAAGCCTTGCCAAAATCAAGGTATACCCTATCCACTTGTCTCCCCACATCTGAAGAGCCAATCGTCTCATCATACAAGGCGATCAGGTTGGTCAGGCATGACTTGCCCTTGGTAAATCCATGCTGACTGCTCCTTATCACCTTCTTCTTCTCCAAGTGCTTAGAAATGGATTTCTTGAGGATCTGCTACCCTTCACATCCTTTGCTAGCATACTTGAATACTAATTGAATGTGAATGTTCTTCATTATGGCTTGCAACAAATCATGATTTCTCCAATGCATGAACCAGTAATCTCGTAATTGGAGACATCGCTATCTTCAAATAAGCTCTTTTATATGAATCTTGGGAACCAGCAACCAGTTAGAAAGCTCTTTCCTAGTTTTTCAGTTCTGAGACAAAACACCAAGTGGATGTTTCTTATACAATAAAGGGAAGAAGGGTGGAAATATTGTGTAGCACTTTGCACATGTAACATCCATGCAACATGCTGAGACATGGGCTTGTAATTCAAAACCCCTTAAAGAATACAGTTTACTCCCAAAATTTTAGACAATATGTATGTTTTAATTTCAGTGTTGTTTGCTCCTTAGCATAGGTCTTTTTTAATTACTTAAATATAAAAACATGAACGTTGTGAAATTTAACTCACAGTGTTTTATACTGCCTAGACACAACTGCTAGCTAGCATCATTGAAATTCCTTTAAAAAATTTTTTTTTAATTTCATTTAAAGTAAATTCTTGTGTGAATAGGCTTAGTATGTTACAGATTTTTAGGATTATCAAAAGTACTCTAACTACTTAGATGGAACACTGATCCTTTTCCTCTTTCACAGCTTGTTGGACCAGATTCCAGAGATGTTTGCAGACACTAATGAGAGTGAGACTGTCTTTGCTCCTGTTATCCTGGCTGGCATGGAAGCACTGAAGGTTAGAATGTTCCTCTGTCTAAGAGAACAAAGTCTTTATTAGGGCAGGTTTTGATAAGCTGCATAAATTGTTTTCTAAAGACTGTGCCAAGTTCTCCTGCAAATTACAGTGGGAAACGAGAAGAAACCGTTGATAGTTTCCAGTACATCCATTCCATTATTCTAGCAGCACCTTTGAACTACTGTAGTCACTGATGTGCCTAACATCTGTTTTTAGATTTTGCTTACTGAAGGAAAACACAGATCTTGTTGCCTGTTCTAAGTCAATTTGATGCTTCAGGGAAGGCAGGATCAGGATTTTTTCTCTCTGATTGTTAAGCAGCAGTGAGGTTTATTTAATTCCAATAATTTACGGGGTACTCTGGGCAATCGCTGTCATCTAACGTTGGTGATTGTACTGCATGTTAGAGGCATCATTGCAGTGTCTAGTAGTCCTCTCCAAAACTCAGCTTCTGCCTACTTTCTTTTCCATGTAGAATTGTATCCCGTCTGACTTCTGTAGCCATGCAATGGGTAGCTAGTTTTTCCCCTTAATCAAATGTTCACAGCCTGAATATAGATGTATATTCGCTGATCAAAATGTACCCCGAGTGCATCCCCATGTGCCTGGAACATCCCTGCTGAAGTGCCCAAATTTCTATGGAACACTGCCAGTTTAAAAAAAATGCCATCCCACTGCACTGTAACATCTACAGCAGCAGAGAGCAGCAACTGGTGGTTTAAAATACAGTTTGATTGCCTATGAGATTTATGTTAGTAAGATACAAAACTTCCAGCTTGATAATATGGTTGTATTAAAATCTAGAGGATTTTCCAACTTTTTCTTTAAATAGCTGTTGTTTTGTATCATTATGTATGTGTAACAGAAGATGCCTGTAACGTAAATTCATTCGTCTATTAGGTCCCGTTATTCTGATACTGCTTAACTTTCCTTTTGCAAAAATGGAAATTGCCACAACTGTACAAATTCCTTTGACATTATGCAAAAACAAACAACATGGCCAAGATACCAACCTGTGAAAAATAGTTGCCTAGTAGCAGCTGAGCTTCAGAAAGATTTTAAATTGGAACAGGACACATTCACATGAGAATCATTCCAGTCTAAAAACAACAAAATAAGTAACATACAGATGATTTGGGATGAATTTTGAATCCATATTTTTTAAAACTATTTAACATACATTCAGCTTAGAACAACTTCAACCAAAAGTGACTCTAAAGTAAAAAGTTTTTCTAATTAATAATGTAATAAGTAGGTACATGATATTAAAGATGTTCCTCTTAACATTCTGCTAAAAAACATTAATTCTGTAAAATACACAGTAACCCAATTTGCATGCATACTCACAGGAATTGCAAATATAAATTGGGTGTACAGTTACACCAATGTGTCTTTTTAAAATGAGGTTCTTTTATCTCTAAACAAACTGCAGTAATAAATGTGACAAAAGACTCCAGTTCCCAGTATCAGTAGAAGGTTGAAAAATTTAATGAATCTTGACTTACCAGTTGTGTAATGGAATGTCTATTAAAAGTAGGGCAGTATTAGGGAAAACTTGTATTTTGTGGCATTGCTTTTGAGAACAGAGGACTTCATTTGGCAGGGTTGGAAGTTGTTGACATATACTAAAGTCTCCTGTCATTTTTTAAATTTTAAGTAAAAAATGGAATCTCCAATATGGCTTTATTACTACATCCCTTGGTGGGAAAAAATCTAATTGTGTGAAGGAGCTGTTCAGTTTAATACTGTAGCATACCTTTGGATATCCCTCCACAGAAATTTTATTGTCTTTTGATATAGAAATATATTTTTTATATTTAAATGTTAATTATATATATTTATTATATTTACATCTAATTTGTATCTACATTATATACACACACACATTATATACACCCACATACAATATATATGTGTGTGTGTGTATATGTATGTATGTGGGTGGGTGTATATAATATATATACAAATTAGATATAAATACAATTTTATATAAATATAACAGTGCTTTATCTGTTTGAGTTGGATACTTTAGGTTTTTTTAAAACATAGTTATATATATTCTAATGTGTCTAGTCTACTTATTTAAATCTTTATTGCTTTCCTTTACATTGATATTACATTAGTGTTTTTATTTAACTCACAAGCATAAAACATGGCATGAGTGAACTCTGGTATACATATTGTTAATTCTTCTTTTGAAACTTTAGATTCTTATGTGGAAATTGCAACACCAGGACCCAACATATCTGTTAGATTAAGCTATTTATGGATATTAAATTCCCAGCGACTTTCTTCTGGGGATTTCAGTGCCATGAAGAGTTCAGTCTCTAAACAGATGGAGTATTTAGCTTATGAGGATTTAGAGAAAGTTTACACTGGCATTTGAGACACTAAAATGTATGAAAATTAGGCTCCACTGTTTATATCAGCAGCAGAATAAAAGGTCATTACTGTGTCTTTGAAACAGGCAGCAGAATGTGCTGGAAAGCTGTTTATCTTCCATTCATCATTGCCGACTGCTGAAGCACCAGGGAAACTGAAAAACAGAGATGACAAAAAACTAGTCAATACAGATAAAGAGAAGGTATTTTCTACTTAGAGTTTTTAAATTAATTGGAAAGAAAACTGCTATGATTTCTATTCTGTTGAATTTCTTCAGAATCGGTTAAATTTCACTAGTGGCTTGTTGCTTTTATAAAGTTGTTCCCTAAGTGCGTTGCATTGAGAATGAAATAGTGTCGCCCTAATGCTGCCCCTGTGTTCACCAGCAGATGAAACTGCCTCTGTTGACCAGCAGATGAAACCCACCCAGTTGCAAAAGCCACTCAGTTAGCAAAAACTCTTGGCTATGCTGTTGGTTTGGTGCTTTTATTAAAAACTTAGAAAGGGAATCACTGCCTTTTTGTGCTGAGTCAGTAGCAGCTGGCAGTGTTTTTGATCACGCGTGAGAAAGTTGTTTACCTTGGAAGTTGAACTTGGGGCTCATCTTTGCCCAGGGCACACCCCAGCATAATCCTGTTGTGCACAGTGGATCTGAAGCATCCCAAGTCCTGGCTCGATGAAGTCAGGTAGGCTTGGACCTGCAGAGAGTTCCACTTCCCCTTGTGAGGCATATTGCCGAGCAACATACGGAGAATGCACTGAGCACTAACATAAGAAGGCCTCCATATCCTTTTTCTTACTTATGGGAGTAGAGTGCAAGAGCATCACCTCAGGCTTGCTGGGCTATAACACTGGCATCAAGAAGCAGAGCAGCGAAACTGGAGCGTCTGCAGAATACCTTCCAATACCACCTTGCCCACTTGTTGCAAATCATGACTTCTGAAATTCCCTTCATGCTTCCATGACCAGTTTCCAGCCCTGTTTCTCCCTCCATTGCCCCAGACTTGCCCATATCAGCCCGAGTGTCTCTGTCCAATTCTTATGCAGCCACATCTTCCAGCACGACCTCCTCTCCACAAGAGCCATGCAAATGGCATCTGATACAACTGGAGCTATTCCCTACATTGGTTAGTGCAGGTCCTCCCTGTTTCACTCATAAACAATGCATGTATTTAAGTTTTTTCCTCTTCTACCTCTGTAGCTGCCTTTGCCACTAGTGGAGTCCTGGATGTTAGTCTAATGGCTAGAAATGGCTAATAATAGGCATTTTTTAGGTTCATATATGTATGTAAAGATCCAAGAGAAATTACCGTAACTTTTTAAAAATTTTCCACAGACACTTTTCCAGCCCCAGGTAAATTTTTATGAGACTCTGGCTAGAGATTGTGTAGCTAATGGCTGCTGTGTGAATCTGTTCCTGTTCCCGAACCAGTATGTGGATATAGCCTCCATGGGTCTTGTCACAATGTACACAGGAGGAACTCTGTACAAGTACAACAATTTCCAGGTAAGTGCTAAGACATCGCTTGCTGCTCAGAGTAGCAACCAAGAAATTACCATTTTGTTTCCATTTTAAAGATTGGTCTCCAAGCCTATTGTAAAAATAGGCTGGGGAGGATTTATCTTTGCACTCTGTTGAACAGACAGAATGCACATTTGGAAGTCTAGCTCAAGTCAAACGCATCTTCTTTCTCTGAAACAAGCTGGCGGCTGTCTTCAACTGAATTCTCTTAAGTCCATTGACCTATTGCTTCATCATCCTCTGATGAACATCAGAGATAGAAATGCTTGTAGCCAAAAGGAAAAAAAGAGAATCTAAGCAGTTGTTCAAAAAGATTTGTGTAATATCTAATTATAACAAGACCAAAAATATTCAGGGCCTAAGTGTGATACCATATAGAGAGAATGCAGAGAGGACCCCCATACAATCCTTAATGACCTTTATTTCCCTACATTGCAGTGAAATTGGTAAGTTTGTGGGTGGAGTTTAGTATTTAATGCGAGATTTTTCTTCTAGTAGACTGCAAGTAGTACATCAAGACTTTTTGCAAAAATATTGAGGTGTCTAGTAATGGACACTGGTGCAGTACCTGTTTTAGACATCCTTCTCAGTCATACTGGGCATATAGCATTCATTATAGGACCTTGTGTAAATCCCAGTAAATGCCTGTTTGAATCTTAAAGTGCCTGAATATCTTCATAAATCTGGTCCCTTTTGAAACTTGTAAGGAGGGCTGAAATAATAAAGGCAGGCTGGTATCACAGCGCTGAAGTTCACTGTCTGTGGCTTTGTAATATTTATAAAATGTGGAATTAGTGAATCACAAAAAAAATCATTTTCGTTGTAACTGTCAGTTTTCTATTGGGTCACTTGGGCATTAGCTGTGCCTCTTCTTCACTCCCTTACTTTAGTGTGCAAACATCACATGTCCTTTCAAAAGGATGCCATACAGTTGCATACAAAGAAGAGGAAGCTTCCTTTTCACTCTGATTTATCTACATATGCATTTTCTGACCAATCAATCAAGAGATTGGGGAAAAAAACAATCCTAGCTGGAACCTTAAAATCCTACACAGCCTACAGCAACTCAGTGGGTGTATCTATCTACGTGTGCAATTAATGCAGCAGAATAAACTGGTACAATTTCAGACACAGTAAACGAATCCCAATGTCACCTACATGTGTTTAAGTGCAGTAAATTACTGCAGCATAGGATAGGACCTGTGTGTGACAGGACTATCCCACACTGGAGTAAATTTAATCTACTGCACCCAAATTGCAGTACATGTGTAAATGGTGACACTACTGTGCATTAACAAATTAGTCTTTTGTGTAGTAAAGCATACATGTAGGCATGCTTAGTGTTATTCAGTGGAATACCCTACAGGCATGGTTTCAGAGAAGAGGAGTCCTAAAAATCCAAAACTGAAGGGTGATTGCTGCTGACTGCTGTTTAAATGAGACGTGTCAAACATTGTTGTAGGCTTATTTAAGGAAAAGCAATAGACAACATATAAAAAGGCAAATGTTTCGTATTTAAATATCCATAAACAGACATGAAAGATCTTGGGCCTTTATTTATTTATTTTTTACTGTTTTGCTGCCATCCAGTGGCGGACTTTAGCTTTCTTTGTTCTGTGCTTGTATGTTTTAGGTACATTCCGACAGTCCCCAGTTCCTTAGCGATCTTAGGAAGGACATAGAAAAAAGAACAGGATTTGATGCTATCATGCGGGTTCGCACAAGTACAGGTAATAATACTCTTTTGGAATGAAAATGAATGAGTGCATTTCTCCAGTTTTTGTATCGCAACAATCCTAGCACTCAGATTTTAAATAACAAAAAGTCAGAAGTTTTGTCCATAATATTTTTCTTATGTTTCATGTTTAGAGATAACTGTAGGCAAGCTTCTACAGAAAGTAGAAGAAAATACAGATATGTAGGAATCTGATGTGCAGTTTATTTTGCCTACACAAATACAGATTCTGCTCATTTAGAGAGGTACCTTGGATTTTATGTAAAGCATGTGTGCCAGCTGTAGTCCACACCATTTTGACCATAGTTTGTAAAATCCTTTGCTTAATGAAAACTTGTAGCTTCTGAAAACCTTATTTTTTCAAATTCAAGTATTGCAGGAGCAGCATTAGAGGCAAATACAGATATTCAGATGGGTTCAAACACCTTCATGGCTTTGTAGTTTGGCACCAACTTTGCCTCTTATAGACAACCTTTCTATTCTTCTAGCTCTACTTCCTGAAGGGAAAAGGTTCTTCTGTTGCCACCCCTCCTTTTGGCAGGGAAACCAGAAATGGCATCTGCCATGACTTCTGGGGCCCCCAGATGTTAAGGCCAGAAGTCCTGAGAATGGTGAAACAATTATTTCTTCTCAAACCCAATGAAGCATATTGACCAACAGCAAACAAGCAGTCGCAAAGCCAGGCCACTGTATTCAACCTTTGCAAATACTAATGTCATTTTTTTCACTGTCTGTAGGTTTCAGAGCCACAGACTTTTTTGGTGGCATTTACATGAATAACACAACAGATGTAGAAATGGCAGCAATAGACTGTAACAAAGCAGTAACTGTGGAATTCAAGCATGATGACAAACTGAATGAAGACACTGGTGCTTTAATTCAGGTGACACCTTTAAATCCATAATGTTTCATTAAACAATGAACTGTTATGAAGTAATAATAAAATAATTTTTGCCCCTGGGATGGGAGTCCCTTGATCCATAGCCGCGTTGCTTACATAGTCTTTATGCTACTTTATTAACACCAAAGCAGAGGTGGGCAAAATATGGCCTGTGGGCCAGATCTGGCCTGTGAGGCCACGGGACCCCTAAAAGATTTAGAAAATTAATATTTATCTGTCCTTGGTTCCTGTCGAAAATGACAGGAGCCAGGAGCAGTAGGACCCAGGGGAAGCCCTGGCAGGCTCCTGGAACAGCAGGGCCTGCCCAGCCCTGCTGGAAGCCCCAGCAGGGGCTTCTGGCCTGCGACCATGTGGCTCCTCGTGGCTGGACCAGTGTGGGAAACTCAGGGGGAAGGGCAGAGCTCGTGGGCTGGGCAGCACAGAGGTGGCGGTGGCAAACACTGCCTGGTGCAGCAACTGGAGGGCCGCTTTCCTCCGTACCGAGCAGCTGCTTCCATTGTGGCGCAGCCGCAATGGGCAAGTCTGGAGCTGGAACGGGGCCCAAGCTAGCAGCAGGGGTGGGTTACAAGCTGGTGCTGAGCATGGGAAAAGCAGACCGTCGCCCGCCCTGTGGCCGGTGCCACACACTGCAGCCACTTGCAGCCCACGTGGGGCTGCCTGTGCCTGCTCAGGACAGCCTCGGGCGGGCTGGGAACAGCTGCAGCAGGAAGCACCGTCCACGGGGCGGGGGATGGGCTGCTTTTCCCTGCGCTCTGTACTAGCTCCTTCCCTGCTGGTGAGCACGGGGTCAGGGCTGCACACTGCCCCCTGCCTGTACCATGGGGCTAGGGCGGCACTGGGAGTGAGCGGGTGCAGGAGTCAGGTGGGAGCATGGGGCCTGCACCAGTGTCCTGGAGCCAGCACCGACGGGGCCCAGAGCAGGGTAGCAGGAGTACAGGGTCCTGGCCGGCAGGGGGCACTCTGTGGAGCTGGGCCAGCTCCCCCTCTCCCTGCTCGTACAGCTCAGCCTGGTTCCGCAGACCCCTGCCAGCCTGCACCCTGCTCTGGGCCCCACCGGTGCTGGCCCTGAGGCATGGGTCCCAAGATGGTGACTGGGGGAAAGGGCACCTGTCAAGGGGTGGAGCTACCCATGCAGCCCTCAACAGCTTGCCAAAACTGGGTAGGCGGCCCTCCACCCAAAATAATTGCCTGCCCCTGCACTGAAGGATAGGGGCAGGTTTTAATGAATAATAAATAACTACATGTGTATTACTCTTCAGGCACATAACCCTGTGCAGGCAATCATTGCTTAGCTAACTCGTGCTGCTATCCTAGAAAGGCCATTGTGTTAATATTGAGTCAAAATAAAGGGAAGATAAATATAAAAACAATTCAGTGAACCAGCTTATTAGTGACCCTGGCCAATATGACTTTGAAACCCCCACACAGTGTGGTTCTGAGGATATGGGTAGTAGTACGAGTTGCTTTTGCGTCTGTAAGTTGAGGGTTGTTGCATGGAGGGAGGAGCTCCTAGCTGAGACCATGTATTCTTTCCACTCAACCCTATCCCCTCGCATCTGAGTTAACCTCAGAAGTAGTAGCAGCCTGGTGAGCCCCTATGGGAGGAGTTCTGTGAAGCTAGAGGAAAGTCCATTCTCTGGAATCACAGGGTTCCCTCCCTGTCTGGATCTGTGGATAACTCTGTCCCCAGGAAGGAACAAATAATTAAACATCTAATGGTAGTGACCTTGCTGTCCAAGGCTGAGGCAATCTCTGCTTACACTTTCAGTCCAAAATATATATTCCCAGAAACCTATCAATGAATATTCTGGGAAATTTGGATTTAGATTTTGCTGCCTTACACTTATTAGAGATGTTTGTGAATATCTATTCCTTACGAAAGATGTATCCCAAACAATATCAGATGGTGGGAAATTACCCTTTACTCATTACTTCCTTTAATCACCAAAAGTGTAATAGCTTTTAAGTTTTTAAAGCTAAGCCAGAAAATTAGCTAAACTGTTACTCTTGTTCTGATTTACTGTTGTCACGCTCCTAGAAATATTATTCATGACTTAGTAGTTAATTCTTGGGTGAACACAGCCCCATAAAACACAATTAGCTTTGGTATATATGAAGTCATTTCCTAGAGAGATATGGTATAACATTGACACTGGATATATACAGTACCTGCTCCTTGTACATTTACTTCTCCATTTCAAATGGGTTAAAATGGGAAATGTTCATAAAATGGCTGATCCACACCCAGAAATCTCAATGGGAGTCTCTCAATTTGTTTCAGTGAGCTTTGGATCAGGCCCATAACTATCCAGGCAACGATATAAATAAAATACTATGTGTGAGACTAACATAGTGCAAATAACATGTTGGTGGATAGGAACCGAGAACAGGATTTCCTCTTTTTTGCCATACCAGTTTCCCCAAATATTAGCACTGAATTTAAACAAAATACAATCCCATTACAGTGCTATAAATCAAAATAGTTAAAGTTATATAATGCTTAAAAAGAACAATTTAATTCTTCAAGATAATTTTCTGCCTGCTGCTTTTTTTCCTTTGATTCTTTTTCTGCCTTTTCCTTGTTTTTGCCATGTGATGACAGAATCAGGGGAGTATGTTGAGTATTTGTCAGAACGCTTCCTGCCTATTGCATGAAGTACTTTTATTTATATTCACTCATTGAAATATTTTTAACAAACTTTTTTTCAGAAATTAAACAATTAGAGACCTTATGACTTTAAAAAAGTAACTGCTAGTTTTCACTTTTTTTTTCAAATTGTTATCTGTCTGTGCAGTCATGAAAGTAGTGGACTCTTTAATACTCCAGTTCTAATGGCTTAATTTTACCTTATGTGATGGGTTCATATATACTTGCATGAGAAAATGTGGAAATTATTTGTAGAGCTCACTAGTATCTGGTGAATGCTGCTTGCCTGGCTTCATAGTCCAAATGTATTTTCCATACAAATTATTTGTCTGTTGCATGTTGAAAGTCATCTCTTTATTTTAAACTGTAATTTTGTTAACTCTTGTGCAAACTGGGATATTTTTTATCATTACAGTGTGCTGTGCTTTACACAACCATAAGTGGACAAAGACGACTCCGTATACATAATATTGGCTTAAACTGTAGTTCCCAGTTAGCTGATGTCTACAAGAGCTGTGAGACAGATGCTCTTATAAACTTCTTTGCTAAATCAGGTAAAATCAGGAACTACAGTTTTCTTTGTTTTAGAAAGACATCTTTTCATAGAAGAGAATAGCACTTTACAACTTACTGGTATTACTCTGGTGTGTAATGCACAATACTGGTAACTTCAGTATGGTATATCTGAGATCTCCCAGATCAGAGACTTCTAATCATGTTGGAAATAGAAGATGGTGTGCTGGTTT
This sequence comes from Crocodylus porosus, assembly GCF_001723895.1. Classification (NCBI taxonomy): domain Eukaryota; kingdom Metazoa; phylum Chordata; order Crocodylia; family Crocodylidae; genus Crocodylus; species Crocodylus porosus. Next base: position 12,893,093 of record NW_017728912.1, read on the forward strand.
TCTGAATGAAATGAATATCTATTATAAAGATCTAGATTCCCAGCAACCAGCTCAGTTCTTTGGAGGCAGCTGTGATTCAAATTCACAATGACAACTGCATGTGTATATACATTAAGGTAAAATATGGCCCTGTACAGACAAAAGGTTTTTGTCTAATCAGTCTGGAGTTGACCTGTTGTTGTTTTTTTAATCACAGCTTTCAAAGCCATTCTTACCCAGCCATTGAAGACTGTCAGGGAGATTCTGATGAATCAGACTGCTCACATGCTGGCATGTTACAGAAAGAACTGTGCCAGCCCATCTGCAGTAAGCCAGGTGAGATAAGAGTCCAAGGAAAATCTTCCCTGTCTGCGTTTGCACAGGAGATGCCTAATCATCAGTATTGCAACCTTAGCAGTGCCCCAAATGAAAATTCCCGGGCATTGTTTAATTTCCTTTCAGTATTCTGTAAATATGTTTTTTCTTCTTTACTCTTTCATTTTTAAGAACATTGTAAACACGTCTTTAAATGAGAAAAAGCTGGAAGTGGTTATACATTACAACTTTATTTTAACAGACTCATGTTTTTAACAAGCCCAACAGCAGGAACCAATTTTTCTCATTATGATGATGCAGCACATTGACTCATTTTCTTATGAACTTATCTCCCTGTCCCATGAGGCTTGTTTATAATAAGACTGCACTGTAGTTCAATATTGTAGGAATCAGTTGCATTTAAAGGTGGTAAGAACTGAGAAGACTGAAAACCCAATACATTTTTCTTTTTGCTATCTCTGTTGTTAAAACCATGGCAATTATTTTGCCAGTGAAGAAACTGATATATTCAGTGCCCGTGATTCAGAGAAGAATCCTTTTTTGGCCATACTTGAATTTAAAACACAGCTAATCATACCCATATGTCACTTTACATAAGCTTGCTTCTTTCAGTTACATTTTGAAAGTTGTTAACTATATTTTAAACAGAAGCACAGTCTTATTTGACTAGCATATTCATCAAGTAACCTCAGTTTGCTTCTAAATGTACATTTTTCACAGGTGTTCTTTTTGGGGAGGGGGCAGTTTGTCAACAAAGGACCAAAATTAAAAAAAATCCTAATTAATTTTCAAGTTAGAGATAGCTGTACATGTTTACTCACTCTTAGCACTTTAAAATCTTTCTTGGTTCAGAGACTCCTTCTTCCTTTCATATTCTCCCGTATTCAAAAATGTTATACTCCCACTCTTACATATTCAGAATATCTTTAACGTATGTCTGGGTCAGTCATTCAGGGTAGTTTACCACAGATAGGCTTTAAGTCTCTTTTTGCTGAGTAATAGTTTGATATTTGGCAAAAGTCATTATTGGATACAGAGTTAAATTCTGTAATCTGGTTGGATCTCAGTTCTGGAAACATTAAAATGTAGGTTTTCTGCTTTTTCTCTTTCTTGAAATATAAATTGTTTCCAGGCCTCTCTTTCACTATTAACTAGGTACTTAAGACAGCAGGTATAGCTGATTTCTGTTCAGGATCTTTTTGGCTTAATATTAAAGAGATTTTTGTACATGACACTGAACTTATTAGCAAGTCTGACTATTTCCAGAATGCTACTCCCAGGCTTTTCTCTAGCCTGGTACAGAGGGCTTTTACTGTGTGATGAATGTTGTGTGTTTTCCTTTAGCTGAGGAGAGCATATTATCCAGGTCCCCCACTTCCTGAGTAGGTCCCTTAATCAGTAGGCTGTTACTTAAATGTTGGGTGCCACTACCTATGCTTTGAACAACAGATTTGGAGTCAGCCATTCATTTTGTCAAAAAAAAACAATGTAGGTGCCTGAGCTCAGGGAGGGACTTTCACCCCATGAATACCAATTGACTAGAGGATTTCAGACATGTCTCTCTTCAGGGCTGTTCATTTTCTGTCTCACTGTACTGGCTGTTGTGAATCCCACTGAGGTACCTTACCTTCCCCATGCACTGTATGGGGAACTTAGACTAACCTAACTTGTAAATTCCACTTCCTGAGTTGGGTACCTAAATGTTATGCTGAGTGTAGATCCTTACGTCCATTTATAGATCTGGGCCCAAGTGATTTGCCCAAGCTCACGCAGGAAGTCTGTGGTGGAGCAGAGAATCCCAGGCAGTGCCCTAACTTTTGGATCATCCTTCCTTCCTCCTTCAGGATAGTAACCATTAACTCAGTTCCAATGGCAGGAGTACAGCACGGCATATGCAGGAAGGAAACACAGTGGCAACAGAAATATCACTGTGCAAAAACCTAATTAATCTTTTAGGATGTTGTTGTGTGTTCCTTTTTCATTAGATCTTTTTTTTAATGCCTGCAATTAAAGCCCTGGTATAGGATAAATACTGAACCCTGAGAAAATCAGCTCTTTGTACTTCCATGTTGATTTCCCTTTGTACTAAGCCCTGAGAAAATCAGCTCTTTGTACTTCCATGGCGGTTTTCCTCTCAGAATTCACCAGCCAAAGAAATCATCAATTGTGGGGTGTGGTACAAAGTCCTCATCTAAGTTGTATTAACATTCCATGCACACACAGCTCTTTTGCACACTTTATTTAGCTCTTAAAGTCAGAAGATTGCTAAAAAATTGGCAAATTTAAGACCTCTATTTCTTTGCCTCAGAGCAGTTAGTTGTCTGATTGAGCATCACTCAAGAAATAATCCAGGAATAAAATGGTGATTTTGCAAGACATACTTGAGTTTGTGTTTGCATTTGTCTTTCTTTTTTAATGGTTTTGCCCTGTAATGGTAGCTTCAGGATAGCTGTATCACCAGTGTAGTTCAATGGGGAAGGCACCAGCATGGCAACTCACGGGGAACATAGGCTCTGTGGCTTGCTAGGTGACTTCAAACAAGTCCCTACTTGTGCACCTCAGTTTCCCCATCTGAAAAAGAGGGGATTTTCTCATAACATCTCAGAATTAAAAAACTTTTAAGTTTATATTTCCTTCCTTGAAATAGCATTTAGTTAAAATGCTGGTGTACAACTTACAGTAGTTGTAATTGTTTAAAGCATTTGTTGAGCTTCGGCAGTTCACTGCCCGTTAATGCATGAAGAAAATATTATTGTCAGACACGTTTAGCATTAACTGTCTTGAATATAATTTACAACAGACTTTTATTCTGAGCACTTACCTTGTTTCATACAGTGAGCACGCCAAAAGTCACATGATGTGGCTAACTGTGTCTGAGACTGAGGTAATGCATGTTCCCCCTTTACCTGCTGGACTGTTTCTTGTTCATCTCATTTTTTTCTACAAGTTTCCTTGCAGAACTGGGCACAAAAAATGAAGTAACTTCTGTTTGAGCTTTTCAGGGTTGAATTACTCATTCTAAGTGTTTATTTGCCCTTTGAGGCTTCTTGCAAACAGCTGTTACTAATAGTCCTGAGTTGCCTCTTTGTGACCAGCTGGGGGGTTTGGTGACACGGCAAAGAACTTGGTTTGTTCAGAAGCCGAACATCCAGGTTTGCTAACAGTTGGGATTTAAGAAATAACAACATTTCCTTCTGTGTTTCAGCTCATCCTTCCTGATGCAATGAAGGTGCTGCCAGTATATATGAATTGTTTGTTAAAAAGTTGTGTCCTAGTTGGCAGACCAGAAATTCCAACAGATGAAAGAGCTTACCATAGGCAACTAATCATGTCTATGGATGTAGCCAACACACAGCTGTTTTTCTATCCACAGCTTTTGCCAATTGTAAGTATACACCAGGAGTGTGGAAATGTTAGTTTTAGAACTTTTCAGTCAAACAGAGGCATGTGTTAGATATGCAGCATTTATTTTAAACATCCATGTAAATGCATATGTGCACAGGGTTCCTTGAACAGTAATTAGCTTTTATATTGGTAAGCTAGGTGTTTCTTATCATTGCTGGGTAGTCTCCAATGGATCTACTGATTTTTAAGTTTTTGAAAGTTAGAATGGCTGAAAGAAATACCTACACGAGAACAGTGAAATGGCAATTTATACCCGTCTGTATATACGAGATACACTCACACACTTTGCCTCAAATGTTTAGTTTGCTGAAGATGAGTTGCAGTTACTGTGTGCAGTATCATATTGATAATGGTACTACCTTGTTTGCCAAATGTTATTTCCTTGATTCTTATTCACATGGAAGGATGTTAACTTTAACTTCACTGATTAACTGTTTAATTTGAATTCTAAAAAGTTGCTTAATTAGGGGTAGTGAGAAGTACTGGGTTGACTTTCTGAGAGACTTCAGTTCCACTTAAATAATGAACAGTCAATGTTTGGTAGTTCTGTGCTTCAGAAAGAGAATTAGATAATTAACTTCGTGTTTTGATGAAAACTAGAAAATTTATTATAGATTAGGTCTCAGTTATTCCAAGCCAACAGCAGTGCACATACATAAATAAGAATGTTTTGAAGCCTGTGGTGTAGTAGAGATATAAATAACAGCATACCACTGGACTAGAGAATCCTACTCAATGTAAGACAAGCTAGAAAGAATGCAGGTTGATTATCCTAGTCTGTAAATTGTGCTCATTGGGAAGGAATTGTTGACATTGAATAATGTTATCTTAAAATTATTTTTTTTTCTTGAGGAGTTACTTTCAACACCTGACTGCATATTAACAAGACAACTTGAAACTTTTTATATGGCACTTACTAAATATAACTGCACTAAACAGACCTAAACTCCCATGTTATTTCTATCTCTCTACAGCACAACATGGATGTAAAAAGTGATGCTTTCCCCACCTCAGTCCGTTGCTCAGAGGAGCGTCTGTCTGAAGGAGGAGTGTTCTTCCTGGCAAATGGCTTAAATATGTTCTTGTGGCTTGGAGTCAGTGCCCCACCTGAGGTTATTCAAGGCATCTTTAATGTACCGTCCTTTGCACATATCAGCACCGAAGCTGTGAGTACATTTGGGGTGAAACTAGAGATACAATGTACTTGAATCCTAAATAAATAGTCATCCTTAATTTTGGAAGTGAGTTTCCAGACAAACATGAGTGGAGCTGAAGCATCACCACTTCAATCCTGACTTGAACTAAAACGAGGGATGCATACGGTTTGTTTAGATTCCATCTTGTTTCCCTGACCTGGTTATACAGCCTGGGAGCAGAAACAATTGTGGGTGACCAATCAAAAAGCAGAAATAAAAAATGAGGGAAGTATGAATTGTTCAGAGCCAACGGACTGAATTTTTCACAGTGCATACTTGTGACTGCATTTGAAAAATGTTCCTGAAATTTGCTAATCAAATCCATTCCAGTGGATGATAGACTCTCCCTGCATTTGGATAGGATAACTTATGAAACAGCCTGCCTGGACACACACTGAAAGCCCACATATCATAGTTTAGCATGACAGAACTAACACAGTCTTCAGCTTATCTTTTAGTGAATGTGATGGTTTTGCATGCAGTTTCCATGCACTATTCCCCCATGGTGAGTTTCCCATAAAATACATTTCCAGACAGATGCACATGAAAATGAGTGTACCTGTGGCCTTTTCTTTTGTGAAGGACATTCGTACATTTTCGTTTTTGGAATGAGACCTGTAGAAGCTGGCTTACATCCTTCACAACCTGCCAAAATGATTCTGTAAAGCTTGGGAAAATTAATATTGTCAAAAAAAATACATGACTCATACTGTTAATCCCTAATATTTGCATCAACTCTTCTACTGGTAGAAGTGTTTTCTCATACGGTCATTCATCACCTTTCATTCTAACAGACACAGCTGCCTGAATTGGACAATCCATATTCTAAGAAGCTCAGATCAATAATGAAGTATAGCCAGAGCCAAAAGCCTTACTCCATGAAGGTAGGAGATTAAATTTAAAATGAGTTTAAGATAGACACTAAGTAACTCAGCAAGTCCATGTGGATTCCTCATGCATCAATGCTATTTGTGCATTATTAGATTTGATGGGATATTTTAAGTTGTTTTAATAATCCCACTGTTTCAAAAAGAGCCCTCTGCAAAGGCCCTTGTATCTGCAAGATGCCCCTATTAGCTTCAGTGGGCTCTGGAAATGGAAGGTGGATAGATCCCTTTTTGAATCAGTGTGAGCATCTTCACTTGATTACTTGAAATTAATGTTCTTTGAGCAAGGAATTCCAGATCTCCTGCTGTAGGTAAAATTTTCAAAAGCATTCAGCATTTGTTTGTGGCCATTTTACTATTGATTTGAAGGGAGCAGAATTAGGCAAATGCTGAGCTCTTGTAAAAATCATCCCTGTAGTGATAATGATAGTAAATCTTGCATAATTTATGTCAAGTAATTAAAAATCACTGGTATTTTATTATGCTCTGGCTTTTAAACTGAACACCTAAGCAAGATAATTTAGGGCCAGATTTTTCAAATGGATACTAATGCTGCATCTGTCTTTACTTCTGCATCCATCGATTTGACACTGCTCATACCAAAACAACTAGCCATGAGCATAACAAAAATAATCATCATGGTGAAGGGTCTGCTCTGCTACAGCTAGCAGTGAACATGGCACATCATTTGAATGTGTAACAGCCACAAGGCAAACAATACCCTCAGAATATCTTGAATAATTGCTCTCTCTCCTTCTAGCTAATAATAGTGAAGCAACGAGAACAGCCAGAGATGCTTTTCCGACAATTCCTGGTGGAAGACAAAAGTATTTATGGAGGAGCTTCTTATGTGGACTTCCTGTGTTGTGTCCATAGAGAGATCTGTCAGCTGCTCAACTGAAGGAATTGAATATATTCTGATAAATATCCTTTTTATTAGTAAGAGGGACCTTCTGCTTGGTGACTAAAGTCCAGATCCTTAAAGGTATGCAAGTACATAATTTCCCATCAATTTCAAATACCCTTGAGGATCTGGGCCTAACTCCAAATAGTGTTTTACCAAGCTTTTCCTATGCTACTTTGTACAGTTTCTGATTTCAGACACTAATGCTCACTCTTGGAGTATCAAGTTTACCTATTAATATGTAGACTAGGACATTTTCGCTCAGGTATAAAATCTTTGGGAGGGGCTTTACTGTTCTTTTCAAAAGGGTCTGTTTGTAATTGTGAACTTTCAAACTACCAAGCTTAAAGCTTATGGTTTGCATTTCCTAAATATCAAGATAAATAGATAGTTTAACAGAACGTTAGTGTTCATTATTTGTTATTCATATAAATTGTATGATAACCAAGAAAATACCAGGCAAAAGTCTCCACCATAAAAAAGGTTATTAACCAAACTCCACCAAACACGCTGAGTTTTTCTAACAAAACCAAAACATTTAAATATCAAATTTGCAATAATATTTAAAGTGTTTTTATAGTAGCCTGCTCCTTTCATACTTGTCAGCATATAACAGTGTTAATCATTTGGGACCATTTTCAACACTTGCTTACTAGTAAGTTATAAAATACACATGAAATACTTCATGGTTTCTCTTCTTGACAGGTATGGGGTTATAACTAAACTACTTCTACAAAAGAAAATGAAAACTAATGTCGGTCTCACCTTTCATGTACAAAACAGAGCAAACTGTTCAGGCATGTGACCCTGCTATGGAAAAGCCCTCAAATCCCACTCTGGTCTGCTGATAAATAGCATGGATTTCTCTTCCCTGCAAATTACAGTGCTATCAGAAACAAAGGGTGCTGCACAGAACTACCTCTGTTTTAACCAGGTGCAGATCAGTACTAGGCATGTCTTGTTTTATATAGACTAGCTTTATTCCAGCCCTGATCTGAAAACAACCCACACAAGACTTTGAACTACTTTACAAGAAGGGTTCACTGTGGGACTATACTAATTAAAGTACATCTTGACTTTGCAGAGACTTGATGGGGGATTGACCAGAGCATCCTTTGTGTCAGTGCAGGTCTTGCTATCTTGTGGGGATGGCTGGGCTCAGATTATCCTTTTCCATTGATTTTTTTTTTTTTTTTTTTTTAAGATGCCACAGATACCAGTATGTGGCTGGTCCAGGGCACAGAAAAAAGTTTCTGTCTACAGTTGGGCCTGTCTGTTTGGCTGTGCATCATCCTGTGGGGGTATGCATAACCAAGCTTGTATCATAGAATGTACAAGAGAAGGGAAAGGACTGTAGTAAACAGTAATGAGTTATCTTGCTTTTGCTGTATATCTATACTAGTTATAGGCTAGTCTCTTAGGGCGCATCTACACATGACCATACAGTGACGTACTGATGTGCTACATTGCCGTACAGCACGCTGTGGCGACATAGTGATCACCTTCCAAAAGGAAATACTAAAGCACAGCACAATAGCAACATCACCATACAGCGATGTGTAGACGCACTCTTACTGAGCTAAATCATTGCTAGCAGAAGTGGGTACAACTCTCTTGTCTTTGGCACAATAATTAATTTGGCTTAATAAGAACAGGTTTTTATTTGCAATGAAAATGTAGCTGTGTTAATCAAAAATGACAGTCAATGTCCACAACTTAAGAGGAATTTACAATACAAGTTTGAGCTAAATATTTGTCCTGTTGCAGTTTCAGGGACTGTAAGTGTTTAGACAGTTGACACTTTAACCAAAGGTTATATATGCTGCTAAAAGACACATTCATTACTTTTGTATTTACAATCATCTCTTGAATACACTGGTTTTTTAGAAGTAAACAAGTGTTTAATTCCTGGTTTTTAATATTGATAAAAGGCAGAATTTAAAAAGCTAGAATCTTTGGAAGGCCTGTTTGCCTCAGATGATGTATTGATTATTTTCCTCATTAAACTGTTAATGCCTTTACAAATTATTAATGTCATGATAAATCTCAACTGCAATACTTGTCTTAAAACAAGGGGTAGATTATTTTTCTTCGCAACTGTTGGAGGAAAGGACACAAGCAGGCTTCAAGTTGTAGAGACATTTCAGATCCCTGCAAAAAATAATGTGCCTTTTAAAAAACGTTAAGTTATCATGGAATTTAGGAAAAGTGTTGTCATTAGATACATGGACAATGATCTGAAGTGCGTTTCTGCTTCCAGTCTTTAACACATAAGGTATTTTTGTTAGTGTGATTACATCATTGTGCATTTTGAGTTCAACCATCTCTTGACCAAGAAGGAGTATTAAAAAAATGTACAAAGAATGAAGTCAAAGCATGAAGTAGAGACGATTTTTCTATTTCTTCATCTAACAGGGACTAACAGGTGGGAATTTGTAAAGAGAAATATTTGTTGCTATTTCATGTCTGTGTACATTATGAATTATACCAGCAACTTTTTTTTAAAATGTAAACATGAGTGACTATTAAATATCCTCCTCCTCATTCTCACTGTGTTCAGTGTTTATTCTTAATGTGTGAAATTCTCATTTTAGCATGTAACTACATAATGTATCAACACAGGGATGAAAAAATGCCTTTATTTCATTAATAAGTACTGCATTTAGTCCAACCGCAACAACAGCTTCAATATAATGGGAAAGCTTAGTTTCTTTTGGGTTAGTCCAACATGGGAACATGGCCCCCCAAAAGATCAGGTTTAAAATCTGGCAAAGAGTTTTATGTCATTGCCTTCAGGTATCTGATGAGTCATTGTATTGTATTGTACCTGTCTCTAAGGAAAAAGCATGAACTGGGGTGGGCTAGGATTCATGTAAGCTGGATAATTTCTCTGTTGCTTTATTGTATATCTCAATGTTCTGGGTGTGCTGTTTCTCTCATTCCCTGGAAACTCAAAAGTGATGGACCTGGAAGCAGTTTCTTGACTTTATTAAGTAATTTTGCCTAATATTTAAACATTTTCAGAGGCAGAACATTACCTTTATGGTACCACATTTGCTCAAATCTAAAATGACCCTGAATTTAAGAAGACCCCTCCCTCCCCCCCAAATGAGATGTTATACATGGAAAATTTCATAGATTTCATAGACATTAGGGCTGGAAGGGACCTTGGAAGATCAAGTCCAGCCCCCCCACCCGAAGGGCAGGAAGTCAGCTGCGGTCATAGGTTCCCAGCAAGATAAGCATCCAATTTGCTCTTGAAGGTGTTCAATGTAGGTGCTTGAACCACCTCCAACGGCAGGCTGTTTCAGACCTTGGGAGCTCGGACAGTAAAGAAATTCTTCCTTATGTCCAGCCTGAACCAGTCTTGCAGGAGTTTGACTGTTCAACCTCGTCATCCCTTGGGGGGCTCTGGTGAACAAATGTTCCCCCAGATACTGGTGGTCACCCCTGATAAACTTATAGGTGGCCATCAGATCACCCCTGAGCCTACGCTTTTCCAGGCTTTTGTAACTGTTATAATTTTCCATGTATAGAATCTGATTATTGGAGGGTCCTCTTTAATCTGCGCCCCCACCACTGCAAAGGGGTCAGCAGTGGGGAGGCAGATGGTGTGGGGAGGTCAAGCAGCTTGCTCCCTCTGTCCCCTTTCCCCCCCATAGTGTTACTTTGTGCTGGCAGGCTGTGTTCCCATTCTAGCCTGGGGCACTGAGCACAGCCCCAGCCCAGCCCCTGTAGCAGCTGTGTGGGCTGCTCACCACTGCTTGCAGCCAGGCTAGGGTTGTACTCGGTGCCCCAGGCTGCAGTGTGCACAGAGCCTGCCAGCATGGAACAATGGTAAGAGTGGGATAGGAGGAAGTGAGGCAGGTAGGGGACGAGAGGCTGCATGGCAGGAAGATAAGGAAGAGGCTACAGGAGGGAGATGGGGTGCAGAGCTGGTGGGGGTGGGAAGGCACCAACCCTGTCTAGGGGCTGGAGCCTAAGGCACAGCAGTTGCTTCCCAATTCTGAGACAAGGGGTTTCTTACCAGCTGTTAAATAGGAAGGAAGAGACCTTGTCTTAGAATCAAGTAAATATGGTAATACCAAATTATAACAGAGCCTCACCGTGAGACCCAGTGCAGGGGACTGCTTACATGCATATTGTCAAAGTTCAAACAACATCATACTGAAGCCTCTGTCTTCTCTACAGCAAGCCAGCCATCATCAGGGCTTGAACTCTGGATTTGAGGCCACTCTGATGCCAAGCAGCACGTCTGTGACAACTGATGCATTTCAAAGCGCAGATTTCCTGCTACGTTGTGTTCTCAGTATGCTAAAGCGAAGTGATATATTCACTTCAGGTTCTGCAGGTGGGAAAGCTAGCTCCAGGAAGCAGTGTGCAACTGTGGGATGTCTGTCCACATTCAGTGAAAATTCAGATCGACAATAAATGGACTAGGTCTAGCTGGGTGGGTCTAGCTCAGCCAGATTTCCTCATGACTAGTGTCACTTACTCTATTCCATGCTTCTCAAATGAGAATAAAAAATGTTTCTCATCTCAGCAGGGGTGTTTTGAGGCCCCTTTCTGACAGGAAGAAGGACCAACACATGCCTTGAGAGGCAGCTTTAGTCTCCCTACTTGTGCTATCCATTATTTCAATCTATCAGCAGACAAAACACTGACTGATGAGGGGACAGGAAAGGGACATGTGCTTTCTGCCAGCATAATCACTCTTTCAGTGGTGGTGGAAACTCCCTCATCCCAACTCTAAACCCAGCTTTCCTACCTGCTCTGCCAATGGAGGGGAGCTGGGACTGTTCAAGCAGCTGTAGTAGAAGGGCTCCCTGACAGCACTGGCAAGGGAAGGGGGTGAAGGACTGGTGCCGATTCCTATAGATCCCCGGTGTTGCAAGTAATTGTACAGGTGTTACACGTAGCACAGTGCTGCCAAAAAGGTACACTTAGAAAATGCAAATATTTTGTATTACTTTTAGTGTCTTTTTAGTGCTCCAAACAGTGTGAACAGCTGTATGCTCACTTTTTGTAGCACTAGTAGGGCATATTTTAATGCTATACATGCAGTGCCTGCCTGGGGCCTGACAGAACCACCACTGGGTTGTGAGCCTATTGCAACCTCAATTTTGGTCCATTTTGAAAAATGCTGTTCGTTTTAGCAAGTGCTCGAGTGTAATAGGCATGAAGTAATGAAAGCTTAATCATTATTGCAGCCTCTGTTCCTCAATCTTTTCTGCAAAGCAAGGGGAGTCTAGCATAATAAAGGGTTGAGATTGGTGAGAATTATATTTAGGAACTAACAGGTGGTCGTAGCCAAGTTTTCCTTCAGAAAAGATGATTTATCTCTGGCAGAAGCCTTATTAATTTACAATTGCTTGCAGAAAGGAGGTGAAGCTTTAATCATGTCTGTTTGACTAGTGAGGCCCATCAAAAGGGCTGTATTAGATGCTCATCTAATACTACTGGCAATTGCCCGTTTAAGAAAGTTCGATAAACTTTCCTCATTCACATTATGGAAAAACTAAATGGCAACTAATTTACAGTTCTTGAACAGGTCAGGCCCACAATGTTAGAAACAGCAGCCTCAAATATGAGCTTGTTTTT
>NW_017728912.1:12905500-12920657 GCF_001723895.1 Crocodylus porosus
AAAAAAAAAAAAAATCAAACAACTTACCCTCACAGAGGGATAAGCCAGACCCTCGGCCCTGCCACTGAGCTGCAATGCTTCTGTACTGCACACCTGTGCTTGCTGAAGGGCTTGAAAGCTGTTGCCCTTTTCTCCACCGCTCCCCTCCAGTTGAGGCATCTCCAGTAATTATTGCTTATAAAAAGACAAAGCAGAGTGCAAGGGTCAGAGAGGGTCAGGCTGGGCTACAGTTCTCTCCATCAACAAGCATTGAAAGGATTTTCTACAGCAGTAAAGTTGTAGATTTAAACATCTTTGTTCAATGGGGAAAAAAGTTTGAGCTTACCTGAGAGATCAACTCCAGTCTTCCCAAGCATTGCTGAAGGACAGGTAGACTGTGAGACTAGATGCTTTAATGGAGAGAGCCTGGTCAATGAGCCCTGCCTATGTTGTCTTTTTACCTCTGATTAAAAGTCCCTTTACCATATTATGAGTTTAGCCCTCACTGTCCTGTGATATCAGTTTCCTAGGTTTTAGATACTCTAGTGTATCTGAGTCTGGACAGAACCCAGAAGATTAGGGGGACAGTGGGCATAAAAGATCCCAAGCTTAATCTCTGTTTGCTAAAGATATTGTTCACCAAATGAAAAAAACGAAGGAACCCTCATTTCTGGTGTGAAAAGTGAGGATCCCATATCCTTCCCCACATTCAAAATGTTACTCTAATAGCCCTGAGCTCTCTTGTAATAGCACTTCTGTTGTTCAGCTGTAACTAGTCATCTAACAATGACCACCAGGCAGGGCTAGACTGAGAATAGCCAAGTTCAATGATGGCTCTACTATTAGATGTTGGACAAGTCACCTGGCCTTGGTGTCTCTGCTTCCCTTTCAATCTGTCTGCCTATTTAGAGCCAAGATGCTATGCTAGGAATGCTGTTTTTGTGTGCAGGTTTTTAAGACCTGGGTAGACAAAAGCCTTGGCTGGGATGATATAGTTGGAGATGGTCCTGCTTTGAGCAGGGGGGTTGGACTGAATGACTTCCTGAGGTCCCTGCCAACCCTCATTTTCTATTTTTCTATGATTTTCTATGTGTGCACAGAGTGTGTAGCACTATGGGCTCCTAATTTCTTTTAAACTGTGATGCAAGTAATCTCCAAAGGAATTTGGGGATGAAAAATGCCCAATTTTCACTCCTTTTCCAGTAGGTGGAGGTACCAATCCATTGTACATATACAGAAAGCACACAATTTGTGTTAAAAACTTAATAGAAAAATTCTTGACAGGGTTTTCTATGTTCTACAGGTTTCTTCACAGAATTTCTCACTTAGGTATTTGCTTTAGCTTAATGGAAGCTATAAAAAGGCACTTGCTGTTCATAAGACTCTATAGGATTTCTCTATTTATGAAACAAGGAATGTAGCCTTATGTCTGATCTGGCACCTGCAAGCATCTGTACTGGAGTCAGTGAGACTACTTAGACTCCAAGTATGTGTGCTGCTGCTAAGCAAGTGTGTACAACTTGATACAGCGTGATCATAGAAGAAGCAGTTATGGTAGCAATTACAGCACTCATCAGACCTTCAGTTCCTACAACCACCATAATCACTCACTGCCCAGTTTTCCATGTCTGAAATATCAGTTCAATTAATGTTTGAAAAGTACTTGACTATTACCGTTTACTCAGACTTTAAGTGGCATTCTAGTCTGTGGCCTAAGTGACAGTATTATATGAAGTCCTTTAAATAAAGGATTATTCTCTAGCTATGTCTGACTTCCAGATGCTTCTGCAGTACTCCAGCTTAACCAGTCATTGTGCCGGGCTGGTCCTTCCCCCATAATAAAAGGAAGGGACCAGGGAGGTTTTCTCCACCCTAAAAAAATTGTACCTAATCTCATTTTTCTATGCTGCGGTAAGAGATGCTCCCCCATCAGCCAAGTTTTATGGACTCTCTTCCCACCTGTGTGAACATTTTTGGAATGAACTTTTGTCCCTGGTGCAGGGATGTGAAGGACAACATTATTGGGAAGTAGTTTCTCATTGTATCTTGCTACTCCTCTTAGTCTGCAAGCACAAAGAAAAGCCCATTAAGTTACAGCTTCTACGTCAATTTTATAAGCATGACATTCATTTACCTTCTCATCTTGATGCTTGTAGTATAGCTTCTGGGCAGAAGCCTATGGCTGCTGAAGACAAAAAAATTAGTTTTTCAATGTGAAACACCAAGTAAGAAAGGAGCCCCCTTGACAGAATGGGTAATTCTGCTCTGAGCTTGCAGGCAGGGCTTTTCCTTACTGTCAAGAAAGAACAGGGCATGAACCAAAGGTGCTATGGAAACACAGAAAAATAAAGCTGGGAGGGACCTCAAGAGACCACAACATGCAAAACACCAGCTCAAAGCAGTAGCATCCCAAACAATGTTTGTCTAACTGGCACTTAAAAGTTTCTAACAATAAAAAATTCTACAAACTTTCTGGGGAATTTTTGCAGGACTTGGCCATGCTCATAATTAAAAAGTCCTTCCCAATACTCACTCAAAATTCTCCCTTGTTTCAGTTTAACCCCATCACTCCCTGACCTTTGGAAAACAATTAATTGACCACCTCTTTATAACAATCATTTTGCATTTGGAGTCCTGTTAAATCTCCCTTCCCATCTTATCCCACTGTGGCTGCAGAAGCAGCTGGGAGCTCCATTTCCCCTTCCACATCATTACTGTGGTAGAGCCACCGAACTGCTTTATTGCCGACCCATGGCTTGCACTAGTGCACCACCCCAGTCCCCAGCTACTTAGAAGTTGAACAGCCCTGCTTTAAAGCAACTGCAATCCTATTTAGCCTGGGTTCATTCACAAAACACGCTGCATATACCTGATTCCATCCTTCATGTCATGAGTGAGCATGTAAAGAATTGTATACCCACGCAGAAAACTAAGGATCACAGAGAATCCTTAGCATCTATCAGTACAATCACGTTGAGCACTTAGTGGTTAATTTCTCAAAGAAGCAAAAGCAAGGGGACAAAACCCAGTCCACCTGTTGGGAACCTAGGTGGACTTAACTGCCTGCTTGTGAGCCTATTCCATCCTAGTCACCTTTCTGAAAGAGCATTGACCTGCTATGCTTGTAACAGGGCTTCATGTTAGCCTTAAGGTCACAGAAAGCAAAGAGCAGGAAGAGGCTCCATCCACCTTTTGCACTGACTGTTTTTCAGGGACTCGAACAGAGTCAAATAGGATGATGCTTCAGTGCTGAAGTCCACTGCAGCATGTGTGCCGTGTAGCATACAAGGGCTGGGAGCAGGGCTACAAGTAAGGAGTGGAGGGGAGGGGAAAGGAGGACCAGGCCAGGCTGGAGCCTGGGCAGTGTGGTCCAGCAGGAAATATCCCCACACTGATAGCAGGGGCCAGAGGAATGACAAAGCTGCATTGCCCAGTCAGAGTCAAAAGAGGAGAAGAAGGGAACAGCCCTGTGTGCCACCAAACCAGGGGGATGGGAGGTGAGGGAGAAGACCCATGCTTTCTGGCTGTAGGAACCAGGTGCAGGACACAGAAGCAGCCATACTCGAGTCTGCCTCCCTGAGACAGGTAAGACTGACCCCTCTCCTTCCTTCTCTCCACTATCCAGTGCTTGAGCCCTCTTCCCCAGCCCCGCACCTCTTGCAACACACCTCACGGTGCAGGGAGGTTTGGCCCAGGCAGGCACAAAACTTATTTATGCTTCTGCCCAGGACCAGTTCAGCCCGGCAGTCCCAAACTGGGACCTGCACACCCACTGCAAGCTCTGAGATGGGAAAGCCCAGTTAGACCAGCCTTGTCATCAACCTTTGCCAAGTCCCATGCCAGGTGTCCCCAGAAACACAGCGGGGAAGCCCTCATGTGCCGCAGTGCTGCCCCCAACCAGGTCCTCTGCCCAGGTGCCCCAAGTTATACCCAAACCTGGGTGCAAACTGGGGGCACTGCCCACAAGGAATCCTTAGCCCTGCTGTACCGAATCCTAAACCTAGGACCCCAGAGGGTGGCACTCTCACAGTGCCAGCCCTCATCCCACTGCCCCCTGAAACTGCCCAGAGTCTGGAGGGCAGGACGAGGGACAATGCCCATCCAGAGAGCTCCCACTGAAGGGGCTGCCCAGGGAGAGGGAAGCAGGCTGCTTTAGTGCCACCTCGCAAGCAACCTCTGGCATAGCTGCCCAAGGGTTCAAGTCATCCTGCCAGTGTCCCAGGCTCTGAACATGCCACTTCATTGAGCCCTGATGATGCTGCTCCATCCCACAGCACCCTATAGTGAGGGCAGGGCTCCACTTGTTCTGTCCTAGAGGAAGTGAGAGCCTTGAGGCTGTTCCTGGGCACATGGCAAACCCATCCCTGAAAGCATCTTTGGATGCAGTCTCACAAGGTGCCTTAACTGAGGCTGTCACAAGGTAAAGACTCCTGTTACATCGGTGGCCATAAAAATAACAATGTTATTGCAGCTGGGAAGGGACATGGAACTATTTGCCAAAGACCCCATGCACCAGTACACAGCAATGTCTTTCCATGTCTCTTTAAAACGTTCACAAGAAACACTTTTGTTTTCTTTTTCTTTTCAATTTTCAGCTCAAGAGATCCAGAGCAATAAAACAGGGGTGGCCAAGCTATAACATATGTGCAACAGGCAGCCTCTGTATATGGCACGTGAGCCCTGGGCACTCGGGGGGGGGGGAGGGGAAGGGATGAAGGCAGTGGGGCTGAAGCCTCTGCCCACACAGAGCGGAGAGGTAGTAGGATGCTTCTGTGAGAGAAGTCACTGCCAAGAGCCAGGTTAAGACCTCCCTGGCCCTGCAGCTGCTGCCAAAGTAAGGGCTTTGGATCCTTGCTCATCATATAACACAGCAGTGGTTGCAGAGCCAGGGAAGGATTAATGTGGCTCTTGGTGGTGACATCTCCTCACTGAACAGCATCTTGCCACTGCTCTGCTCTGCACCACCAAATTTGAGCCCCCTCCTTCCCTTCTGGCACCCCAGGGCACAAGCTCTAAGTGGTGTGCCTGTGGGAGGCAGGGATCAGAGTGGCACTAAGGGAGAGCTTCACTTCTGCCAGATCTATCCAAAAAAGTTGGCCACCACTAGTCTAAATGAAACTACCGTGTTGGGATCATCACAGGCAAATATTAGTCCTCAGTGGGTCCATGTCTAATTCGGAAGAGGCATCAAGTGAGCTTACCTAGAAGTCTGCTCTGGATCCAGTATTGCTCAATGTCCTCATTAATGCTTTGTAGGATGGGCTTGAATGCACAGTTAGCACATTTGCAGATGACAAGAAGTTGGGCAGTCACACACACTTTGATAAATTTTTTGAGGATTCAAAATGACCTTGATAAATGGAAAAATGGCTTGAAATTAATTGAATGAAATTTAATCAAGACAAGTGCAGAGCCCCCCACTGAGGACAGAACAATTGCAAGAACAAACACAGACTGGTGAACGACTGGCAAGGCTCCAGTACTGCAGAGAAGGACCAGAGTACTACAATAGACGGTAAATGAATCTGAGCCAACAGCTCTGAAGATGAGCCAAAAGCAGGCTTGAGTTGCAAACAAGCTAATAGCTTTATTAATATGAACATTGCTTACAAGTCAAGGGAAGGGGTTTCTTCCACTCTATTTAGAACTGGTGAGGCCTCGCTTGGTGTACCCGGTCCAGGTTTGGGTACTACGCAACAAAGATGTGAACAAACTGGAAAGACTCAAGAGAGCAACAAAAATGACTAGATGTCTCAGACAGATGATTAGTGAGGACAGGCTGAAAGAACACAGATTATTAATCTGGAGAAGAGAAAACTGATGGGGAGGGGATGAAGGTTTGAAAAGTCTTCAAACACTAGAAGGGGATTATAAAGAAAATGGAGACAGACATTCTCTGTGCCTGCAGCAGACAGGAAAAGGAGCAAAGGTCTTAAACTGCAGTTAGAGAAATTGAGGTTGATTAGGAGACTGTCTCCCTACAAGGGTGTTTAAGCATTAGAACGTAGACTACGTAGATTGTGGACTCTCCACTTCTGCAAGTTTTTAAGAGCAGGATAGGCGATCACTAGGATGGCTTAGAACAGGGATTGTCAACCAAGGTGGTGTGGCACCATGGGGTACCTTGAGATTCTTTCAAATGTTTCACAGGGTCCCATGCAGTGTTAGCGCCACTAGCTGTGCAAACATGATTCACAAGATAACGCCAACAATTTCAAATATGAATCCACAATGTTAAAAAGCTTCTGCCCTGTTGTGGTCTTCTTTGCAACAGATGAATTGTTCTATTATCTTTTTATAGTCAAAAAAAATGTGAAAATTAAAAGCTGGCATTTTCCAACGGGTGCCTTGAGTCTAACACAGTTGAGAACCACTGGCTTAGGCTCCTACCAGATGTGCAGGTAAAGGCACAATAGGATCTGATATGCAATCTACACAATCACGCTTCCTGCCATGCCACACATGCATAGCAGGAGGGGGCATTGTGGGATCAAGCATCAGAATTCATTATGCCTTACTGCTAGTGCAGGGGGAGCCCGGGATCATGATCAGCTGATGGGAATCCCATCCACGGGAGAGCATGGTGCGCCTCTACACTTGTGAGCCCTACCAGCTGCAAGCTCCCAGTCTTGGGGTGCACCTGGCCACACATTTCATTCATGGTGTCATAGGAACCAGCCACAATGCTATTATACATTTTTTTGGAAAATAACTTTGTGGCTTATTCCTTGTTTTATGACACCTTTAATTGCTTTAATGTGTGGCCAGGTTACAACTTAACATGCGATTAACTGGTCCCTTCCAGCCCCTACTTTACTATGTGCTCATCACATCAAGGTGACAGAGAACAGTACCCCATTTCTTTGTAGATCAAAACCACTTCACTGCAAAAACTAGTCACAGAATCAAGCCCTCTCCACAAAGCTAGGAGGGGACAGAGCTGAGACGACCTTGGCTACTTTAATTCTCTCCCTTGTGTGTGTTTACATGATTACATGCTGTTTTTCCACAGCCCCCCTGCCGGATGCAATATACAGAAGAGCGTATTTTTTGGGGAAGGAATAAAATTTTGTAGTAAATAAGACACTTCTATGCAGGATCTTTGCTTCACTGGTTGCACAAATTCTGTAGGACAAACCAGGCAATTAGAGGAAGGAGTATTATGGGCTAGGCAGTCAAACGCTGGAATTCTGTTTTTTAAGTTTCCATGTAGTGCAGTGCAAATCTCAGCTATGATCCTGCCACTAAGGGCAGAGAGAGGGAGGAAGTCTTACTTTGCTAGACAGCAAAGAAACATAGAATCATAGTTGGAAGGGACCTCAGGAGGTCATGTAATCCAACCCTCTGCTCGAAGCAGGATCATCCAAGCAAAGGTCTTAAAACCTCCAAGTACAGAGAGTCTACAACCTGTCTGGGTAACCTGTTCCCTGTTCCACTGTTTTACTACCGTTCTAGTGAGGAAGTTTTTCCTAAATGCTAACCTAAACTTCCCTTGCTGCAACTTGAAACCATTGCTTTTTGTTCTGTCATCTGCCACTGCTAAGAACAGTCCAGCTCTATCCTCTTTGGAACAGCCCTTCAGGTAGTTGAAAGCTGTTATTAAATCCCCCCACACTCTTCTCTTTTCCAGACTAAAGCCCAGTTTCCTCAGCCTCTCTTTAGAAGTCATGTTCCCCAAGCCACTGTTTTCATTGCCCACCACTGGACTGTTTCCAATTTGTCCATATCCTTCCTGCTGCTGCTTAGCTATTCAGTCCCCACCCTGCCCTGTTCCAACCTCCTACACCAGGTCCCACTCACTGGGCTGCAGAGGTGGGTCCTGCCTGTGCTGGTCCAGCCAGGCTATAGTGCTGTTCTTGCTGTGGGTGGACAGCTATGGGGGGGGGGGGGCACATGCCCCCCCATACCTTCCCCCCCCACACTACATACCCACCTTCTGCACCACAGACCCACCTTCTACCCCTTCTGGGGATGGGGGCAGCAGGCCAGGAGTGAGGGGCACCAGCAGGGCTGGGAGGGTGAAGGGATGTGGGTTGGGAGTGAGGGGCACCAGTAGGACCAGGGGGCTGTTTTTTACTTAAATTTTTTACTGGGTTTGAACTGGCCATCAATGTTTACAAATGGGTCCTGGTGCAAAAAAGGTTGAGGACATTGAGTCACTGATTACTACCCTCCAAGCCTGATGATCCAGCCAATTTTCTATCTACCATACAGTCCATTCATCCAACCCATACTTCGTTAGATTGCCTGTGAGAATGTTGTAGGAGACTGTATCAAAAGCCTTGCTAAAGTGTATCATGTCCACCGGTCTCCCTGCATCCATCTCATCATACAAGGCAATCAGGCTGGTTAGGCAAGACTTGCCTTTGGTGAATCCACATGAACTGTTCCTAATCATCTTCTTCTCTTCCAAGTGCTTAGAAATGGATTCTTTGAGGATCTGGTCTGTGATTTTACCAGGGACGTAAGGCTGACTGGTCTGTAGTTCCCTGGATCATCCTCCTTTCCTTGCTTAAAGAGGAACACTAAGTTTGTCCTTTTCCAGTCACCCAGGACCTCTCCCAATTGCCATGAGTTTTCAAAGATAATGGCCAGCAGCTCTGCAATCACATGAGCCAACTCCCATTGAGCTTTAGCCTCCTTCCTGATGTCATCTCAGTATGCCTAAGCAATACTCTTACACTCCCCCCTAGTCAGTTGTCCGAATCTCCACTTCTTGCAAGCTTGCACTACATCCCACCCTATGGACTTGTACACATTCAATTTTTCTAAATCGTCCCTAGTCTGTTTTTTCACCACTGCTGCTCACCTCCCCATACTGTGCTTGCTGCCTAGTGCAGTAGTCTGGGAGCTGATTTTGCCTGTGAAGACTGAGGTAAAAAAAAGGCACTGAGTTTGTCAGCCTTTTCCACATCATTTATCACTAGGTTGGCCTCCCCCTTCAGTAAGGGACCCAACACTTTCCCTGATCCTTATCTTGCTGACATGCTTATAGAAATCCTTCTCCATACCCTTCATGTCCTGCAACTCCAATTGAGCTTTAGCCTCCTTCCTCATGTCATCTCAGTATGCCTGAGCAATACTCTTACACTCCTCCCTAGTCAGTTGTCCAAATCTCCACTTCTTGCAAGCTTCCGTAAACTTGATCATCTCATATTCACTGCTACCCAAGGTGCAACCTACTTACTTCTACATTCCCCACCAAATCTTCCCTGTTTGTGAGTGGCAGGTCAAGAAGAACATGGCCCCTAGTTGCCCTCCTAACACCTGTACCAGGAAGCTGTTCCCAATAGTCTCCAAAATCTTCCTGGATTGCCAGTGCACTGCTGTATTGCCCTCCCAGCAGACATCAGGGTGATTAAAGTCCCCCGTGAGGACCAGGGCTTGTGATTGGGAAACTTCCACTAGCTGTTTGAAGAAAGCCTCATTCACCTGGCCTGGTGGTCTATAGCAGACACCCACCATGACATCACCCTTGCTGATCTCCTCTCTGACCCTAACTCAGAGACTTTCAACAGGCCTATCTCTAGTTTCATACTGGAGTGGTGAGCTGCCATACCATTCTTTTACATACAGTGCAACCCCTCCTCCTCTTCTTTTCCATCGGTCTTTCTTGAACAGTTTGTACCCATCATGACAGTGCTCCAGTCACACGAGCTCCCATATGATGTTATTCCTATCACATCATAGGTGACTGTGCAAGGACTTCCCAGTCTTCCTGCTTGTTTCCCAGCCTCTGTGCATTCATGTTCAGACACCTGTGTAATTAGCCAATTGCCCTTTTTCAGGGAGAATGAGAAGGCCTCCTCTGTTGCCTCCTCCTGCTTGTGCTTCCATCAGGCCACCCACTTCCCTACTTTACTCAGGGCTTTGGTCTCCATCCCCCAACAAACCTAGTTTAAAGCCCTCCTCAAACACTGAACTGTTCCCATCCAGATTCTGTTGGGAACGACCTCTAGAGCAGTTGTTCTCAACCATTTAATATTCAGGGCACTCCTCAGAAAATGCCAGCTTTTGGTTTTCGCTCATTTTTTGACTACAGAAAAATAATAGAGCAATTCTCCTATTTTAAAGAACTCAAAGACCACAAGAGGTCAAAATGCCTTTAAGACATGAATTCCTAGTTGTAATCCCTAGGTTTATCTTGTGAATCATGTTTGCATACCTAATGGTGACGCTGCCTGGCACCCTGCAACACCCACAAAGCACCGCAGGGAGCCACAATCACCGCACTAGTGTTTACAAACTGTTTCACCCAGGCTTTCTTCACTCTAATCCCTTTGGCCCATTCCACTGCCTACCTCCTGCTACTGTACTTCCCCTATCACTCCCCCGCTGCTCCCCACCCAGCCCACTGCAGTTCCTAACCCAAGGATTTCTTACCAGAGGGGCAGACAATTATTTCAGGTGGAGGGCTACTTAGCAAGTTTTTATAAGCTGTCAAGGGCCACATGGATGCGCGCGCGCACACACACACACACACACACACACACACTACCAGTGCAGTCCCATGCTCCACCACCTGGGGATGCAGCCAAGAGCCATAGCCACATGGTTCTGGAGCAGGGAGTCCAGGGGAAGGGGTAGGAAAGCAGGAAACTGGCTAGGGATGGGTAGGGCTGGGCTGCTTAACCCTGCAATCCTGCTGAGGGGTCCCTCTAGGTCCTATTGCCCCAGGCTCCTGCCAGCTTTGACAGAGAGCTGTGGCAAATAAATATTAATTTACTAAATTTTTTAGGGGCCCTGTGAGCGGGATAGAATGGCCTGGTGGGCTGGATCTGGCCTGTGGGCTGTATTTGGCCCACCCCTGTCTTATCAACTGCACCAGAGTATCTGCATCAGTAGAGGTGGTGAGAATTTCTTGGGTCAGCAGCAGGGCATGAGGTTCTGCTAACTGAACAGCTCCTGAAATTTGACCATGGAGGCTTGCCTTTTCTTCAGCTCTTTTGAGTTCTCCAGACATCTATGGTCTGCTTCTGGGTGTGCTCAGAGGACATCAGGTGAGACACTGCAAAGCACAGGATCCAAACACTAAGTATCCCTCTACCTGTTTTGTCCCAGGGGCTCAACCATTTTTGGAAGGCACATGACAGATCAGAGGATGAGGAAAGGGTGGTCTTACTTTCAGAGAACTCATTCACAATTTGGGAGCCCCAGGTATGACTCTTCTTCTGAAGGGATTCAAATCCACATCTCCCACCTTCCAGGAAAGTGCCTCAACCAGCTACATGCTGTTCAATCCTTTACTATTGAAGCTCTTCTATTTTACAAGTAATATTTAATTATGTATACTGAATAACTAATGTAAGTGATATTCTTTAAAGTTATACTGAGGAGTATAACTTTATCTTAGCAAGGCTGTATTAATGATAAACTATTCAACTGAGAGCTTTAAAAAAATGAAAGTGTTTACAAGCAACTTGAACAGTACAGCTAACAGGTCAGCGGATTTATTACAAGTGCCAGCATCTGTGAGTGGAAGACTCAAGGGTGTCTGGATTTATGCACAATAATTTGCAGTCAACTGACGTTTTCAAATCCCTTTGAAGCTGTAGACTAAGCCATCCCAACAGGCTTCCCAATGTAACTGTCAAATCCTTCACTTACTGAACAAATATGACTTTGAAGATCATGCACCTTATAAGCATCTCCCAGAATGAGACACATAAGAACCAGACAGACATCCTAAACCAGAATGGTGGCACTAAGTATGTAGCACGATTTGAAATATTTGAAATATCTGTTAGGCTTTTGTCTTCAGGGATGTGAAGTGTTTGCATTATGCCACTTGTGTTAGATAAAAGGCTCACTGGATTGCTCATTGTGATAAGCAGTGTTATCACGCCTCTTCTGTTAAAATGGTCTGATTGGAAAGCTGGATGACAATTAGTAATGGGATACAAAACTTTTCATCTCAGGATGCCAATTCAAATGCAGCCTAGGTCAACAGTGATCAGAAGTTATGATCTAACAGCATTTTCATAGACCAGATAAAAATGGTCTAATTTCGGTTTCTTATGAACAGAGTCAGCATCACAACACCATAGGACTCGTAAGCACATGTGAACAAATTACCACATTTTGACTAATCAAGGACTGAGCACATATGAATAATGTACAACCTTGTCACCTGTTCTGGCAATCTGTCCAGATTTACTAGTGTGACACCACAGGGGACACTGTCTTTTCTTCAGGTGATATTCAACATTGTCTATTTTTCTTGTCAACACAGTTAACGAGTAAGGCTCAGGTTGCCTGTCTTCCATTAATCTTCATGAGTACAGTGTGCATCCAAGAGCAGATATGGCCCCAAGAGTGACTGGGATATACATATATTGCTTGCCTTACCCTATTCTAACTACTTCAGCTTTGTAAAAATCTAAATGCAATTCCTAGCAATATAAAAGAGTTTTACTTTCAAAATTACTGAATTACTGTAACTTTATGTACATCATCATTTTAAAGTCTTACCCAAGTTCCTGAACTCTACCATTCCAAAAAAGATATATATCTCAGTTGGTTTTTAAACTGAAGTGCAGTATCAGGGATGTATTGCTCCTTATCTGTAGGATCACTGCTCCTTTTCTGTCTGAATACTTGTCCCATAGCACTTGATCTTCAGTTACAGAGAAATGCATGAGGAGAAAGAATCAATGGAAGAAAGCACTGAGTTAATAGCCTTTCCTCCTCAATTTACAGAAGTCCATTCCAGTGGTATGGGAATGTCGTCTGTAATGCAGAGCTTGTCTAATATTTACTTCCAAAACAACATAGCATGAGTATGATACAATCAGGAAAAATAAGAACTGTTTTCAGATTATAGCATACAACATCTATTAAACATTGTTTCAAATATAATCGGCTCCAAGCATCACTGATATTTAAATGAGCTCCTGACATTTACATTTTAAGGGTTCTGTCTCTTCTGCAAGTCACTCCATCTTTGCAGATATGACCAGAGAGAAATAAAAAGTAAGCAGGGGAGATACTGACTCACCAGGTATTTACTGTAACCTCTGACAAAGTCTGCAGAACCTCCTGAATTAAAGTACTAGCTTGCTTTACTTGATGTTAAAATTCCCCGAGATCTCACCCAGCAAGCCAGTAAGAACTCCCTGTTCCTTTCCTGAAAGCTGAATTGTCAAAACAGAAAACCAGAATGCCACTTGAAGAGAAAACGAAAAAAAAAAAAAGCATTTAAATAAAACCAAAAGAAAACCAGTAGTTAATAGGAAAAGTTTATCAAAAAGAGTACTCAAATGTAACTTCATCACTTTACAGGGGTATTTTAAAAGTTGGGCTTCAGCAACTGCAAAGTACCAGAGACTTAGAGCCGTATTCTAGTCGCTGCGAAGTCCACAGCGAGAGTCCCCTGGACTTCAGCAAGGGCAGGTCTTGTTCATGTGTCAAATATTGTAAAACAGCTTTACAGGTTTAGCTTTTCTAAAAACAGTTGTGTTTTTCCTTACAAGCTGTATGCTGGAGCGAACCTCCCATAATGCATACTCACCCCCACATCACTTTTTAAGAACTGTCGAACCACAGAACCCTGTTTACACAGGCAGCATTTGTCCAGATTTCTCTGGAAAGATATTTTCCTCATTACAGTGCTCTTGTCTTTCCCCTCCATCATGGCTTCCTCCCCACCATACATATGGAATATATTTTGCAATAAAACTTTGATTTCTCTAGGTAAAAATAAGACCATTAGCAGGCAGTGGGTGAAATCCCTACTGAAAAACAATCCATGCCTAAGCAAACAGAGGTTCTGGACTGCTTACAGATGTCAGTCACTTTTTGCTTTCCATGAAGCATTACAAGTGACCACATAAATAGGGTTTGTTAACCAAAGATTAAAAAAACATTAAATACATATAACAAGTCAAAAATACTAGAACTGCTCCCAAAAATGGTTAGGGAATCTTAAAACAAATAGAAAAAAATAGAGCTCTATTTATTCAATATTATTCCCTTAAGTTTAAGAATATAAGAGAAGATGGAATAAATGCCATTATGGGCGCACAGCAGATTTCTTCGCATTCCTTTCTAGCAATTTCAAGTCTATGTTACTGCCATGCAATTGAGAATGGCATTCCTCCGCAGTGGCATGTTAACATTGGGAAGAAAAATGGCATTGACAGAATGGGAGGAGGAATTTATTCACTGTTTATCAGGAAAAGAATTAAAAGAAAAAAAACACCTTGAAGTCTGAAAAAGAGCAGAGCAGACACCTCTTCTTCAATCCTATACAGGGCTTGAGGAGACAGCCCAGCTAATGTTTCCTCTTTGTTCTGATCACCTTCCAGGTGAATGAAAACTGCCAGGAGGCTTTTTGGTCAGTGCCATCAAGTGAAGTGATTTCCCAGATGTGGGAAGGCAGAGTATTTGGGACCGCTTGAAGGGAATACAATCAGTTGAAAACGTCATGTGGGCCAAGACCCAAAAATAATTTGCCTCAGTAGAAATAAGGCTAAAAAAAAAAAAAAAAAATACAGAGAAGGGGAGAGCTAAAGACTCAAATGTAATCAGCGTGCCGGAAAACCTCCCCTGTGGGTACCTCCACGGCCTCCTCTGAATCCACCCCTTTCACCCCGGAAGTTAGTTCTGTTCCTCTCTCGGCCCCTTTCTCCCCGGCCAGCTGACGTTCCGCCTCTGCCTCCGCCCCGGGGAGCGCCACCTCCCCGGTCTGACTTCGTTTTGGGAGGTGGCGATTTTGGTCGAAGCCTCTCGATCTCTTCTGTACAGCCAGTCAGATGGGAATTTGGAGCAGTAAAGTAGGATGCATATGTCTCCGCATTAAAGTTACTGTTTGTGAGGGTAGGTCCCACAGTCAGCCAGCCTAAAGGAAGACAGACAGAACATTAGCCAGAGCAGCAAGATGGACCATCGTGCTTCAAACTGTCCTCTCACAGGTGAATGGCAGCTGAAGCACTTAATAGATAACATTTAGGGCTGTGTGAAGCTTCGGGTGCCGATTTGATTCGGAGGAGATTTGGCCCGATTCGGTGGCTGAATCTCCAAATCTGAATCAAATCAGGGGACCAATTAAAAGGTCTGAATTGATTTGAAGCTTTCTGAAGCTTGGGAAAAGAGTTGGAGAGCTTTGATGACTTGAACAGTCCCCAGTGGCTGCAGCTGGTCTCGGAGTTGGTAAGTGGGGGGTGGGGGAGGGAGGACT
>NW_017728912.1:12920817-12945462 GCF_001723895.1 Crocodylus porosus
TGTGTGGGGGGCTCTGCCACGAGCCCCCCGACCCCTCCTCACTCCCCCAGCCCCACCACAGCTGCCCTGCCCACCCCAGCTCCAAACCTTTAAGAAAAAGAACCTGAGAAAACCCCCAAGGGACAGAGCTGGGGCAGGCGGAGCAGCCATGGTGGGGTCTGGGGGAGCGGGAGGCTCATGCAGAGCCTCCCCACACACAGGGCTGGGCAGCGAGGGGAAGGGTGAATCACCACCCACCCCAGCAGCATCCGCTGAGTTGGGGTGGTTTGCTTAGATATTCAATAGTTTTGACTAAACAAGATAATTCCTATTAGTGCAAGTGCTGGTAGCTGGGCCAGGCGGGGCAGCCACTGCCAGGCTGGGAGAGCGGGTGGGGGATAGGCCTGACTGATTCAGAGATTCAGCAGCAGCCAAATCTCCAAATCAGACTTGGCCAAATCGATTCAGGACAGTGATTCAAATCACTGTATTGAATCACTGTCCCCTGAATCTGCCAAATCCGAAGCAAATACTAGCTGCTTCGCACAGGCCTAATAACAATACTTTCTGCAAAACCGTTTTTATTAGGTCTGTAATATGATGCCTAGAATGTCTGTAGACAAGTCACCAATATGTAGAAATATTAACAGTTCAATTTGCAGTTTATCAAAGAATATATGAGCAGTCATATATGTGAATCTCAAATAATTTATGTAAGGCTGTAAATATCATTCTAGGAGAGGAGTCACCAGAAGGCCAGCTGGGAGGCTCAGTACATACTTTATTTAAAACAGATGAGCTAAATCATTTGGTACCTTTCCCATTAAAAAGAATTCCTTGAAACTCAACTTCCAGCTATATATCACACATTAATAAGAAACGTGTGCTAGCAACCAGGGTCCCAAATTAAAATCCAAGCTATAACACTAATCTCCTGATCTTTGGAAAGTTCACTAAACCTCTGCCTTGATTTTCCATGTATTTGGAAAGGGACAAAACTTAAACTATTAGTTATGTACATCACGATGCTCTCTGAGAAATCGTTAGTAGTAGCCTGCGAAGCACTCTGAAGATGAAAACTTCTGCCCGAGTGCTAATTATTATTGGCCAGTAAAATCATTGTGTGTACCAATTGTTTCCAGTGTCCGAACTAACAAAAAAAGGAAAGATGCCACTGGTGTTCTAGTGAGACAATCATAATGTATCTAAAACATATAATACAGTTCTAAATAACATGTATTTTTATCATGAAGAGCCCAGCAGATCAATCTTACATGGTATTAAAGCATATGAATCTTTGCAGCATAAACCATGTAAAGGAGCCTCAGCAGTACAATATATTTTCAAGAAAGAAAATATAACTAATGGGATCAGGACTGATATCAACACTAATATAATAGTCAAGGATAATTAAGTATAAAAGGAGCCATAGTCTTTTAACTTATAAATTACTATTTTGGGTACCAGTTTAGAAAACACATTATTTGTCCCTTTTGCACTGTTATCCTTCCCACTCCAACTGGAGTAAGAGAAGAGTTGTTTTAATTTTTATATTAGCAGCCAACATTAGCTCTCAAAAATGGTAATGCATCATTTATCCAAGTGGTGTGCTTAGATATTCCATAGTTTTGACTAAACAAGATATGTTACACTAATAGGAATTATTTTGTAACAAAAGTTGCTTAAAGAATTTAATGTTAACTAAGATAGCAGCTTTGAAAGGTCTCTCTTCATACTAGAGGTGCAACGATACACAGGCTTGATATCAATTCGGTACCAACATAAAGAAAATTGACTGTACTGGAAAATCAGCCTGATGCAGCTGCTAAATGCTCGTGCTTGTGCACAAACGCAGTGCAGTACTCAGAAAGTGAGTAGCAGAGCCTGGCAGCATGGAGAGCTGCATGCAGCTGGTAACTCTGTTGGGGCAAAAGGGGAGGGGGGAAGGAAGAGGCATGGGGGTGCAGAGGCATGGGGGTCCCCCGTGGTGAGGGAGGGGGTAGGCACTGCCCAGCTGGGGCAGGGTGGAGCACAGGATGGAGATACATGCACCGCAGGAGGGCACAGGGAGGGGTGTGCCCCAGATCTGCACGGGGCAGGGCTGCTGGCTGGAGCCAGGGATGTGCCGGGATCTTCTAGGCAGAGGCTGGGCTCTGGGCAGGGACTACAGAGGGGGCTGTAAATTTCGCCATAGCCCCGCTCCCAGCAGTGATGCTGACACCTGACCAGCGCAGCCCCAGCTTAACATCCGCGTCCACCCATGTGCCGGGAAGAGCCAGGGCTGTGCCGGGCATGTGTTGGCATTGGTGCTGGGAGTGGGGCTACAGCAAAATGTGGGGTGACTGCAGCCCCATCCAGAGCCCCTCCCCGCTGAGCCCAGACCACTCCCAAAGAGAGTCCAGCACAGCTGCGGCTCCAGCCCGCAGCTGCAACCTGCCCACCCCGCGCAGATCCAGGTTCTCTCCGGGATGCAAGCAGCGGTGGGAGCTGCTCCCCGGTCCACAAGCCCCATGCCCCACTCTGCCCCGGCTAGCAAGAGCCTGCCTCTATCCCCTCCCTCACCATGGGGGACGTTGATCTGCACTCCCCACTGTACCTTCCCTTTCCCCTCCCCTTCCACCACAACGGACTTATCAGCTGCACGCAACTGTATCGGAAATCAGATTGATATCAGCCAATATGCCTCCTTTAAAATCAGCTATTGGTATCGGCCCCCAAAATCTTGATCAGTGCACCTCTACTTTATACAGAAATTTCCTTTTTTAAAACAGCATGTTATTACCCTGAATAGGTTCTTCACCTCGTTAAAACTTACCACCCTGAGACCACGCATCACAGTCAAGGTGATGGCATTAAAAGCAAGATAACTACCAGATACAGCCTATTTTAACCATCTTAGGAACCATGCCAGATTACAACCTAATACAAGTACAATCTTTTTGTTGAACCAGTAAGTTTGCTTCATCAAAATCCACTTGATACTGGGCCCTCTTCAGCTAAAATGGCACCTACAACTGATGTAGAAATTAGTACAAGTTATGCTCAGGGATGTGTTCTTTTATGGAGTTGATGTTTGCCTAGAAAATGACATACGGACGTTTCCATAACAGTAGAAACGTGCAAATCTCTCCTACTTGCTGGTGTCTTCTAACACAAGCATGCAGTAAATAGTTTTTGACTTGGAGTCAGCACAAGGACATGTCTTAAGGTGCCAGCTACAGCAAGTTCATCCAACTACTCAAATTTGATGGGTTTAAATAAATACAATCAGTTTAGAACAAGAATTCCTGTTTCTGACAAGATATAAATGGGCTTCATAGTTAATGTATTTTATCTAAGCAATGAGACGTATTCTAGCTCAGCAATGAGAAAACAAAAGTTGAAGCTGGCTACAAGCTGTGGTAAAAGGTTGATCTTTTTCTTTTTCCCTCTAAAATCAACACCCGTCACAGACTTTCCAGATTCAAGGCCCTTGCAGGGGATTGCATGGTTAGTGATGTGAGAGGAAAACTGTTCTATTGGATTTGAAATATATCACCTGACTTGGGAATACCAGAAATGTCCAGAAAGCTCTTCAGGCTATTCTCATGGATTAGATTTTACAACTAGCAGCAAGTGCTGTTATTTTCCATCTGGCACATGGGAAAGAGATTTCACTGTGGGGTTTCCTATTTTTATGTTTTAAAATGAAATCTGACAACAGAAAACCTAGAGAATCTGCTTTTGAAGGAAATAACTTGCGTTTCAGTTTTCCACTGAGAGTCTGAGCAATTTAAGCATGGACATACTCTGTTAAAGATGCTACAAAAAAGTTTGTGAGCCTAAATTTACAGCAGTTTTGTCACAGACCCCAAGTGGTCACCATGGGAACAACAGCAGAAGTTACAGCCCTAGAATGAGAATACCTTCCATGCATTGTTACTGCAAGGTAAGGGAGGGGGCACCCTTGGACTGGAATCATTTGAGCCCAGTTTTTTCTCCTGCCCAGGCGGGGGGTCAGACTTGAAGATCTACAAGGTCCCTTCTGACCCTACTTCTATGACTGAGACTTTGTGGGAGATAAATAGGAGCTTTGCATGTCGGTTTTGAGTTATACATATAGGGTTCAATCTCCCATTCTGCTTGGTAGCAAAAGTTATGTTACTGTTGTGCTTGAGATGCTCTGCCAAATGGTGGAATGATAAAAAAGCAGGGCTGGAAAGGACCTTGGGAAGTCATTTAGCACAGCACTCTCCTTGACGTAGGATGGTTTAGGATCACAGAAGAGCAGAGCTGGAAGGGACCTCACAAGACCAGAGCCCTGGTCCAGCCAAGATCATCCCTGACTAAACCATCCCATCCAAATGTACCGTATTTTTCGGACCATAAGACGCACTTTTTTCCCCCCAAAAGTGGGGGGAAAACGAGGGTGCGTCTTATGGTCCGAAAAATACGGTATGTCCAACTTGCTCTCAAAAACGTCAATCCCAGAACTTCCCTAGGTAGCCTGTCCTAATGCTTAACCACCTTTGGTGTCAGAAAGTTCCTCCTAATCTCCAACCGAAATGACCTCTGCAGAAGCTTGAGGCCATTTCTTCTAGTCCTGTCCCCTACAGCCGCAGAACAGCACATCTCCATTCTCTCTAGAATTGCTCTTTAAGTATTTGAAGATTGTTATCAAATCCTCTCTGTCTTTTCTAGACTAAATAGCCCTAATTTTTTCAACTGTTTCCTCATAAATTTTGCCTATGGGCCCCTAATCATTTTTGCTGTTCTACGCTGGACTTTTCCAAACTGTCCACGTCCTTCTCGAAATATAGGGCCCAAACTAGATAAAGTACTCAGATGAGGCCTCATCAGTAGTGAATAGTGTAACCTATTCTTAAAAACTTTGTGAAAACCCTTTTTTCAAATGCCAAGAACAATGCCCAAAACGTAATACCCTAACGTGCCACAGGAAAAACAGGGGGATGAGGGCACTGTCAATATTTTGCCACTGCAGACATGAAGCAGTTTGCTAAATATGCTTAAGAGATCCAATGGATGATGATTCTCCCTATGTCTGAGAACTTTGTTTGAGAACTGTTGAAAGACCTTCTGCCTAACATATCTTATGCTCTCTGGCTAGATGAGCTTCATCTTGAAGAAGTCACAAGGAAACACAATTTAGGCTACATGTATATAACCGGATATTGAAAACTTCCAAGAATGGAGATTCCACAGCTTCTCTAGGTCAGAGGTTCCCAACCACCGAGCTGAGGCCTGGTACTGGGCTGTGGTGGGTCGCCTGCCAGGTCATGGCTTCTGCTGCCAGCAGTCACATGCAGGGTTAAAGCTGGGCAGCAGGGCAGCCCCGGGAGGCAGGCAGCCGGCTCCGTGCACCCTGTTCCGCTCCCGCCATGCCCAGTGAGGTGCTGCCTGCGCAGCAGGTATGGGGGCCTAGGCCAGGCTGGACCAGGCAGGACACCCAAACACCACCTGCAGCTGGGAGCGGGGGGATGTGGGCGGGGAAGTGCTCGGGGCAGAGTACAGGGAGTTGGCTCTGCTGTTTGCTTCTAGGAAAGGCAGCAGAGCCCCTTCTTCCTGGGCAGCCCTAGCTAGGGTCCCCCAGTGCCTGTGGCTGTGGCGATTCAACCTGATCCAATCCTTGCAACCCCCTCCACGTAAAAATTAAATTTGAATATGTAAGTTAAATTTAAATATGTTAGTTTGTTTGCCGGTGTGCAGTATAAAAAGCACTCTAGGTAGCCTGTTCCAGTGCTTACAAAGTTACTCCTAATCTCCAACCTCAATTTCTCGTTTCAATTTGATCAGAGTCACTGAAAATACCTGCAAGGTACAAACAATGTTAATTCCGTAGCATTGGCATGCATGAGACCCTTGTCTCAGCATATGCTTTCTGAACTCATGACATTTTCTCTCTTACAAAGGGAAGAGGATCAAGTGAACACTAGTTATTTTGACAAGAAACAGGACCCCTACCTGGGCGGATAGTACTATCCCTTCCAAAAAGGTGAAGCCGTCGTCTTCCGAGGCAGAAGTGCTCAATGATGTGAAAGATCTCTACAGGTTTTTCTATGTTGCCAATTTCAGGTTCTTCTGTGATAATTAAGTCAATATCAACATTAGCGTGAATGAAGTCACCATCGGTACTGCGGCGAACTGTTCCTTTAATTCCCATAAGGCAGTGCTCCTAGATAGAACAAAAGAGTATTAAGGGTCTTTCTACCTGCAGGGTCCTCCCGGGGCAGATCCAGAGAGGGTGCAGGGTGCAGCCACACCTGCTTTTTGACCATGCAGCAGAAAGAATAGCTGGGGAATTTTTTAAGCTCTGAAACAAGTAAGAATGCCCTCCCCCTGGCCTTTCTCCACCATGCTCAGAAGACCTCACACACCCCTATCCCCTTCTTTACCATTCCTCATTTCCCTGCCTGCTGCTGGTCTCTCCACTGATTTGAGGATGAAGGGAGCTCCAGAGCTGCTCCAGTCAGATTGTGCAGCGGCTGGGCTCAGCCTGGGACAGCAGCAGCAGTGGGCAGGCAGCTCCCCCTTCCTTGCCTGCTTTCCCTAGGTGATCCCCACCATCGGTTTAGGAGCAGGCATAGCAGACTCAATGATCTGTTGAGGTCCCTTCCAACCCTAGCATCTATGAACATATGAGGCCCGATGGTGCTACGGGATGATGCCCCAACACTGATTTGTGCTCCTCTCATTTTCAAGGCTTCTACGAGTGGCTGCAAAGTTTTGGAGCTGTAAACACAGAGCTGTAAAACTATGTTCCTTAAGTGTATAGATGTGTCAGTGCTGTGGTATTCACAGCCCTCAAACTGACTACTCATTTTTCAAGCTGTCCTCATTTTTAAGGCATCTAATAGCAAGCAGCCTTCTGACAGCTGCTTCCCCTTGACTCTTTCTGGAGCAGTTAACAATGTAACTACAAAGTGGACCAATTCAGTTACAGTTAAAGTGCAGTTAACTACAGCACAATTAAGCTACCATACTTCATGGTGTATAGATCGATGCAGAGTAGAAGTCAACCCCATTTTTCTGATCCAAAAAGTTAGGAATTTCATAGATCTGGTGTATAAGTCAACCTAACTTTTTGATCAGAAATACACTCCTGTGTGCCCTCACTCCAGGCT
Source organism: Crocodylus porosus (assembly GCF_001723895.1). Lineage (NCBI taxonomy): Eukaryota > Metazoa > Chordata > Crocodylia > Crocodylidae > Crocodylus > Crocodylus porosus. The sequence continues at coordinate 12,927,918 of NW_017728912.1, forward strand.
GGGCACCTAGGGGGTGGATATCTGATGCAGCGCTGCTTGCGGGGGCTGGGGCAAGAGCTGGGCTCACTGTTCAGCTGGCATGGCCCCATCCCCTGTGAGCAGTGCTGTCTGGGCCATGCCAGCTGAATGCCAAACTCAGTACTGTTCACATGAGAGGGGTCATACCAGCCAAGTGCCAAGCCTAGCCATGTCTCCTGTGAGTGGTGCTGCCTGGGCTGCACCAGCTGAATGCTGAGCCTGGCCCCATTCACTGCAAGTGGCACTGCCAAGCACCGAGCCCAGAAACACTCGCAGGGGATAGGGCTGGGCTCAGTGCTTGGCAGCGTGACTCACAGCACACAGGGCCAGGCTTGGCACTTGGCTGGTGTGGCTCTATCCCCTGCAAGTGGTACTGCCTGGGCCATGCCAGCTGAGGGCTGAACCCAGCACTGCTCACAGGGGACACTGATATGGTGTACAAGTTAAGGTTGAATTTTAAGAGTTAAAAATTGGGCTTCAAAAATCAACTTATACACTATGAAATACGGTACCAAGTAGACAGCAGGACTGACAGATTTCATAGACATTAGGTCTGGAAGGGACCTCGGAAGATCATCGAGTCTAGCCCCAATACTTCATAGCATTAGCCTTCCGTATATGGCTTGTACTCTTTCATGACAGTTGCTATATGTTATTAAATGTTTCTTCATTCCTCTTGCATTGTTAGCATACTCCTGCCCACAATATTTATATCTACCAACTTTATTTCTTCCTTCCTTCAGGGGCTTGAACTTCACTATCATGATGCCACACACTAGCTTTTTTTTTTTTCCTGATTAGGCATTATTATGACTACTTGAAACCAAAAGCACTAAAAAACTAACAGATCTTATGCAAACACTTCCAACTTCCCCAGCTCAAGAAAAGAAATGAGACACTGCTCTGTGTGTTTGCTGAACTGAAAGTGAAACAAAAATTAATCACAGTTTTAGTTTTGATTTTGCTTTCAACTTGCAGTCTGAGATGAAATAAGAATTTTAGCTTTGGTTTTGATTTGACCTGCAGAGTCAATTAGGTGAGAGATGGGAATTGGTTACAATATAAGCAACTGTGGTGTGTCATGCAGTGAAACTTATTTTGCACTTATTTAGTATACATAAGTGGAGACACTGCGGAGATATACCACTACAGTGCAAGAATCTGAGGGCATCAACTGACTAGGACATAGTACAATTTAAGCCAAGGGCACAGGACAAGAATTCTTCATAGAAAGAGGAGCAGCGGGGGATTGGTGGCTGCATTCATTACTCCACAACAGCAATTAATGCTGTCACCACTCTCCCACTGTCAAATTTATGGACCCATGATAAGCCCTGTGGGCTAAATGACTATTTTGCAGGCCGGATCTGGCCAGCACGCTGTAGGTTGAGCACCACTTTGCTAGAGCTTGTAAAGTCTTTCCAACCTTATTTTTGTATGATTCTAATACAAAAGAGATCTAAAGTGAAACTATGAAACTATGAATCTGCACAGATGGCTTCTTGAATTCATCTAAGGCAGGGGTGGGCAAAATGCAGCCCATGAGCCAGATGTGGCCTGCCACAGGGCTCTTAAGAATTTTAGAAAATTAATATTTATCTGCCCCTGGCTGCCTATCATGCGGCCCTCGATGGCTTGCCAAAACTCAGCAAGTGGCCCTCTGCCCAAAATAACTGTCCACCCCGATCTAAGGAGCACAAACTGGTACTCTAAATGGCACTAACTGAGAAAGCACCAAGTTATTTTCCTTATTGTTTGCCACAAACATTAAGAAATCATGTTAGTGTAGCTTGTGAAAGCAAGCTTCCAAATATTCTTTTCTACTGCTATAACTATGCAAGAGGGAGAAAAGTCAGTCATTTACAGAGCATTTTTATAATATGCCTCTTAAACTGGTCTCCATCTCCCAATTCCTTGCTGGAAGTTACCACGATGCACTAAAAACAAAATCAGTGCTAAATGGCTAGTGTAGCTCAAGGAAAAAAAAAAAAACAGTTCAAAGCTTGTTGAATTAACTGTATCTTGCACTATGTCTTTCTTTCCTCATAACATAATAGATTGATGAAAGTGACTAACAAAGGATATATGAATGGAGAATCGCCATAATTGATACAAGATGAAATAAGGGCTGTACTATACATACTAATCTCAGTGTTTTGTTTTTGGGAGTACTAAACTCAAATGAGCAATTTTCCTCAGACCATAAACCACTGATTTACTAAGCATCACCAGATGGTTCTCAAAAATAGCAGACAAGAGTATATAATCAGTTCTAGATTTTTGGTAGAAATTTTAGAGTTAGGGAACAAATATCAAAAGTAAAAACACAAAGTGACCTGTACTGAACTTATTGACAAGCACCTTACTTTTACACTTCTCTGATCCCTAGTTTAGTAGAATGAAAGCACAAAGATGACCAACAAGGCAAATCACCAATGAAGCCAGGAGTGGTAAACCTGTGTTTTAACACTATCATCTGCCAAAAATTAAAATTCAAAAAGTAGAAGGAATATGGCTTCTAAACATCCCAGGGTACTATTTTGTAGTTATCAGATGTAAAAGTTCAGTCAACAGAAAGCTTAGCCTTTTATTTTTAAATTCTGTACATCTGATATGGCACAATAATCAGGAAACATGCTCTTCTTCAAAATGGTGAGAGAAGATCCACCTGGCAATCTGAATGAGCAGAATAAAGCTGGCTGCAGTTATCCTATTTTTTTCTTGTTACGTTATCAATTCTGATAGTTTTGTTGCATATTATGTGACTTGGGCCCTTGACACATTCACAACAGACGTGATGGAATCTAACCCACAATCCTAATGAACATGCATTCTGCCAAGTTACATGCCTGGGCTCCCCCTGCACCAACAGGATGAAACCAATCAGCTGATTGTCAACTGGGGCCAGAAACCAAACTGGTCATGGGTCCCATCTGACTACCAGCTTGGCATATGGGGAGCCTGACATCAGGCCATGACAGCCCCCAGTGCTAGGCTCCTCCTATACCAAGACTATAAAACCACATTTGCCATCCAGCTGAGTAGCACATCTAGTTTTGACAGGTCCTGATGCATGGGGAGGCAGGCACCGGGCTGCTGCAGCTCAATGTCAAGCTCTATGTCCTGGAAGCTCTATAAACCTTGTGCACTGACCAGCAGCATGGCATATGTGGTTTTATGGCTCTTCATAGACAGGGAGACTGGCAGCAGAAACCCAATGCCTGTTTCCCAATGTAGTAGGCACTATAAAACCATGTATACCACCATGGTGGGTGGCACATGGGTTTTTTGCAGCTCCCAGTGCACGGGGAGCCCAATGCCAGGCTGCAGCAGCCTGATGCTGGCCTCCCCATGCACCAGCATACATCAAAATCAGCTGAGTGGTACACATGGTTTTATAGCTCCCTGTGCACCAGAAGCTGTATAAACAACACGTGCAGCCCAGATGGGCAGCAAGTGGAGTTTTGACAGGTCCCAGCCACAGATTTAGTTTACAGCATGATACAAATAAGCCATAAAGTTATTCCCCATTATATGGAACGTGGAATAACTTTGTGGTTCATTTGCTGCATTATTGTACCTTGATTAGGGGTGCATGTGTGGCTGGTTACTATTCAAGCTGCAATTAATCTGCATATCACATCTTAAATGTAACATGTTGGGGGCATTAGGCATCAGCAAATAGGAAAAGCTTTAAATATTAGCACCCAAACAACCTACCACTCTTCCTAAAACAGATCTATAAAGCCTAAATAAATCTTATGACATTAATGCTTTAATTGCCTATTCTTATGAACAACTTGTTTAATTCTTATTTTACAAGAAATACACATGTACATATACCATATTTACCCAAAACAAAGACAACTCTCAAATTCAAGACAACCCCCTAATAATTAGATTTCATATATGGAAAACTATATGTTTGTTATTATTTTCCACATACAGAATCTAATTATTGGAGGGTTGCCTTAAATATGTCCCCCTTGCTGCTGCTGTGGGGAAAGCAGAGGCACTTGAGCAAGCAGCAGAGACAGACAGGTGGTGGGGAGGCAAGTGGCATTTGGAATAGTTGGCCAGAACCCTAGCCTTGCCCCCCGCTGCATGCCTTCCTACCACCTGCTGTTCTCTCCCTGCCCCTCCATTTGCTAACCCCAGCTAAACTGGGTGCAGAGGGTGCCCCAGAGCTGCTCCTGACCTGCTCCTGACAGGCACTGGGTACTTGAACTATGCACAAATCAACGGGATCAATCTAACATCAGACCAGGATGCAGACACTGAATGTCCTGATGTTATAAAAGACTGCTTCCTGGAGCAGTTAATCCTACAACTTACAAGGATTTGGTGCCAAGGGGAAGTGTTACTGAGCCACTGGGCAACAGCGACTGCAATGCAATACGGTTTGACCCCAATGTAGGAGGGGAGACAAAAAAAATCTACAACAGTAGCCTTTAACTTTAAAAAAAAAGACCATCAAAATGATTTAAGAAAGCAATCTCTTAAAAATAAAATCTTTGTCTTAAAAATTATTTTAAAAAATAAATAAAAGAACTTATAAATGTGTTTAGCAACAGCAACTTTACTGAGAAAAGTATATTCAGAATTTCATAGATTTCATAGACATTAGGGCTGGAAGGGACCTTGGAAGATCATTGAGTCCAGACCCCCGCCCAAAGGGCAGGAAGTCAGCTGGGGTCACAGGATCCCAGCAAGATAAGCATCCAATTTTCTCTTGAAGGTGTTCAATGTAGGTGCTTGAACCACCTCCGATGGCAGACTGTTCCAGAACTTGGGGCCTCGGACAGTAAAGAAATTCTTCCTTATGTCCAGCCTGAAACGGTCTTGCAGGAGTTTATGACCGTTCAACCTAGTCATCCCTTGGGGCGCTCTGGTGAACAAATATTCCCCCAGATCCTGGTGGTCCATTTGTTCACCAGAATATTTTTCCTTCACAGAAAATATATATTTCACAACATTAAACTGTTAAAAGCAAAACTTATTTTGACAGAACCTAACTTTAAAGAATTTAAAAAGTCAAAAGCTGCTCTTCTAACAAAAACAAATATTTCAGTTCTGATTTAAAGCAACTAGTGTTCTTCAAATATGAAATAAATATAATCCAGTACGGGAACTAAATCCCAGCCTGTTTTTCCCCAGCTTTTGGTTAGCAGAGCTTTTGCTCAAACATCTTTGATTTACATATCAATAGTGGGTTTGTAATATTTGACAACCTAGAAGTCTAAAACAATCAACTTCAGCTCTAGTAACAGGTAGGCACAATGAAAACAATAAGTCATTCTAGCCAGCTTCCATCATTACCCCTCAGGCTGATCGAGTGGGAAAGAATTTCCATGAACCCTCTTCCCCAGCTATCTGCATTTCAATGAGACTTGACTGAATAAGACCATTGAGAAGGTTAGAAAAGAACTTCATGATGCAATGGATACAGATGATACTTCTATATTTAATCAACTTGAGTAGAGTCTAGAATTGGTGAGAAATTCATCAACTATTCTGCAAAATACCTTTCCACATAATTCCATCTACACAGAGAAATTAGAAAAAATATAAAAACCCTGGGTTGATGTTACTCACACTATCGATTACAGTGGAGCCTCTGGTGTTTGTTTAGATCAGCTGAGGTCAAGCCATACCTTTGTTCTTTGGAACACAGCTTTAGGGTCCAGCGTTTTAGTCTTCCCAGGGTTGTTTTTATTAGTTTTTATCCAGCAGATATCTTCACATCGTCTATAACCCCACTTGCGTAGACACTATAATGTTTCAAATAAACACAAAAATAAAAGATAGTTATATTACATCAAACACTGAAATAGCAGTTTAGGTTTAAAACTATAACATGCAACAGATTTGTCTGAAGCAGAATCAGTTACGAACACATGAACCATCAGGGTTTTCTCTATGCTCACGTTATAGCCACATTTTGTAACAAATCCCCAAAACACAATTTGTGTTCATATTATCCATCTCTGCATACATCCGATTTCTGGAAACCGGTCTTTTCTGGAATCATCACCCTCACTGGTGCAGCTGGACACCAGAGTTTTTATCATAAAATCCAAAGTTATTCAGACCAGGCAGTATTATTTTACAAAAGGGTAAAATTTAAGAGGGTAAAAAAAAGAGTGTATTTTTACAAGAGGGTAAAAATACCAGAAGTTACCGTATGATCACCTACATTAAAGTCCCCATTGTTCCTACTACAGGTAAAGTCGATTTACAAATGGGATTTTTACAAAAAAAAAAAGTGAACGAGTCCTGAACAATTACAATAATTACAGCTGTTAAGAAAGCTAAGTAAAAATTTGGGGGAAAGGAAGTGTATGAATTTAATCCCTAGTTTTTGATGGAATAAAATCTGAGAGGGTAGAGGGGAAATCACAGGACTCTAATTATCACCTTTGTGGAAAACTGTTTGACTACAGCAATTCTGCTCCAAAAACATCACACATTTTTTCAGGCAGACTGTGTTAGAAAAAAAATACTATATAACATAAACATTATTGGCTTTAGCCACCCTTTACTCAAATGCAAAATGTCCTTAACAAGACAGCCCGCACAAAACTGAGGAAGAGGTGCTACCACATAAGCAGAAATAACTGGACACTCTTATTGAAACCCAAATCTAAGCAACAAGCACAAATCATCAGAACATAGGAAAAAGATTTTAAAACTCTGGCAAGAGAACAATAATAAAAGTTCTATAAAAAATACTAATAGTTTTGATTTGGTAAATCACAGTGTGCCTAGACTTAGGCATACTGGGTACTGACAAGACATGGAAACCACCCCCCCAAATCCCACGCTGTACTAGAAGAGGAATCACGTTAGTTTGACCTGGCTCCCCAGCATCTATATAGCTTGCACACTTCTGCAGGGCTTTTTTGGCACTTTTATCGAATAGCTGATTAAATCAGCTATTCGATAAAAGCACCCGCAAATTGTAATTGAGCATTTATTACAAAATGTGGTGGGAATGCACAAGCTATACAAATGCTGAGCAAGTCGGGTCAAACTGACACAATTACTCTTCTGGGCATGTGCTGCCCTTGGTGCGGGGATGCATCAAGCTGCAAGTAAAGCACTGAGGGGGGTTCTCCTCTGTAAGTACCTACCAATAATAGACAAGATACTGCATATAAAAGTTATGTTCTATAACTTGTTGCAGCCAAACAAACCAAGTGACAGCTTATTTATATTGAATTAATTTACAAAAATAAAAGTGTTACATGTACCAACCAGAGTTTCTCATAACTTATATAAGACTAGCACCATCTTGAAAGCCTGCACCAAAAAGCACATATTCAGCCATGATTTGTTTAGTTAAAAGAGTAATGCAATCATCACAAATAAGGCTCCCTGCTCCCACTGGAACTGTAAGAGTTAGAAACAAAACTGTAATGTATCTCTTTAGAGACTACAGATCCTCAGGCAGTTCCAGCTGCTCATCCAGAAAATAGCAGAGTCTAAAGAGTTAATGATGAATTAATCTGAGCATTCATTGTACCTCTCAATGCAAAATTAAGTGCCCCTCAACATTTCAAGTTGAGGACTCTATGCAGCAAAAAGTGCTATTGTAGAATCTGGTGTTAATCTAAGCTGAGAAGAAATTGTAAATTAAAATATATTCTTACCACTCTGCCAAGATCGAGGCCCTCTCCTGAGCCACACCATAGAAAGACAAATGATCTCGGGGCTGCAATCTCTTCAATTTCCAGTTTCATAATCTACAATGAAACATTTAATGTTTTCCAAATGAAGTATTTGTTTAATATATTTCACATGGTCGCAGATTCTAGTGGGAAGAACATTTCTCATGTTTTGCATTGCTATGGAAACTTTAAGAATACTCATTAATTAAACATATTCATCTAGTCTCATTTCCTTTACTGCTGACACCATTGTCCAATAAGTTTATTAAATAAAAACGAATTCACCAGTACCCACATGGTACCATCCTAAGTGTTCTAGCACTCTTCTCTCTTGCTGTAAATTATAGGGCATTCAGAATATTTAAAAAATAGAAGCAGAAAACTGGTTTCAATTAAAAATAATGCACAGCCATTTTGGAAATATATACAGTTATTGGCCACAGTGATAATTATTCAATTTGAAGCGAGTGAAACCAACTCTAACATTGAATCCAAATGCATTTATAATCAATACAGTTTTCCTGAATACATGCATCATCTTTGCGTCATATCTCCTTAGCAGTGTAAGTGCAGGGCATCTGTTTTTCTTTAAATGCTCATCTAAAACTAGCCTGATACCTATTACTTTAAAATACTTCCATTTGCAGCTCTAGAGAAAATAAGTGTCACAATGGAGGCTCAAAAAGTGATGAACAACATTTAGGGTACAATAACTTCAGATGCATGCATCTGTTACTCATTAAACGTTGAAAAGATTCATCTATAACTTGCTAACACATCAAATCAAGACTCATTCACTGCCATTGTGAAAAAATAATGATGCAACAGAAATGGCTGGAAGATACAATAGTGACACTTAAATCTCTTTCCTTGTACACTTCCTCAATGCTTCAACATGTCTTGCTGGAATTGTAATGTGAAAGTTTTCCATAAGCTTACAACAGGTATGGTGTCACTGTTTCCAAACCCATATGCTAGAGAGAAATGAGAGTTTGGGTTACCAGTGGCATCCATATTTTTTCATCATGTGTATGCGTCTCAACCAAACTTCTACACTTGAAAGTTTTATGAATAGAAGCCATAGGCTTGTTCTTAAATCATGACAAAGAATCAGGATATTTTTCCTAGCTTTGTCTCCAATTTAGAAAGATTCCATTGACTAACAAATCCACTTCCATTTCCATTCATTAACAAATCCATTTCTTTTTATTTTAAAAAACAGGTATCTGCAAACTCTGTATTTTCCTGACTTCTAAATCTGATGGTTCCTGGAATAACTGTGTTTTTTTTTTAATAGACAGAAACTCTTATCTTTCTAATTCTGTTTCCCATGGACTAAAGACAAAAATGCTTAGCTAATGAAGAAAGATCTTGCTCTTTGGATTCAGTTCTAAAAAGCACTCCAAGCAACATGGCTGGCATTGTCAACTCTCACTATTTTGAACAGCACTCAACACTCAGCACCTCAAAGAACTGAGTTGCTATGCCCGATCCTGGCTTTCCAAGCTTTTTCTTCTTGGGGAGGATGAATGACAGATGAGATAATCATGCAAAATTATGGGTACAGAACTGTTTAAGACTGCAACAATGTGGTTTTTTTCTGCTTATGGAAAGACTTCTTAGAAGTGCGTTATGTTTAACTTAAAAATATTTCTCCCGGTGCTAACTGAATCAGAGTATACACATTTTAATACTAAAAAAGTAGTGAAAAGAGGAAAGGGGGGGAAGGGGCTGTATGCTTATTTTCTAGAATACAACTCTATCCTGGTATCTCCACCCCACATCTTTTAAGATATTGGGAACTCTGATTTTGACTCTTTCAAAAATGCCTATGGTGTATAAAGTGATCCCCCATAATTCAAGAAACAGCAACTCCAGAACTAAGGGAACTTGACTGTCAGATATCTGAGGATTAAGATGGAATTGTGGTTGCTTTTTGCTAACTCTTGTTCAACTCCAATACCTGACAAACACTTCAGAGAAAGGAGAACTGAACACTCCCTTACCCTTCCAGTTCAGGAACTAGTTATCATAATACACTTTCAGAGCCTGCTCAGTCAGTCCTTCAGCAAAACCAGACATCAAACATAATGCTCCTGATTTTTCAAAATATTAAAAACAATCAGAGAAAACAGAGTGGTTTTATTTACTCATTTTTTAAAACATCTTTAAGGCCTTCTCAGTGCATCAGAAAGGAGTAAAATAGCATATGCCCAATTTAAAAAGTGTTCTGAGAGTCACTTAAATACATGTGGATTAAGACCTTAGTTTTAAGAGGTGTAACTATTTGAACAAATCCTATGCAAAAACCCTACGTTAACAAACCTAAACTGATCTGGGTGAACTTCTATTTTACACAGATGTTTACAAAGACTTCTGGAACAGCATGGAATACAAAAAAAGCTTACATCATCCCAAGTCCAGCATTTTTCATTGGCTGTGATGCCAGTCTCTCTGTAATATTCTTCCAATGGAGGTTCCAACAGAATCACATCAAACTTGGATTTTAGTTCCCTAATGTCAAAAGCCTCCAAGTCTGCTTGTAAATACCTATTTGAACAAATAATGAATTATGACAAAGTACTTGGACAGGGTAGAATAGTGGTTCCCCCATTAAGTTCCACTTCCTTAATGTCAATCAAGAGCTATGTTTTCTCTTAGACTACACAGATATAACACATTAAGTACAGCTAACAGTGCATTAAATATTTTATTTTACTTATTTGCCAAGCAAGCAGTCATAGTGATGATATGAAACAATGAACAGGGGGGTTAGGAGGTTGTAGATCCCTCAGACCTTATTAAAACTATTGTTTGCAAAAAAGGAGCCCTCTTCCTTGAAGGTGCTATTAGGATTGGAGGAGAAAAAACAGGGCATCCATTTGTATGTCCAGATCTGGTACAACACTGACCTTTTCCACAGAAATTGGTTATGGGCACAGAATGCATTTAAAGAATGTCTACAATTAGAAAACAGAAACCAGTTGCTTCTCATCTCAGCTCCTCGTCAGAGAGAAATTTATAGATTTCACAGCTCAGACAAAAATCTATTTTTACTTTGAGTTAGGGAGACAGACGGGTGGCAACCCTAAGACATTTCACAGACGTTATTTTAATTGTCCAAGGGCAACTAAAAATGTTGCTGTATGATGGAAACACTGAGTAATGTGGGTGACTTCACAGGCAAACAATAGGCTGTTGGTAGGGGGAGACGGAGGGGGTAGGGGGAATGGGACAGGGGAAAGAGCCTTGCAAGCTTGTGCTGGTGGAGCGGGGCAAACTAGAGAACCCCAACTGTGCAGGGGACATTTCCTTGCTGCTCGACCTTGGCCAGGGAACCCCAGGCCAGGACCAGCCATGTTAGGTCTTTTCCCACTCCCTGCACAGCAGGAGGACAAGTCTGACTGTCCTTTTATGCCTCTAGCAGGCTTAAGATCCAGCACAACTCATCCTGGCCCAGGACCCCTAGTCTGGGTCATGGGGGATCATGTCCCTCCTGCTTCAGCAGCCTTATTCCAGCTTGTACACAAGTGTTGTGAGGGTGACTGGATGAGAGTCCCAGGGCAGCCGCTAGGACTGTGACGACAGCCCTTGCTTGCCTGCAGGTATGAAGGAGCAGACAGCATGCCTGTCACCCCTACATGAGGCTCTGTGCTGCATTAGATAGCCCAGGCTGCTGCTCTGGGACTGGTGGAGAAGGTGGGGGAGAGGAGCAATGCACTGTGGGATGCTGAAGGACCTGACAAAGTCCAGTCACTGGATGTTTAACTCGCTTCACGCTCAAATTAAATCACAACAGAAACCAGTTATAAAGATACTCCACATTTAACAAGTAACATCTTCATGGTTTGTCTGTCATTCTATCATGATATGTTCCCTGAATGTGTGGCATGTAACAATTTATGATGCGATTAAAGAGTTATTTTCTTACAATAGCTGTAACATCTGCCACAGGCCCAAAAATATAATACATCTTTAAGCTCTATATATGTTTTGCATATAAGGAGTGTGATCATATACAATCTACTGGGAATTCTGTTTTTAAATGGTATAATAAAGCATGATATAGGGTAAAAGCAACATATTTCTGAGATTTAAACACACAAAAATGATACCTGCCCAATCCACCTATATTTTCCCTTCTTAAACAGTGCAAATTATTGTTATAGCTCCATGAAAACGTAAATTCTCAGTCTCCTGAATCTCCTGACTCAGACAAAGGTATCTTCCAACCATACAGCCAGAAGGGGATTTTTCTATTGATTTTATTTTGTCTAATTAGGGGATACCATTTGAACTGACGAGTTTTGCATTAATGCAATAAAAAAAGGTAGTATTCAAAATGCTACCATAAGCGAATAATAGTGAGAGTATAAATAATTAAATTTAACATTTTTGAAGCTCTCATCAGGTTTCAGAATTCTTTCATTGAAATTAGCATATAATTAGCATTTCTCAGTTATTCTGAAATTTCAAAGGACTGTGCACATAGAAGTGCTAAAAGATTCTTCTTCCTGAATGCAGATTAAAATTAACACACTAATTTACTTTCATAAGGTTTTAACCAAGCAGGATAAACACATTGCATATTTCAAATTAGAGCTGAAAATCTGCAGAAACTTGAAGGTTAATTAGGTTTAATACATAGCTTCAGATTTTCTTATTTTAACATAGATCAGAACAGCATGGAAACCAATATATCTTATATCTTATTCACACATAAGGTATTCCTATTGTAAGAACAACCTTTTCATAATATTCGGGTCAAAGTCTTAAAGAGGCGATTGTCTTTTTTTTTTTTTTTTAAAAGGCTTCCTTGTGGTTTGAAACTATAACATGTTAAACTTTGATTATTTCTCCTTTCTGGCTGCCAGGTATGTTTGCATCTCAGTGAGGTTGAAAGTACAGTTTAAAAAACAGAGCTTTAGTTTTTATAAACAACCATTCTCCAGTGAAAAAAAAAATCTAATCTATATATAAACACCAATTAAACCCCTAGATTAAATTACCCAAAATAAAAGTTATATTGTTTTGAAGTTTTGGTGATTTAATTTACATATACAAAACAGAAATAGAAAGTGTAAATCTTTAACAGGTGCTGAAAGATTTGTGGAGCAGACAGCTAATATTAAACCAGTCTGGAGAGGGGAAACCAGTTTCTAACAAAAACACTTACATGGGGGGAGTGTTAGATTTAGCAATTAGCTCATCCTTCAGTCTAATGAGTTCTCGAAGTTTCGGATATTCTTCAAACCTGTCTGCTAAGCCTGAGTTGAAGAAAACATGCTGTTAAATTTAAACATTTTCTGTGGCAGTAAAAGCTATAAAGCAGACAACCCCAAATATTATCTCAACTTTACTGCAATTTGCAACTTACAAAGTTCTTTTATGTTTGTTCATCCATTCAGTTTAAAGCTCATGATCTACAAGGAAACATTCTCTTTTACTTTTTGTCAAAATTCCTGGTTTATTGTATTTAACCAGTAGTTCTAACATGCCTCCCAATTTAATGGAAAAAACGGACTGAAAAGTTAATTCTCACACTTGCTAACACTGCAGGTATCTGAGCAAATATAAACAGCATTTCCTCCTCTCTCTCACAAGTATTTCATCTACATGAAACCCTCAGGGTTACCAGAAATAATGGCCACAAAGTAAAGAATAGATTTAGATTGGACATAAGGAAGAAATTCTTCATGGTGAGGGTTGCCAAAATATGGAATGGGCTTCCAAGGGAGGTGGTGCATTCCCCTACCTTGGAGGTGTTCAAGAAGAGATTGGATAGGCATCTGGCTGGGGTTACTTAACCCCAGTGCTCTTTCCTGCCTGGAGCAGGGGGTCAGACCCAATGATCTGCCAGGTCCCTTCCAACCCTAGAAATCTATGAATGAACATGAATGAAAACAGTCATGCTGGCTTGGTTATGGCTGCTACCTTGCTGCCTCCCTGAACAGCAATGTGAGGGGAAGAAAAGCCAAAACTGCATATTAGTAGTAATGTAAACCAAATGCTAACAGCATAGTGGTCTGAAAATAATTTTCACAGAGGAATAAGACTCAGTTTAGGACCTGAGATGTGTTACAACCTGCTTTTTTGGAAGTACTCTACCGACTTCGGAGCTAAAGCTCCTTTTTTAATAAAAGAACTGAAAGGAACTTGTTTCCTGCTAGAAGACATGCATGATCCAGAATATGAAGAATTTATTACAAATGCCAAATTCATGTCACAACCTGTAAAAATGGATATTGAGAACATTTGGTGTTAATCACTCAGTAGATGGCGGGAGGAAGTAAGTTTATATTGCAGCAGCATCCAGATGTCATATCAGCATAGGTTTTGCATTAGCACAAAGACGTGTTTTGCACCCTGAAATCTCATTTTACCTTGTACTGAACCTATGCTTTATAAAAAGACAGCTGGATGAATTTAGTACTGTCCAGAATATGTACAACTATACTGACTTAAACTGTTATGCCTTCCTGACATGATCTTTGGTACTAACCTATCTTGCAGAGGCGTTATTTTCTGTATTTTATACATCAAGAGAAAGACTGATGTCGAAGGTACTTCTGTGGCAATAAGCTGGATCAGGATTAGAAAACAGTCATCCATAGGATTGAAGGACAATTTATCAGTCCACTAGACCACACTGCTTCTCTGAACAAGAGCTCCATAGTCAGAACTAACTGATTTACTGTGAAGTGGGAAACCACCTAAGGGGTACTTCATCTTCATATTTAACTTGTACAGCAGGAAATACAGTCAAGTTTTATCCAAGTCTCTCTCATTCCCTTATTTTTATAGAAATCAAAATAAAAGTAAAAATAAAATCAAGCATAGATGCAAAAGGTGCAGAAAAATGAGAAAGTCAGTTGTTAGGACTACTCTGACATACCCACATCTCTGATAAAGTTCTGAGGCCTGTGCCCGGTATCCACGAAGTGTTGGCAATAATCATTGTGAGGATTTAAGCTCTGGGTTCCCTATAAAAAAGGAAGGAAGAAAATGACACACAGTTCACACACATTAGCAACATATAAACTAGGAAATCCTAACTGTTGTAAGACTATTCTACCCCTTTCCTCAACCTGTGTTCTTAAACTAAAAATATCTCAATTACTACAATTTTTAGCTGTTGATGCAGGTTCACTGTGGCTCAGCTTGGCCTGAAACATGGCCTATTTATTAATTTGATAATCAGGGGGTGCCAATTCTCCCCTCAATCATATTTTAAACTGCATCAGCTACGGAAACAGCTTAAGGCAACCATATCAAGGTAGATCTAACTGCAGGAATAGCTTACCTTAAGGAATGTACTGGAATCTTTGTAAATCTCTTCTTCATAGGGCAGGTTCTCTTCATCTTGCTGCAGCTCTACTTCATCCTTTGGAATAAAGCACATTTTATAGGCATGTAGGCTCACGTGGTTTCTCTCCTCATTATGATTCCGCTTCTTAATGAAGGAAGAAGTGGGTTGTTTATGAACATTAGGTTCCTGCAACAGTAGATCATGAATGGTTCCAATGCCAGTTTCGGAAAAGAATAAATAACTGACATGTTGCAGAAAGGCCTCTTTTCCTCCTCATTACTGAGCAGGCTGGGTTAGTTACCAAGGTGACCTTAGAAATAATGAGCCAGGTAAAGGCTATTCATTTTTAACACCCTGTGGTGTGGCAATTGATACAAAGCAAGGCAGAGAAGTGCTCTGTCCTGAAAAGCATGAACTCTAATAGACTAAGGAAGCAACATATTTTGCTAAAACTATCTGCTGGAAGAAACCCTTGCACAGCTATCCCCAGTTAAAACATCTCCTGATCAAGGAAAACTGGCAAGACTTTTAGTAATTAAACAGATTCCCTCCATGATTCAATTACAGTTGAGGCTGTAATGAGTCACTAGGGCACATCATATTTATTTCCCCTCTCTCTCAAATGCCTGAAAATATCTGATTGGCTATCAACTTTGCAAAAATTGTGAGTGGCCAACTATAAATCGAGAGAGGATGCTATCTTCAGAAAAGTACAAGTAAACTACTTTGCCCATATAAGTAAACATCTCTAAAAATTTCCTACACATATTTTTTTTTTAAATGACAAAAGGTGCCCATGAAGCATTCTGAAACCTAAACCGCTACACTGTTCAAGGCTGAAATCAGAGAAAAACCAATTATTCTTTCTTCATCTAATCTTTTATTTTTTCCGTCAGTAAAATGAGCAAACATGTATTTTCACCACAAAACTGCCGCAAAGTATTGTCAGACTAGTTGAAGTAGTACCTACCAGAATAATATACAAAGAAAAATACTATATTTCATTCACCAGCTAAGTTTAAATGGAAGCAGCAGACACCAAAAAGGACAATACATTTTTACATCACAATACATTTAGTAGCACTGCTGCTGTCAGGTTCCCTCAAAAGATCTTCCTAGCTCTAAAAATAAGCAGAACACTTAATTTTGAAATATGTCATATAAAAAACTCAGTATATGTTATTTAGAGAATGCACTACTGATTTAACAACCCCTAAAACTGAATTCAAATGATTAACTTACCATATCTTATGCTGAAAAAATGTAAGGATAATGTGATAGAAGGGCATGTATGTGTACTTATTTATAGAATAACTTACTTACTTTAAACTTACTTTAACAGACCACTGTAAAAAAACCATTAAATTTAAAATGTCAAGATGCTAGCTCCATCACTGAGGAGTTATCAAGCAGGAAAAAATAAGGTCAAATCTTTTTGACTTAAGGAAGGCAGATGGTTTTATATATGAGTAAATTAGTCTATGCCTTGATTCTTCAAAAACATTTCTGCTACTAGTTATTCGTAGATTGTAAGGGGCTGGAAGGGACCTCGCAAGATCATCAGGTCGAGCCCCCTGCACTAGGCAGGAAAGACAACTGGGGTCAGGTGACCCCAGCGTGGTGACCATCCAGTCTCCTCTTGAAGATCTCCAGGGGAGGTGATTGCACCACCTCTGGAGGGAGCTTATTTCATAGTCTGGACACTAACTGTGAAGAAGTTTTTCTTTGTGTTAAACTTGAAATGGTCTTCCAGGAGTTTGTGGTCATTACTCCTGGTTTTCCCCAAGGGTGCCCTGATGAACAGCTGTCCGCCAAGCCTTCTCTTTTTTAGGCTGAAGAGGCTCAAGTCCTTCAACCTTTCCTTGTATGGCTTGCCTTGCAAATCTCTGATCATATAGGTGGCTCTTCTCTGGACTCTCTCAAGCTTTCCCATGTCCTTGTTGAAGCACAGCACCCAGAACTGGACACTGTACTCCAGCAGCAGTCTCACCAATGCTGAGTAAAGTGGAAGAATCACTTCCTTGGTTTTGTTTGAGATGCCTCGGTTGATGCATGCCAGAGTATTGTTTGCCCTGCTGGCTACAGCATTGCACTGACAGCTCATGTTCCTACTATGGTCTATTATTACCCCTACATCCCTTTCAGTCGTGGTGCTAGTCATCATGGCGTCACCGAGCCTGTATGTTGGGGATTGTTTAACGCCATATGGAGCACCTTACACTTCTCAGAGTTGAACTTACAAGTTCAGAGTTGAACTTACACTTCTCTTGGCACCCCCTTGATGCTCTTAACTGAGTGTCCTGGGGGTCCGAAGCGTTTACTTTGAAAAAATTAGAGAGTGTTCAAAGCAGGTTGGTCGCTGGAATACTCCAGCAAGGAATAATGGAATAGGACTCCGGTTCTATTTTGTTGGTTTTCGGAACTGGGGCCATGATTAAGAGGGATGGCCGCGGGCATTCGTATTGTGCCACTAGAGGTGAAATTCTTGGACCGGCGCAGGACAAACCAAAGCGAAAGCATTTGCCAAGAATGTTTTCATTAATCAAGA
>NW_017728912.1:12946057-12952417 GCF_001723895.1 Crocodylus porosus
CATAAACTCCTGCAAGACCGTTTCAGGCTGGACATAAGGAAGAATTTCTTTACTGTCCGAGCCCCCAAGGTCTGGAACAGTCTGCCAGCAGAGGTGGTTCAAGCACCTACATAAACTGGATGCTTATCTTGCTGGGATCCTGTGACCCCAGCTGACTTCCTGCCCTTTGGGCAGGGGGCTGGACTCGATGATCTCCCAACGTCCCTTCCAGCCTTGATGTCTATGAAATTTATGAAATCATCTGGTTCCGATCCACCTAACTTGCTAGACTGTCTATGTCTACCTGTATCTCCAACCTACCTTCCAGTGTGACCACGCTCCCCACATAACTTGGTGTCACCTGCAAACTTGGCCACTGAGTTCTTTACCTCCACATGCAAATCATTGATAAAGATGTTGAAAAGCACCCCTAAGGGACACCACTGGCCACTTCTCACTAGAATGACACAGATCCATTCATTAGAACGCTCTGGTTCCTACCCTGCAGCCAGCTTCCTACCCACCTGACTGTCGAGCAGTAAGCCCGCAATCCTCCAGTTTTCCTGTGAGAACATCATGGGATACCAGATCAAAGGCCTTTTGGAAGTCTAGGTACACAATGTCAATCTCCTCTCTCTTATCCAGGTGGCAGGTTACCTGGTTGTAGAAGGAGATGAGATTGGTAAAACAAGACCTACCCACAATGAAGCCATGCTGGCTGTCATTCAGAATCCAACCTTCTGCAAGTGTATCGTACTTTAGACTCTTTGATGAATTTTTCCAGGATTTTCCCTGGGATAGAAGTTAGGCTAATTGGCCTATAGTTGCCCAGGTTCTCTCTCACCCCCTTGAAGATGGGCACAATGCAGCTAAATGGAGTATAATTATATTTCAATGGAGTGAGGAGGGTCAAAATATACTGTGGACTTAAACATATTATTCACTTAACACATACATAGCTAGTATTTCTTATACTGTAGGGAACCGGCAAAAAAACGAGACTAGTAACACATTATTTATACTATAGGAAAATATAGGCAAAGATATGGAAGCAAACAGAAAATGGGATTTAAACATGTCATACTGATTTAATTATCATTCTATGACAAGATAACAGACTTCTTGGATAAGACTAATGTGGTAAACTTAATTTATCTAGATTTTTTAGCAAAGCTTTTAATAACATGCCTCATATGAAATTCTGGCCACCCTGGAGAGGATGGGAACAAGCACTGCAACTGTGAAGTGGTTAAGGAGTTTGCTTAAAGTGCTATTAGCATGGGTTATGCTGAAAAGCAAGATATTTCACTGGAATATGGTTACCACCAATGTTCCTCAGGGATCAACCTTAGGACGAATCCCCATTACAAATGTTTATGTTCCTGGAACTAGGTTTGTCCTAGTAAAATTAGCAGCTGACACTAACTGAGAGTTATTGCTTTATATGAAAGAAAATGGGAGTCTTAATGCAAGAAGATTTAGAAAATCTTGTGGAACGGAACATCAGAAATGGAAAGAAGTTTAACAGTGTAAAGTGAAGTGTATTTACAGACCGATAAGAACTTCAACTATAAGATAAGGGTACAGAGACTGGAGAAACCTGAGGGCAAGAGGGACAAACATAAACGTATTGGTTGACCTTATGGTCCTATGAAACACGAACGCGACAGCTGAAGCAGGGCAATGCAATCCTAATGTATATTAGGGAAGATGTACTTAGTAAAGACCAGGTGGTACTACTACCACTGTGTGTGCCTTTCAGAGTTGCAGTTACCAATGTTCAGAAAAAGATTACCTTATAATGGAGAAAATTCAAAGATGGGCCATTAAAACAGTTAATGGAACTGACAACTCTTCTTTTGAAAGCATATTAAAGGATCTTAGTTCGTTAGCTTAACAAAACAGAGATGAAGAGGTTTTTTTTGCCTGGGTGAATTGATGCTCCTACCAGTACTTAGAGAAGCCAGATAGGTTTGTGATTCTCTCTTCTGCGTAGGACCAGTTCAACAACCAAATTCAGTCAGGAAGCAATTTCTGGATGAGATCAAATGTGTACAGACTCTGGGAGACTTCTGCTTTCCTCAGAGACATGGGCCATGGTGCTTTCTTGAGATTATCTGAGCATATATTAACCGCCTACATCCTTGTCATCACAGTGGCAAGGCACTGGCCATGCCTTCATCCGCTTTACCTATGGCACAAGTGTCAGCCATAGTTTGTGGGCTAGACCCAGCCCATGGAAATAGGTCATCAGCCTGCAGCACAGATTGTTGTGGTTCCCAGAACTGTCATGCCAGGATAGCCAGTATCGAGGGAATTAGTGCTGGCCTGCCCCTCACCTTCTGTCAAATTTCTAGTTTTCAATTGCTGTTCAGCAAGTAGCATGGTCTGGAACTGGCCCACCAGAAGCCTTTCTGTCTGGAGCCAGCTCACCAAGTCATTTAAGTTTGACGCAGCTCAACTATGACATATTATCATGTGCTCTTGGTGTTTCATATACTGTGTCTTGCACTCGTGAGAGGTTTTGAAGTGGGAATTATACGGAGTCCTTGTGTAAATGGCTGCTTGCAAACGCAGGGGACTAGACTCAGTAGACCAGGTTCCTTCCAGTTCTAGGTTAGGCACTGAGCTAACATACACATGATGATAGAATACTATGTTTATATTCTTAATAGCAAGAATGCTTGTTATTATAAATGAGATGTGATTTTGCATTTCATTTTTAAGCAAAGATTCTAAAAATAAAAATGACTCCTTGGATAAATGCATACTTGGAAGAAAAGTTGGAAAACATATAGCTTTAGTATTTAATAGTTCAGATCCAGTTATCTTAGGTACAGCAAAAGGTATTCATCTTCAGAGAGAAAGGTGATTTTAAACTAAAGTGTTACTCAAACCTGTTTGATTTTAAAATAATATAAAAATAATTCATCTTGTGTTAATGTAGCTATCAATATAGTATGTATAATATACTTAAACGTGTAATCTATTTTACAATACAGGCAGTCCTCGACTTACAACGTTTCAAGTTACAACATTTATAAATTGACACCCTGTTTCAACTTTCTGATGTCAGTTTCAACTTTACAACACTTGATTCAATGTGACGCCACGCCACGCCACGCCACGCCAGCAAACAAGTTTTCTGTGTCACCCATCTCCCTGGAGAACATCTGTCCAAACTTCCTTGGACATTTTCTTTAAGAAAGCAGACAAGACTCCAGAAAAACCTGCAGCCAAAACTCCTGACAAGATCCCAGCCCTTCAAAAAATCCAGCAAAGCCACATCAAAGAAGTCCTTCCAAATCAATATGATTGCTGTTTACAATATGAACACATTTATGTAGCTATATTACTTATCTATAATTGATCGAGTACAAAATTTTGGGGTATTTTTGGTGAAAATAGGGTATCGGGCCTTGGTTCAGGAACCAGTCTCCCATTTATAATACTGTTTCTTATGAGAAAATTGGTTCCGAGTTACAACGCTTTGACTTAAGACACAGTTTTCAGGAACCAATTGTGCCATAAGTCCGAGGACTGCCTGTACTGCATTTCCTTTAATGTATCATTTGTTAACACATGATAAAGTTCATGTCACCAGCAATAAATATATAAACCAAATAAAAATTCAATGGAAAAATAAAAAATAATGGAAAAAAAATAGATGGCAGTTAAATCAATATTAGTTTATCTTATAACATATAAATATATTTAAGACATACAATACAAAAAAGAGTTTATATTTCAGGGAAGGCAAAGGACCATCATAATAACAGTTAATCATGGTTAAATATTTGATCCTGAATATTTTTTCTCCTTCAAAAAGTTCTTCCTCCTCTTCTCATCTGTGGCGTCCAATAGATAGGCTCCAAGTCACTAGTTGATTGCCCCATATATATCTAGTCATGCAGTCCAGACCTTAGACTGCAAGCACCTCTCTAAGCAAGGGCCATTTTTTTTCAACTTACAATTTACTGAAGAAAATGAAGGTGCACCCATTATCAGGTTCCACTATAATAGACATAATAGTGGGCTACAGGGACTCAGATTATGGAAGAGGCAGTTTTATTTTGGTTCCAATTTCATCACCAATCTTTAATATGTTTACACTTATTAGAATTAATCTAGGTATTAAAATATTATTTATTCTATGGCTCCAGTCTTTGAAGATACCATAGGGGAAGAAACTTAAGTCTTCTGCTTGAAACAAAAGACTGGTATTCATGAGCACAAAGTTCTCTTTCATGTTTTATCACAGGATTTTCTATGGATCTTAAGCAGCAGTCTCCCATGCTTCGTTTTCCTTATTTTTCAATGAAGATTATATCTATTTCTCCATCAGAAAGTGAGTTATCTGTAAAGTGCACTACAATATTTAGATGGAGAGGAGTACAACAGTGTTATAAAACAGGTAATACCCAGTGATTTCATTAAGAAAGGACCATCTCACCTCCACTGCACAATTTTTTAACACTGTGAAGAAAAAATACAATTATTGTATCTCATGGTGTACAAGTTGAGTTTTGAAGCCCATTTCCTCTGTAGGAGTAGCACTATCACCTCCAACTATACCGGGAGCCTTTGCTGTCAATTTAAATTTTGACTAAAGGCATACGCCTCACTTCTTTCTTTAAAAATATGTCCTCCAGTTTCGCCACTGTTACACATGCAAATATCCTCCTGATCATAAAATCTAGGGTTCACCTTCAATTCCTTTACCTTCTCCCTTAACCTGCCACTTTTCAAATCAAACTTTAAAATAAAAAAAATAAATATAATTTATTTTTAAAAAATCAGCACTGCAAATTCTTGGCCAGGGACTGATTTCTCATATTCAGGAAATCCAGTGTTGGTCCTGAGGCTGATTTTGTTCAATATCTTCATCAATGACTTGGATGATAGCATAGAATGCACCCTCAGCAAGTTTGCAAATGACACCAAAATGGGGAGAGTAGTAGATATGCTGAAGGATACGGTTAGGATCAGAGACCTCCACATATTGGAGGACTAGACCAAAAGAAATCTCTTGCAGTTCAGCAAGGACAAGTACAAAGTCCTGCGCTTGTGGCAGAACAGTCCCATGCACCAGTACAGGCTGGGGACCAAAAGGCTAAGCAGCAGCTCTGCAGAAAAGGGGAGTTACAGTGGACAATAAGCCAAATACGAGTCAACAGTGTTGCCAAAAAGAGTCCTTGCTGTCAAGAAGGCTAAAGACACACTGAGCTACTTTGGTAGGAGGCTAAAGACACACTGAGCTACTTTGGTAGGAGTGTTGCCAGCAGATCAAACGAAGTGATTATTTCCTCTATTCAGCACTGGTGAGGAGTACTGCATCCAGTTTCAGCCCCCCTCCGCACTACAGAAAGGATGTGAACAAATTGGAGAGAGTCCAGCAGAAGGCAAAAGAAATAGTGAGGGGACTCAGGCACATTATTTCTGAGGGGAGCTGAGGGAACTGGGCTTATTTAGTCTGGAAAAGAGAAGACTGGGGGGTGATTTAATTGCAGCCTTCAACTACCTGAAGGGAGTTCCAGAGAGGATGGAGCTAGACTGTTCTCAGTGGCAGCAAACAAGAACAAGGAGCAATGGTTTCAGTTTGCAGCAAAGGAAGTTTAAGTTAGATATTAGGAAAAACTCTTACTAGAGCATAGTAAAACACTGAAATAGGTTACACAGACAGGTTGTGGACTCTCCATCCTTGGAGGTTTTTAAGACCTGGCTACACAAAGCCTTGGTTGGGGAAGAACTATTTGGGGACGCCCTCTTAAGGTCCTTTCCAACCCTAATTTTCTGTGATTCTATGATTACTGAAAACTCATGCATTGGAAGGGTCAGGCAGCAAATGTAATAATTTCATACAAAACAAATGCCAGGAATAGCTTCCTGAATAATTTATCTGACCAAAGGCCCCTCCTACCCACACCCTGAATCTTCTTTTGCTTGCCCTCCAACCCATGAAGTTCATCTTAACTCTACCCTTACAAAACACATGCAAACTAGTCTGTTTTATCTCTGTCCTTTCCCTCTTCCTTCTCCTAACTGCTTTTATCATGCCCTGCTCTCTGGAATACATGAACCTTTCCCACTGCTATATACTGTACATTTTCCAAAACAAAGTGCTCTAGCTGTAACCAAAGAAGTTCCATCATTGCCTAAAGTCTTCTCTTCCGTTTGTGTGAAAGTTGTAAAGAAGAGCCAAGGAAAATACTTAATGCAGAACAACATTTTTAAACAGCCACAACATGAGACCTCACAAAAGCATGAAATATAATCCTAAAGTTTTTAGGAAGTAGGACTTCCCACTGAGTGATCCTTTGCCATATTAACATGAAAGTTCAGCACTTTAAGGCTAAGTGCAGATGTTTTGGGATGGAGGTT
>NW_017728912.1:12952517-12964259 GCF_001723895.1 Crocodylus porosus
AGGTTGGATCACATTAAAAATGGCCACTCAATCTAAGGGAAGGGAGGGAGAGAGAAAGGGAGCTGGTTAGTCTATAGGGGGTGGGGTCAGGGGTGTTTTTCCTAGCCCCGGCACTGCATGAGTAACTGTACTGAAGTTTGATTTACCGATCTAACCTAGATTGATTAAGTTTGAGCATACATTGATCCTTAGACCAGGTTCTGCCATTTTTGGACTGGTCTACGTGCACAGAACTTCTGTATTCTTATGGGTTTAGATTGATTTCCGATCACTGAGACCAGGTCTAAGTTTAAGGGTCCACACCTGGAAGAACTAAATTAAATTGGGTAGTCATTTTAAAAAGTGATCTAACCTCCCTCTATCCACCCTTGAATGTCTGCACTTAGTCTAAAAGTCTGCTTTCCTGACTATATTATTTACTGTCTTTTTACCTTATAATCTTCAATTTCTTCTTCATCAGCCTCCCCCTCATCTGGATATTTGCGTTTTAGACCTGGTGCTGAGGTATCATAAGAAGCCCTAAAAAATATAAGAAAGATCCAAACAAAGTAATTGGTTAGGACATATTTCAAAATCTAACGATCTGCATCAACTGTGTACAGGTTTGTGGCCCGAATTTAAACAGATGGTTTTCACTTATACATTTCTAAAATCACTTTGCATTTTTCAGCTTAAGAAGCCATATCTATCAACATGCCATCAAACATCACATTACTCTGTGCTGTTTTAAACTGATTGGATCACAAGGATACAGTCAAAGCAATGTAAAATCTGAGTTATTCACTATCTACTGAAATTCAGGCTTGCCTGCCTGTACAGTTGCATAGTGAATGAATTTACAGCATTCTGCCCTGTTATAACCTTTTGCCCTTGTATAAACATCAAAAACAAGCTACTTTGCACACACTACATGCTAAAAGTGCCTACATAGGGAGTTACTGCAGATAACAAGTGTATTTTAAGTTAGAAGCTGGATGGCTAAGACCTTCTTGCCTTATAAGCAGCACCTCACTTTACAGAATTTCTTCACAGATCATAATGTTCATGATTTGGCCCCATTAAGACTTAGCTGATCAAGAGGTCTTGTTTTAATGGGTAGGCAATTATTTGGGCTTGAAGACCACATAGGGCATTTGGATGAGATGTCACAGGCCGGGTCAGCAGTGCCACCCCACTCCCCCCAGACAACAACTTACCAAAACTCCCTACAGGGCTTTGGAGAGGTGGGAAGCAGTGTTCAAGAGCAGGACAGGCAGGTGAGGCTGGGATCATGTAGCTGGGTCATGGGGCAGTGACAGCTCAGGGCAAAGCCGAGCCATGATCAACTCCCTGCACTCCTTGCCTGGGTGGGGCTGTGTATGCATGTGGGAGGGGTTGCCTGGACACAAGGTTCCAGGAGCCAGATGGCAGTGAGGGGTGGGAGGCGGCGGCAGGGGGGACACATGTGGCAGAGCTCACCCAGGTGGTGCAGTCGGTGGCTGCCCCTGAAGTGCTCCGCATGGGGCCGAGTCCTGCCCAGGGCAGCACATGCAGCACCCTCACCCATGCCCACCAAGCTGGCCTCAGCCAGCAGGCAGCTTCTGACAGGGCTGTTTCCAGTACACCTGCAGCCAGCCGGGTGCTGCTCTGCTCCCCTCACCTCCAGCGGTAGCTCCTCCTCCTGCTGCCACCCCTACTGTGCCACTTCAGGTGGGCAGGAAACTCCAGCCTGGTGGCTCCAGCTGGAGACAAAAGGAGTACAGCGGCACTGGGAACAGCACCATGGGAAACTGCGCCCATTGGTCTGAGCCTGGGCCTGGACAGGAGCGCAGCACAAGCTGCCCCAGCAGAAATGAGTGGGGCTTCGCCCAATGTGGAGTACAGCAGGAGCAGTCACAGGCCGGATCCAGTCAGGTGGGGGGATGGATACAGCCTGTAGGTCGTATTTTGTCCACTCGTTGTAAAGGTTTGTATTATTTTTAAGGTTCTATGATCTGCCTCAAAAGACACTCAGGTTGAAATTCAGCTACTAAACTGCTAAAGAAAAATTCCTGCCTTTCTGCTGGCCAGAGAAACATTTTAAACCCTTATTCCTACAAAACAGAGTTTTTAGAGGTTTTTTTGCTTGTAATCATAACAAAAAGTAAAAGACCTCCAATAACATAACACAAGGAACTTCAGTAAAATAACAGATTTTCTACCCAAGAACTATGATTACATGGTATCAATCATTTGCATTCTACTTTTCATATATGGTTGCGTTTGTTTGGTTTTTTTTTAAATACATCAATGATTCTCAACCAGGGTGCTGCAGCATCCTGGGGTGCTATTAGCATTTTCCAAGGGCTGCTTTGAGGGTAACAAAGTTGAGAACCACTGAGAGAAAAGACAAAAAACTGCCCGTTGGCTGAAATTCGTCCAATCTACTTCCCTTTCCTCTTTCAAAGGAAGTCTTTAGTTCATTAGTGTAAGGGCTACACTAGAAATGCTTCAGTACAGACCTGCAGGTTTCCCTTGTTTCTGCAATTTCCCTCTGGTCATCTTTACTGTTCAATACTGCGCCGATGCTGTCAGCATTTTCAGCTCCTAACTGAAGGAAGGGCAAAACATACTCAGGAAAAGATAGATACAAACTAATATAGGTACAGAGATCATAAAACCTTATATATACCTAATCTGTTTTGATAGGAGATATAGATACACACGTCTTAGCCATCAATAGCTGTCGTCTATATATCTATATAGATATAGACATACGTAGATATAGATTTGTGCAGGTAGATATAACTATCAAGATATATAGAGTTATGGCCGGCTGTCTGTCGATCTATCTACATGTATCTATACAACGTATGTAGATCTGTATGTCCATATATCTATATATGTATCCATACATAGGTATCTACATATAGAAATATATAGATATCTACATATATAGATATAGACAGAGACAGACCTACAGAATACATCATTGAAAGATAAAGGTGAAAATCTGAATAAAGCATCTGCCACTCAAACTCTGGACACGACATACCTTGGTTACACTTGACTACACCACATTCATCGCTACGCTGACATACAAAACCAGGAACTCATTCCTAAAATGCCGCTGAACCAACACAACACTGGAGACCCCACGTGCTATTTAAGGCGTGCTGTGTACCAACCACCATAGATGTTGTGCATCTATTGCACAACAACTTCATGGCTGAATCTGAAAAGTCGCTGGGGCCCAGCCCATCATGCCTTAAACAGTGCATGCACCTGGGTTCAGTGGTGGTTTAGGAACGAGCTCCCCGTCATGTCTGTCAGCGCACACTTGGTGCAGGGACAGGCAGGTAGAAACGCGCCATAGCTGTAACGTCGGCCAGGGGGGCCGGGGCCCGCCCCCTCCCCTCACGCGGAGCATGGGAACAATCCCAGCGCGGCCCGCAGCTTCGCTCCCTTTCTCCGGAGAAGCTGGAACGTTGGGCGGTCGCCGGCGGGGGATAAGGGTCTTGTCCCATCCTCGGCCCGGCCCGGCTGGGAGATACCTGCTGGGCCAGGAGCTGCCGCCGCAACTTCTGCCGCTCCCGGATCTCCTGCAAGCGGCTATTCATCGCCATGCCACCCAAGCCGGCACCGCCCCACCATCGGCGCCTGCTTCAGACGTCACTTCCGCTGCCGTTTCCAGGCTTGAAGCGGCTGCCTGTCTACGCCGGTCAGGTGATCCTAGCTCGTTGCCACAGTGGCCATTTTTACCGAGGGCAAAAGAGGCGGTTGCGCATGCGCGGAGGCGGCCGAAACTCATCCTGAGGCAGGACGGGGGGGTGCAGAGACTGGGGCGTGGGGCTGCGGTTTGACCTTGACCCTGACCCTGACGCGCTGGTAGTGAAAGAGAAGCTTAGGATAGGTCAGGGGCTGCAGCGCTCTGTTATTTACCTGAGGATCACACCGAGCCCTTGGCCTGGGTTGTGCTAGGTGATAGATATACAAGGTTCTTTGAGTGAATCGGATATCTTTTATTAGACCAGCTTAAATAGTTGGAAAAAAATGTTTTAGCAAGCCTTCAGCTTTAAACCCCCCTTGTCAGGCTGAGGAAGTCTTTGTGTGCTCTTCAGATGAAGTTTAAAAAAACCAGAGCCCCACCCCCAAAAAATAACATGACAAAGTAGGCAAGACATAGTCAA
Source organism: Crocodylus porosus (assembly GCF_001723895.1). Lineage (NCBI taxonomy): Eukaryota > Metazoa > Chordata > Crocodylia > Crocodylidae > Crocodylus > Crocodylus porosus. The sequence continues at coordinate 12,956,666 of NW_017728912.1, forward strand.
ACGCCAGCACCTTGTCCACAGTGTTCAACATCTGTCTCTTACCGAGCACCATAAAACACGACCTGGCCTTCTCTGGCCCCTTGGCCTCCAATGCTTTGCTGTTGGTCTTGGCCCGGGTGCGAATAACCGGGGAGCTCGGGGGGGCTGAGCCCCCCCATAAGAGATGAGAGCCCACCTGTAAGATTTGAAAATCATAACCTGGGGGGAGCTTCCAGATTGCTCCTTCACTTAGGTAGACTCACTAATCAATGAACAGGATTAAATTTTTTTTTCTTTTCCAGAACCCCCCAAAGAGTCAAATTGTAATTCGAACTCCAGTTGCAGCTATACCTCAGTTATGGTTTTCTAGCTGCAGCTGGCTGGGACATAGAAGAGAGGTGGGTGCCAGGAAGGGCTGACAGAGGACTAACCAGCAGGAGAAACGGTGGTTGAGAGAGTGGTATGGAGAGAGCATTGCAATGGAGAGAGGGTCCTTAGCACCTGTGGAGCAGAGAGAGCTGAGTAGGAATGAGATGTGCTATGAGTTATTATAATGAGCACCCTGCGGTGTCCAACGGGTCCCTTGACCCAGCCTGAACACATCACATGTCCCAGCTGGGCCTTGCAACTGAGCCCCACTCCCACACTTCTTCAGTACTGTCCCTCAGTGATGCAGTCTCCCTACATCGCAGCATGGGAGTAGGCACAGGCCCACAGCACCATGCCTGAATCCCTGTGTGGTTAGCCCATGGTGTAGAGTCCACATGATGTATGTTCCTCACTTGTTGACTGTGCAAGCAAATACCGTGAGGTCCCAAGCTGCTGCCTGCATTTTGTAGTGTAAAGGCAGAGTAGATGTGCATCTTTATAGACTAAGTAATATGGAGAAAGAGAGCATGAGCTTTCATGAACTCAGGTTTACTTCACCAGAGGTGACCAACCCCTTTACAGGCATAGCAGCTGAATGCACAAACCATGAAGCATGCAGCATCTCTTAACCTCATGGTCTAGTTTGTAACTTAATTGTTCTCCCATTTACTGTGCACTGCACAGGAGCTACCTAGTTTGGAAGTCATGTCCTCCCTTTAACTCAGGGGTGTCAAAATGATCTAGCCCAGCAGGCCGGATGAAGGGCACGGGGCCTGCCCTATGGGCTAGATTGGGTCCACGAACCCTCCCTGCATGCCAGATCCAGCGCACAGGGCAGGGAAGAATAATTAGAAGTTTAAATACAGAATGGGGGATAACTGGGTGGCAGCATGACTGAAAAGGATCTTGGGGTTTTAGTGGATCACAGACTCACAGACTCAACATGAGCCAGCTATGTGATGCAGTCACAAAAAAGCAAGATGTTGCACTGCATTAATGAGAGTATTAGATGCAAGACACAGGAGGTGACAGTGCTATTCTACTTGGCACTGGTTAGGCCTTATATAGAGTACTGTGTGCAGTTCTGAGCTCCACATCTTAAGAAGGATGTGGAAAAGTCAGATGGCCCTGAAGCAGGCAACAAAAGTGCTAAAGGGTTGGAAGGCAAGTTGTACAGAGAAAAGTTGAGAGAGTGGTGTAACTAAGAGGCAGGTGACTGGGACAGCAGCCCAGGGTGGAGGGAAAGGAGCAAGAATAGCAGCGCTTCAGCTGTGCCACCAAAATGAACAGCCCTGCACCATGTGGCCCAAGGGCGCATACCCTGTTATGCCTCTGGGTTGAGGAAACTAAGCATGTTCAGCTTGAAGGAAAGACCATTATAAGGTACATGATAGCAGGCTTTAAATATTTGAAAAGCTGTCATAAAGGAAAGGGAGAAAAGCTGTCACAGAGGGTTGGACACAAAGCAACAAGTGTAAATTATGGGAAAGTAGATTTAGATTGGATATCTGGGGAAACTTCCTTACTGCTAGAACAGTGAGACATTGGAACGAACTGTGCTGTGGACTCTCTTTCATGGGAGGTTTTCAAGAGAAGGCTGGATGAGCACTGGACATGGAAGATTTAGGAGTGGATGTCTGCATTTGTGCAGGGATCAGATGACCCTTAAGGTCCTTCCCGTTCTACAATTCTCAAGGCTTCAAGGCCATTTTTGGGTGGGAGGTGTCTTCTAATAGAAGCCTTGAAAATGTGGGATGCTAATCAGCTTCAGTGCTGCTGTTACCACAACACTAACTAGCTGGACATTTCAGGAGGATTGGTTGTTTACATCAAGTTTGGATACGAATGAACTCTGGTAAGTGCATAGCCCAAGGCCCTGCATTTGAATGGAGCACACTGGATCACACTAAGATTCATTGAAATACTTTTTTGAAACACAGCGCACAGAAATCAACTCTGGCACAGTTTGTTCCCAGGTGCAGTGTATATACATGTGCCCAGGACTGCAGCAGTTTGAGCCAGGGCAGAGCACCCCCAGGTTGGCAGGGTACCCGGGGGTCAGCCCCAGGCTCTGGGTGCCAATGTCAGGTGGTGGAGGGTCTGGCTGGGGCACAAGGGTGCTACAGTGTGGAGCTAGCCAGCAGGCAGCCCCTGCATGTAGCAACCTTGTGCCCCAGCCACCATCTACACCAGGGGCCAGTGACCCCTGGCACATATGCCAAGCATGGCATGCGAGGCCATTTTGCTCAGCATGCCACCGCCAGCCTGGGCTCTAGGCTGCTGCTGCCAGCCACAGAGCCCGGGCTGCTCCCAGCAGTTGACTGGGAGGCTGCAAGCCCAACTACAAGCAGCCTGGGCACCATGACTGACAGCAGCTATCCCAGAGCCTGGGCCTGCTGCAGCGGGGAGGCTGCAAACAGCTGCTGCCCTGGCCCCGGCCCTGATGAGCACAGTGCTGGCCCCTGCCTGTCCAAGAGACAGCTGGGGCCAGAGCGGGGAGGCAGCAGCTGTTTGCAGCCTCCAGGCAGCAGCCTGCCCGGGTTTTAGGTAGCTGCTGATAGCCACGGCTGCTCCCAGCAGGCGGCTGGGAGGATGCAAGCCCTGCTGCAAGCAGCCCAGGACACATGGCTGGCAGCAGCTACCCAGAGCCTGCATCATCTGCAGCCTCGCGGCCCCAGCCCCAGCTGCCTCCCTGCCCCAGGCCCAGGCCCTGGCTCTAGGGAGGCAGCAGGTGCTGGCGATGCTCCCCACGGTGCTGCCCTCCCCACTGCTTCTGCAGAGCAGCGGGTGGAACCCGGGGCAGCAGGGCACAGTGGGGAGGCGCATGAAAGCTGCCTACCGCTTCAAGCTCCCTGCTGCCTTGGCCACACTTCCCCTGCAGGTAGGGGCAGCAGCAAGGGGCACAACCCTGCGCTGCTGCCTGTGCTGCCCCCATGCACACAGGGGAAGTGTGACCAGGGCAGTGCCGAGCTTTCCTGTGTGAGGCCCCTCTGTGCTGTCACACTGGGTAACGCACACTGTGCTCCAGAGGGCCCAGGGGAGGGCAGCATGCAGTGCACACCTGCCCTGCCCCTGCCCCTCACACAGATCTGGGGGGGCGCAGGTCCTCCCTGCCCCCTAGGAGTACACACTACTGCTGGGAGCCAGCCCCACTCACTGCCTGAACCCGCAGCAGACAGCAGGCAGTAGCAGTGTGGGAGCTGGCTCCTGCTGCAGCAGCCACTGCCTTCTGTTGGGGGCAGGCAGGGAGCTGCAGACCTGGGTCCCTGGCCCCATAGCCCTGGCAGCTGGGGGCCCCCTCTGGCAGGGCTGGAGCGGGGTGGGCTTTGGGTGGGAGGCAAGGGACATGAGCAGGGCTGGGGGGATGGGATTTTGGGTGGGGGGCAAGGGGCACAGTAGGACTAGGGGGCTGTTGTAGGGGGCCCTGTACAAAACAAATACACAAGATCAAAGATAGTATTAGAAGTTTTATTTATTGTCAGCAGGCTTACAATTTTTAGAAAATCTGGTATTTACCATTAAAGGGCAACATTTATGATTATTACTAATATTACTAATATGCAGTGCATCCTGCCATGTCCTTGTTTTGTCTTTCTGGTGTTGAGGAGTTCGTGACCCCTTGCGGAGCTATTCCCAAAGACACAGAGTCACTGTCTGTCTCAAAATTTATTCAGCGTGCTGGGCACCCTGAGCGAACTCAGAGGCCCCGAATAAAACTGTTAGAGGCACTTTATATTTAACAGACAAGATGCGCGCGCAGGTGGGAATTTTCCACTGTGAAAGAAAACAAGATATCAGGTCAGTTTGAGAGACCCTTAACTGGTTCAAACTGGTTTTTGGCTACGTGTTTGTTTTTGAAACGCTAACTAATCCTTGATTGCGTCAGAATTTAAGACGACTAAGGTTTAGTCATTCCAGAGTCTTATCAGGCTGTGTTCGTGAAATGCTGAGTGTTGCTTTGTAGTTGATTTCTACAGTATTATCTATGATCTTGTTAGAAAATTTCTACACTGGCATGCCAGCACTCAGGCACCTTCCAAGGTAGACATTGTGGGTTTTTTGGCACTCTGGGCAAAAAAATATGTCTACACCAAAGTCCAGCCCACAGGCTGGATTGGGCCACTGACAAACTCCATTTCCCAGCAGCCCCTGTCCGTATCACTGCAGCCAGCTTCCATTGAGACCCCAGGAGTGACTGGGCCCTGACAGTGCAGGGCCAGCATATCTGTGGAGATGGGCCTGATCAGCCCAGGCAGAGCATGTGACTGGGTGGGGAGCATGGGCCAGAACCAGGGCTCATGGCTCTGCCCTGGCTCCAGACCACACTGCCACTGCCACTGCCACAAGATACCAGCCCCGAAGCAGCTCCCCATCGATCTGCACACCCTGCCAGGGCTGCTCGGGCTGTCTCCATGGAAACTCCGGCCCTGCGCTGTCATGGTCCAGCTGCTCCTGGGGTTTCCATGGAAACCAGCTGCAGTGATGTGGCAGGAGCTGCTGTGAAATGGAGTCCAGCCACCAGCAGGATCTGCCATTTTGCCCACCCCTGGTCTACACATGCACATCAACAAACTTAATGACTCTGCCATAGGATACTACTTGTCCTGGACAGTACTGTCCTGTGGCAGAGCTAATTAATTTACTGCACTGTAATACCAGCAGACATGTTGATGGTAATGCTTTACTTCAGAGCTAATTTGTCAACTCTGCAGTAAAACGCATGTGTAGATGCACCTAGTATATTGAAACTTTAACTGCTGAAATGCATAATCAGGGGCGACACGTAGGGGGTGCACGAGCACCCCGAGTGTGGCGGTGCACCCGCTCCAAAAAGGCACTGCAATCCCTGCTGGCTGCTGACCCTTGGTCAGCCCACGTCCCCCCCTCCCAGCTGTTGGCATCTGCGGGAGCTCCCCTGCTTCCTGCTACTGCAGTCCCACTGCCACCATGCCCCCACAGCTGCCGGGGCATGTGCCATTCATGTGCATAAAGCATTATTCCTATCAGTATTAAGAAACAACTACATTACAAAGATAAAACCAAGTGGACCACAGCATTCTGCATTATAGCCACAGAAGCCATGAACCAAGATCTAACTACACATGCTAATTTATATTGGTACAACTGTTATTCTTGAAAGTTAGAATTATGGATACATATAGTGAACTCCATATAGCTCTATCTGAAATGCTTATTTTTGTGTAGGGCCAGCCTCTTGCTACTTCTTCAGCCTACCTTGCTTTCTCACATGCCCTCTCCAGTGATAATCTTGTATTTCTGGCAGTCTACCTGGTCCCTTTCCCCACCCAAAAGCACCCTCATCCAGTCTTTCTCTGGGTCTTGGTCCTAATCATCATTGCCAACTGCTTGCCACTCTAGCAAACCCAGCCAGTATATGGGCTTTTCATTGTGTGTCTAATTATTTACCTAGATCAGTGGTTCCCAAGATTTTTAGACTCAAGGCCTCCCTTAGAAAATGCCAGTCCTTATCTTTTACTCATTTTTGGACGACAGAAAATAATAGAGCAATTCTTACATTGCAAAGAACTCAGAAAGACCACAGCGGGTCACACTATTTTTAACACTATGGATTCCTACATAAAAACTCTTGAGTTTATCTTGTGACTTGTGTAAGTGTTTGCACACCTACCAGTGCCTCATAGTTTCATAGTTGTTAGGGGCTGGAAGGGACCTTATAGATCATTGGATCCAGCCCTCCTGCACTTGGGCAGGAAAGACTGCTGGGCCAGGTGACCTGAGCAAGATGGGTATCAGGACACTTTTTGAAGATCTTTATTAGCTCAAGTCCTAATGTTGTGCAGCACCACATGGCACCCTTAAAGGATCTCATAGAACCCCAGAGAATGGCAGCTCCTGGCTGAGAACCACTGCTGGACTCGATGATCTTCTGAGGTCCCTTCCAGCCCTAATGTCTATGAAATCTATGAAATCTAGATACTTACAGCCCCTATGAAACCACTGGTCCTGTAGTAAGAAAGCATTTGTTGGATCCTTTTGTTGGGCAGGGAAATGCATAATTTTTTAACCCAGTGGACAAGACTTATATAACTGGCTGTGAAGTAGACTCAGTTGGATCACAGCCTATAATTTGAAGATAAAAGTGAAAAGCAAAATTCTGAAGAAACTAGGACTCAGCTGGAATGAGATATGGGGAAGTGAGAGATCCTGCTCCTTTTTTCTCACTGCTGCCAGTCCTTTGAATCCCAAAACAAAGCCTGTTGCAGTACCTTTATCTCTCCTCCTTTCATTTTAGCTTTACACAGCACTCTGCTCTGGGGGAATTAGTGTCTGAAGATGCTGCAGAGACAGTTATTACACTTTTCCAGTCCCTTATGAACCACAAAAATGGACTTTGACAAAAGTGTCCAAATAAAAAAAAGATTATACATTCAGCCTGGGAAATCCTTCTTTAAATGTTGTCATCACAAATGAACACTGAACTTATTTTAGCACATTTTAATTAAAGAAGCAATATTAATCACCGGGGATAACAGAAAAGAGCAAACTATTGTCTTGCTTGTCCTATCGTTGGACAGTAAAGGAAACAATTCTAGTCACCATAGGTGTGGCTTGCTGGGACTGCTCAGTGACCCCCCGACAAATCATTCTGGGAAAGAACTAATGGCATGAGATAACTGAGTAAATCTTCAGGAAAAAAAGTGCACTGTTCTACCACCTTTTGCTGTATGTATCTTTGTAGTATTTAAGCATGACTTTTCTTGGGTAATTCCCACTTTAAATGTTTCTGAAAGATAGTGGAATTGACCTGTTAAAAACTCTCTCATTCATAACTGCTGTCAACATAGACCTTTCACCTGTGTCACTTAAAGAAAGGGAAGGTATAAGGTGCAAGAATCAATATAGAAATGTTCTCTAAGCAAGAAATAATAAAATTACATGAGACTGTGAGTATATGTGGACCAAGAACCTCCTCTGTGAATTAAAGCAGTTTGCAGTATTTGGAACTTAATGGAAGGGAAGACATGATGATCAGACTAAACAGATCAAGACAACATTGGGGAAATGTGGTATCATAAACCAAATTTAAAATTTGATATGCATAATCATATCATGGAGTAATAAAACATTACTGCATGTTTCTGCTTGCTCTTCTTTGGGAGGATTCTGAAGTGTTCATAGATTTCATAGACATTAGGGATGGAAGGGACCTCGGGAGATCATCGAGTCCAGCCCCCTGCCCAAAGGGCAGGAAGTCAGCTGGGGT
>NW_017728912.1:12964270-12968808 GCF_001723895.1 Crocodylus porosus
CTGTCACCTAGCTTCCCATCAATCACTAGGTTGCCAATTAGGTCGTCCCCCATAGCCAGTACCAGGTCGAGCAGCGCTTTGCCTCTCATTGGCCCATAGACTTCTTGAGTCAGGTAGAGGTCATCCACGCACAAGAGAAAGCTTTCCGACCGCTCAGATTTAGCTGAGTGATCTTCCCACGATCTACCTGATCCTTGTAAATGTTTGCTTGGGAAGTTCCCACTGTGAAACTCTTATGGGTCCCCTTAGACCTTAACTGCTTCAGGGCTGCCAGTTTTTCAAGAACTTCTTTTTTACTGCTGTGTGAAAAATGAGACAAAATACTTTTTTTCCAGTGACATCTTAGGTATCTAGGACAGTGTGTCATTATTAACAATGCAATATCAGTTCTCTCTCTGGGATGTCAGCAGCTAAAAAACATTATCCTGCCATTTTACTGCATGGAGGTTGCAAATGCACCCAGAAATAAAATCTTTTTATAGGAAGAAAATAAGGAAATTTTTAAAAGCCTTTGTTTTCTTTAAAATGTTTATATTATATTGTGATAATGTGGCATGTGTGACTGAGGCATGGAGAAAAGTTACTTTAATTCCACACTGCTCTTCTCGCCCACTTGCACTGATGGAGCATAAGATATGAAACCCCAGCTCTCCATTTTTGCCTTAGCAAAAAGGCAGTTAAATACAGCTGTCTGGAGTGGAGGGCAGGGGGGCACACACAGGGGTCTTATACAATCTGGGCCTACGTGATTATTGTGAATGTGAGATTCAGTTTTGTTTAGTTATGTTATATATTGGGTACCTATACTTTGTGTCTATTTTGTTTGGATGGATGTACTAGTTGGTGTTTGTTGCATGAATCTGGCTGGACTTCAAGGTTAAACATCTATGGGGAAATAAGAGAGATTTAAAACTATAGCTCAGATGATAGATGGATCTAAAGTACAGATTAATTGACTTGAAAGGAGGGGCACCAAACATATGGCCTGCCAGCCTCATTTGGCCCATGGAACAATTTCCTTTGACTGTGGAGGTTCTGGAAGGCCTGGGAATTAAGAGGGCAGGGTGAGCAGAGAGATGAGGCCAGTTGCAAAATTTGGGACTACAGCATCCTGTTGAACAACACAGCATTGCTTTCCCTGCTATTGGTCACCTTGCCAGGTCCAGATCCAGCCTACAAGAAGCCAGATCCAGATCCAGCCTACAAGAAGCCAGATCCATCCTGGGAGGGCACAGTGATTTTGCCACCTCTGTTCTAAAGTACAGAATCTCAGGCCCCAGCATATGGAAATCTGGTGCCTCACTTCTGTGGGAATCATGGGACCCTTTACCATAGAACAGTTGCTTCTCAGATGTGGCTGCTTAATCGACTCATTATAATATCAATTTCAACCCCTCAGTTCATCATAATATCAATTCATTATAATATCAATTTCCCCACAAAACCTCTTCGTCTCACTGCTCAGTAAGATCTTTTCTTCCAGATAAGTCACAGATATAGTGGAGCGGTACTCTTTCTGAACCACAGTAATGAGGCATTTCTTTAGGATTTCTTAACCATATTTTGAATTGTAGCAGTCTCTGTTCTAGTATTAGAATGTAACTTTTTTTCTTCTCCACCCCTTTAGTTTTGAGTTGTTCCTTGACTACTTATGTTTTCTTCTTTTTTCTTTGCTTTTTTTGTTTTTAAAGATTTGGCATTATATTCTGCTTCTTGTCCAGTGTTTGGCCTCTGATTTTACCCTTTTATTCACTCTATGATTTGATATGAAATTCTTATATCAAATGCCAATTTTCCTTCCATTTACAATTTGTACCAGAACAAGAATGAAAAATGGGAAAGAATTAAGAGTATAAAAAGCTCTGATTCAAAAACTTCTGAATAAGCTTCCATTCTTGGTGACTTTCTGAGGGAAATTGATGAAACAATGAGAAAAGAGCATAAATTGTCTCAGCAGTTTTAACTAATTTTAACATTGTTTTTCTCAAAATAGGCCAACTTTTTCTAGACTACTTATCATACTGGAAAATATGAACAGAAAGGGCTGGCTGAACAGCAGTATTTAATTTCCTGTCACAACAGAAGATGGTGTTTTGCCACCAGCCAGCACTGTAATTGGTTTCTAGATGATACCCTGTGATTATATGGTGTTAGCTGTTATACGGTGTATTATATTTTAGATATGTCAAGAAATGAATGCAAACTAAATCTAAAATTGTCAGAAAAATATCAAGGCAAGAAAATAAAAGCAATACCGATAAATTCACAAAGATGATAACTTTACTTATTTATGTTTCTCAAAGACAGATTTCATGCCATAACACCGGCAACGTGATGGGACTTCCAAACTTTCACACCTCAGAATACTATGAGATGATTTGGTATCTCTTTAATGACCAGGTTACTACTAATACTATCTATAGCAACTCCGTAGAAAAAGAAATGCTATCTCAAACTACTGTATGCTTCTCTAGTACTGTAGGCTGTAATGAATACAGTAGAAGTCCCAGTACGGTAACAAAATCACTTCCTCCTGGATATGTGGACCTCTACAAATGTATACAGATATGATGAAGAGGAAGTTTGTGTGAGCGGGCACTTTATTTTTAGAGCAAGTTGGTAAGGCAAGCTAGTTCTACTGCTGTCCTAAAGGGTATGGGAAACAGAAGGTCATGTTATGGGCCTGTTCTGTTTCAACCTAAAAGTCAATATTGTTGCAAAATGCCGTTGCCCTTCCTCTTTCATTTATGTTTGTGTTATGACATTTGGCTTTCTGAGGCATTTGCAGATATGCAGTCTGTAATCCATTATTTTCTGGCAGAATAAATACTGGGCTAAATTCTGCCAATCTTCAGCCAAGGGGAGATACATATAGGCAGCATAATTCAGTCCATAGATTTGGTTTTGACAGCTGCAATTATTTATCTATTTATATGCCACCCTTGCTCCTCCCCTCCAAAAGAGCTCAAAGCGGCTTACAATAAAAACAGAATAACTTATAAAAGCACATGCCTCAAAATATTAAATTAAAACAGCATGGCAAAACAGACTCCTCAAAAAATACCTTGGGGTTCAAAGACAATCCACCCCACCTACTCCCACTATGCTGCCTTTCACCTCATCCCATCTGCTGAACCCAGTCTTGTAAGCTGCTCTGAGCGTTTCTGGATAGAGCTAGAAATAATTTAAATAGTAACAATAACAATAATAACCTGGTTTCCCAACTCATATTCATTCACTCTACAAAGATAAATTGTTTCTTTTATATTCCTTCCCATCCCTATCCATTCCAGCTCCCCTGCTATTCACCCAGAGGACTTCCCTCCACCTTAATGTCCCTCCCAAGCCTGTGCCTCTCTCAACATATATTGTTTGCCATGCCAAATGAAGAACTGAAGCATGATGACCTTCTGTGCTGGATTTTACACGGGCATTTAAAATGATGCAAAGTACATGTAAAACATTATTGCATAGGAAAGTTAGCATTTGACACCCACATACAATTCACTTTGCATTGATACATAAACAGTTCAGGGCAAGAGAACCAGCCCAGTAGATTAATAAAATCCACCATGCTGTCATTGTGCACTGGTAGAAATGATTATGGAAGTTACAGAAGATCAAGACTCCCTCTATGACCAGGTAACAAAAAGCTTAGATGCGAAGGAGGAAGTCAATGTTATCTCCTTGGACTTCCAGAAGGCCTTCGACACAGTGTCTCACCCAGTTCTGGTGGGCAAGCTGAGGAACTGCGGCATTGACGAATGCACAGTCACATGGGTGGCAAACTGGCTCCAAGGGCACACCCAGAGGGTGGTGGTGGATGGGTCGATGTCGACCTGGTAGAGCGTGGGCAGCAGAGTCCCCCAGGGCTCGGTCCTTGGGCCAGTGCTGTTCAACATCTTCATTAGTGACCTGGACAAGGGTGTGGAGAACACCCTGTTCAAGTTCGCTGATGACACCAAGCTGTGGGGTAAAGTGAATACACAGGCAGGCAGGGACTGCATCCAGGCAGACCTGGATAGGTTGGAGAAGTGGGCGGATCTGAACAGGATGTGGTTCAACAAGGACAAGTGCAGGGTGTTGCACCTGGGGAGAGGAAACCAGCATTATGGTTATAGGTTAGGGGCTGACCCTTTCGGCAGCACAGAGGCAGAGAGGGATCTTGGAGTCAGGATTGACTCCAGGATGAATATGAGTTGCCAGTGTGACGAAGCAATAGGCAGAGCCAACCTCACCCTGGCATACATCAACAGGGGCATCACTAACTGGTCCCGAGAGGTCTTGCTCCCTCTCTATGCAGCGCTGGTCAGGCCGCAGCTGGAGTACTGTGTCCAGTTGTGGGCACCGCACTTCAAGAGGGACGTGGAGAACATGGAGAGGGTCCAGAGGAGGGCCACTTGTATGGCTGCGGGCCTCCGTGGCCAGCCCTATGAGGAGAAGCTAAGGGACCTGAATCTCTTCAGTCTCCGCAAGAGGAGACTGAGGGGGGATCTTGTGGCTGCCTACAACCTTATCAGGGGCCAGCAGCAGGGACT
>NW_017728912.1:12968908-12975107 GCF_001723895.1 Crocodylus porosus
CACCTTCCCTGGAAATCTTCAAGAGAAGACTGGATAGGCACCTGGCTGGGGTCTTATGACCTCTGCCACCCCCAGTGCTCCTTCCTGCCCATGGCAGGGGGTCAGACTAGATGATCTGTCTAGGTCCCTTCCGACTCATTGATTGTATGATTCTATGATAAGACCAGTCTCTCAGATTAATAAACCACAGCTAGCTCTTCTCAGCCCTTCTTCCTTTTGGCAAGTTTGACCTCTATGCCCAATCAAATGCTCAAATACATTAAGACCAATGAATGGATCAAATACAAGGCAGAGTGCAAATCCATCTTTCAACTCAAATTGAACAATAGGAAAATGAATTCAATACAGTCAAATATAGGAGGAGTACCTGAGCCTCACAATGTAGTGCCATGTAGAGAACTAGCTCTGGAAAAGCTGGGTTGGAAAAATTGGGTACTAGAATCAGTTTAGCTCTGTTAGCATGACACCACTTCAGCTCATTAGCAATTCTTTGAAGAAGAGTATAGTCATTTAGGTGGAGTGCCACATTAAAATTCCAGTATGTGAGCTACCTCATGTGAGTAGCTATCTTAGATATTGCTTTACAGACTGTGCTCTGCCTTATACAACTTTACCTTGTGAATTTAGGTAAGTACTTAGGCCTACATATTCAAAAGTACTTACTGGATGCATCTACACGTGCCATTAAGATGATGTGAGAAACTCTGGTGCAGACTCTCTGCCAGAGTTTATCATAGCACCTTAATGGCATGTGTAGATGCACAAATTGCTGCAATCTAGGGCTCACATGAAGATGCTGTGACCAGGACTGCAGCAGTTTGAGCCATGGCGAGCCACCCTGGGCTGGCAGGGGAACCAGGGGTTCACGACAGGGCTCTGGGAAGCAGCACTGGGTGGTGGAGGGGCTGGCTGGGGCACAAGAGTGCCCCAGCAAGAGGAGCCATGTAGCTAGGTAGCAGGCCAGGGTCTGGGCCCCCTGCTGCCTGGCCTGACCAGGTGCAATGTACCCCTGGGCCAGCATTTACACATGCATTTAGGCACAGTTATTTTCACTGCCATAAGATAGGATTGTCCCCTATCTTAGGGTGGTGAAAATCAGTTTGCTGTGGTCTAATAGCATCACATATATAGATGGTGACACTTTACACTGCAGCAAATTAGTCTACTATGCAGTTAAGCACACATGTAGATGCACACACTGATTTAAGTAGATCAGTTTTTGGCACACTTTTTCACCTTTTGAATAAGTGTAACATCCATTCGTGTGTGATCTCCACTTCTCAAAATTAGGTCACCTATGTCACCCAAGAATGAAGCACCCTGAACTGATTGAACAGCTGTGAATAGTTAGACCTTAATCCAGTCAGGTTCTGTTTTCTAAAGATGAGAATACTTTCCCTAAGAAAAGAGAGTGCAAATAGTCATTCCAGCTGTGTCCCAGCGGGATACAAGTGGAGGCCCCGGAGCACCCTCCCGCAGCAGGACACAAGGCAGGGCTGACCCACTCAAAGAAAGAAATGAAAAGCCCTGAAAAGAGGGTACACTTACCATTTCTAGGAGAAGCGGAGCCATGCTTTTATTGCTGGCTGGGAACGACACCGGCAGACGACGCCATCAAAAACCACCATTCAGCTGATTTAAAAGCTGGCAGCAGGGAAATGGAAGTGGGGGCAGCAACGCTGGAGCCAGAAGGCTAAGCTGCTCCCTGGGCTACACATCAGCAGTGTTGGCAGCTCAGCAGGGGGCTGGGCAGGGACCCACAGGAGGGGTCCCGGATCCATTAAACGAAGTACCTACCCAGCTCAGCAGGACAGCCAGGTCAAGGAGGATGGTGTCGAGAGATCCCAAGGACCACAGACACCAGATCCATGAGTGGGGTGGGCTGAGGCCCGTTCCCAACCTACTCCTTTCTTCTCTTTCCTTTTATTTGTTATTTTGGAGGGTGCGCTAAGCTTGGAGTGGGGAAGGAATCTTCAAGTGATCCCGGGTCAAGAGGGAGAGCTGAGGCAATGCAGCAGACCATGACACCTCAGAGGGAGAGCAGACGCAGAGACAAGGATGGTCCCACACCCTGCAGTCATCCATGATAAAGGGGCATCGAGGGACAGGCAAAGAGAGAAGACAGCAGGCGAGAACTTCAAAGGGACAAGCCGGCAACCAGAATCCGGCTGTCCTGAAGGCTGGCATATGGCTGGGGTATAAAGGAGGTGGAGCCCCAAGAATGCTCGCAAAGGGCAGCACCTGGTATGCAAGAATCCATGAAGAGGAGCCCCACCACTTAAGAAAATAAGATCAAGTCGTGGCAGATGAGTGTCGGGGTCTTCCTCAGGGGTGAACGTGACCCAATGCACAGGCCCCGGAGACACACCCCACGGCCAGAACCGGGTGTGTGCTTTAAGATCTCTAGAGAGTGCCTATACGAGACCAGGGAGGTACAAGCTGCTAAGAACAAAGTGACCATAATTATTGTCTAAGCACCTTACCAAATGGAAGACAACATGTTTTTAAGGTGTTTAGTCTGAATTTTGAAGAAAGAACATTTGACTTTTTATTCTTTTATGTGGTTGCATCTTTCTATTTTGTCAGCAAAAGTAAATTATTTATGCAAAATAACAAAAATAGTAAAAAAATAAAAAAAAGTATAACAACATTTCCATGTGTTCTGTGTTTCAATGTATGTATAGCTAGAGGCCCAAGTTTTAACAAAAGAAAGTATTCTGAGGCCATATTGTTCTTGCCCATGCCAGGAGAAGGCATGGTGATATGCTGCTGTGGTAGTAGAGGGAATAGCAAACAGTTTTTGACTGAAACATTTTTCCAAAGAAAAACTCAGAGTCAGGTCAACTAAAACAGTTTGAGAAGTTATGCTGAATTTGCCAGTTTGTCATGGTAAAAAAAGAGAAAAAAAATCATCCCTCCAAACCAAAACATGTTAATTTAAATTTTCCAAATGAAACGTTTACATTTTTCAATTCAAAGCAATATTTAATGTCAAAAGGTACTTCACTTTTAGAATATTAAAAAATGTTGACAATAAAATTATTTCCCCCCCATTTCTGGTTTTCTAAGAAATTTAAACAACCTGTTTTGAGTCAGCTCAAAATGATTTATTTTTAATTTGTCAGTACTGAAAGCAAACTGGAAAAGTGTTTATTCACAGAGTTTAACTGTGGAGTGGACTTTGTTCATTCTGCGAGTAAGAGTGCAGGGACTTTCACTGATGATGATTGCTATTTGAGGCTAAGTCAGCTATAGACATGGTCCTTAAACTGTATATCATGCTCTCTTGTAGATGATGTTAGGTTAACCATCTGCACTTCATCTAGGACACATACAGACATTTGGGGAGGTTAGGGGGAGGGTAAATAGAGTTTAAAATGGCCACATGATCTAGTGGGGGGGCTAGTGGGAGGATTGGGGGAGAAAACGGCCAATAGAGGGAGTGCAGGGGGGCAGTGGGGTCTGTGTGGAAAACAGGAGGATTGCGAGGGCTAGTAGTGTCTGCAGGAGGATTTGGGGTGATGGGGGGCTCTCCTCTCCAAACCATGGGCTATTTTTAGCCCACCAACACCCTCCGTCTCCAGAAGAACAATTTCTCCAGGCAAACCCCTCCCTCCACCCCAACTTACTTTGATCTGCTACTGGAGCAGCTTCCAGGACAGAGGTTTGGTGAGCTCAAGGCAGGGGGCAGAGCTGGCTGGTCCATGGGCAGGAGGTTGTCCATCTGGGGTGGGATGAAGGACCAGGGAGCTAAAAACAGCGCATTGCTAGCAGGGGTTGGAGATAGGAAAAGCACAGCCCCAGGGTTGGGGCTAGCAGCTGGGCTTTCCCAGCCCCAGGACTGCACTGGGAACTGTACACAAGTTTATTTAGATCAGTTTTACTGGACCTGATTTAAGTTAGACTACCTCAGACGTAAAATTAACTTAGATTGGGTTGGCCATTTTTATATTGATCTAAACTTCCTGAACTTCTGTACAGTTCACACTTAGACCCTTAGGGCATGTGTAGACTAAATGGAAACTGAAAGAATGATGGAGGGCTTATGTGCTGGCTTAACGTGGATGAATAAAATCTAATGCCCTTTATTGTGGCAGCCTGTGTGCTGCATAATATTTGCAAAAGCTGAGGAGAGGTTTTCTAGGACTCATGGGAACAAGAAGCATGACAGATGGTTGAAAGAAAACAGACATGTGGGGTAGCAGCACAGGGACTGAGGAGATATCCTCAAGGAGTGGCTGGTTGGGTGGCCCTTGTGCGAGATTGTCTTGCACGGCACATTGCTGAGAACAACAGTTAGGGAGTGCTTTGTTCCAAAATAAATTATTTCTGTCTTTTACACTTTAAAAAATCTGTGTCTGTCTATAGTATTTTGTGGGAGGGGCGCATTACGCACCATCACGCACATCTGAATGACCCCATTCCTCTTTGCGGGCTAGGCTGGTGGAGGAGGAGGGGGGAAACAAGCCGAACAGTGAGCCACGTTTTGAAAAAAACATTCCAAAAACATTTATAAAAATATTCACAACAATTCATAACACACCTACAAAAAGCTGTATGTGCACTACAGAAACAGATGATGCACCTGGCCCCGGGAACTGGAGGTTTTCCCATTGGAAACTGTAAAGAAGATCAGAGGTCAGGAATGCTGGGAAATGTAGTCCAAAAAAAAAAAAAACTGAAGGAAAAAAAAGTCAGAAGACCACCAACATATATATAGGCAGCAATCACCTATCAACCAGGTGGCAACAAAACACCCACCCGATACTCTTATGATAGGTAGTTATTAAGTCACTATATTAATGAACAGTTCCATGGTGGAATGGAAAGGGAAAAGGAACAGGAGGGAAGGATTCACCCACGTGGTTTGTCTTTTGGGACTGGGAGAGGGCTCCTTGTGATTGTGTACTAATGGAGAGAGAGACCAGACCGAAGGAGCATAGGCGGGTGTGAGTGACAAAGATTTTGGGGTGACTGTGACCAGTCAGAGTCCAATGAGAGTCTGGGGAGCCCAGTTGGCTCATGTGCACCTCCTGCTGTAATGTATTAGGAAACATATTCTAGGGGGTAAATTGGTATTTGACTCTGTCTACTGACATCTGCAGGGAATGACACACAGGGGCTTAATTTGTTCAAAAGCGCCATTTGCGCAAACATGAACGCTGTGTTGTGCAAACAAACTGCACCGCACCAAAAAAGGGGCACGTTTAAATTCTGCGGTGGTCTACATTAACTCCCATGTTGTGTACACATGGCCTTAGGGGCCTGACACAAGTTACATTTTTCATGTGATCAGCCCCTGAAAGCACTCTACAGCCATGACATAACACATATGCACAGCTGCAGAGCACTTTTTAACTGCTGGTCACCGCATAAAATTAACCCTCAATAAATCAGCTATTAGCTGAACGCACTCTAGAGCACAGCATCTTAGGGAATTCTGGTCAGGTGCCCTGTGAGGGTTAATTTTTCACATGTGCCCACCCCTGGGCTTGTCACAGAGAGGAGATAGAGCAGGAGTGGAGGAAGTGGTGTTGAATGGACACTAGCATATTAATCTTTCAACTAGGTGTATTTGTTTTATTATTATTTAGTTTAATTTAGGCTTTATAGTTATGCAACACAAGGCTTAGACTCCATTTTGTATGCTTAAGATAAATAGAATAGTCATTTTATAGTATGTCAAATTGACAAATTAAGTTACTATTATTTTTCTATACTCTGATTATTATATTTTCATGTAAGTATTTCTTTTGTATTCTTTTATGCATGGATGACTGAATGTAAAATAAGTGGTAAAAGCAGAGCAAGCTATGAATACGTGTCAGTAAGCAAGTTACCAAATGGTGGGTCACACTGAAGATGGCTGAAGAACCAGTTGGTGCCAGGTAAAGAAGAGATAAGCAATGGAGACTAGATCAAAACGAGGCCTGCACAATATCCCAAGGCTAAAGGACTCCCTGTGCGATGGACACGGCCTATACCATGTAACAGAGGAACATTGAGTAATACCAGCACCTGGGGCAATGATACATAGGCTTGACCTCATGCCAGAATGGAAAAGTACCCCAGTCTTAGACAAAGACTTCGAATCCCTATATGAGAAGAGACTTAGTTTCATAGTTTCTAGGGTCAGAAGGGACCTGAGCAGATCATCTAGTCCGACCCCCTGCCATGGCAGGAAAGAATACTGGGGTCA
>NW_017728912.1:12976002-12979379 GCF_001723895.1 Crocodylus porosus
CCATCCGGACCGGCTGACTTGAATACGTCCAACCCCTCCAGAAGCTCCCTAACTAAATCCTCGCTAACCCGTGGCCCAGGTGTGCCTCCCCCGGGGCCTGAGGGGGGCCCAGCAGGGAGGTGGCTGTTCTGGTCCCTACTTAACAGCATAAAGGGGAGAACTCACTCTGCAAGCTTCCTGGAAGCACAGGCGCATCTGTACACCTCGCTTCCAATGGGATCTCAATATGCCTAGGCTGGCCACCTAGAACAAATATTGAGCAACTGACTTTAGTGACTATAACATCTACACAGTGAACGAATGTGTATATGTGTGTTGTTTTTAATGTCATTGTACTCTCAATAAACATGGCAAAATACCTTGTCTCTCCTGATAGAGCTCTTGCTTGTTTTTTAACATTGTATATGCTCTGTGTGTATTACAGGAGGGGGTGCTGAGCTGAGGAGAGGAGTGGCTTGGCAGCCTCCTGTGAGGCTGCTGGAATGCCCCCATGCCTCCATCTGCTGACTAGGACCAATGCAGATATGCTCGAGGGCCCAGAACCCAACAGGGGAACATCTGTTGGGTTCATAGAATCATAGAAAATGAGGGTTGGCAGGGACCGACCCCCTACTCAAAGCAGGAACATCCCCAACTATATCATCCCAGCTAAGGCTTTGTGTAGCTAGGTCTTAAAAACCTCCAGGGATGGAGATACCACAACCTCTGTGGGTAACCCATTTCAGTGTTTTACTACCCTCCTAGTAAGAAAAATTTTCCTAATACTAACCTCAACTTCCTTTGCTGCAACTTTTGAGACCATTGCTCTTTGTTCTATCATCTGCCATCACTGAGAACAGTCTAGCTACATCCTTTTTGGAATCACCCATCAGGGAGTTGAAGGCTGCTATTAAATCTCTACCTCAGTCTTCTCCTTTCTAAATTAAATAAGTTCATTTCCCTCCTCCTCTCATCATAAATCATGTGCCCCAGCCTTCTGTTGCCCTCTGCTGGACTCTCTCCAATTTGTCCACATACTTTCTGTAGTGGGAGCCCCAAAACTGGACACTGTACTCCAGATGTGGCCTCACCAGGGCAAAATAGAGGGGAATAATCATTTCCCTTGACCTGCTGGCAACACTCATACCAATGCAGCCCAGTATGTTGTTAGCCCTCTTGGCAACAAGGGCACACTGCTAGCTCGTATTCAGCTTATTGTCCACCATAACCCCCAGGTCCTCTGCAGTAGAGCTGCTGCCCAGCCAGTCAGCCTGCAGCCCTTACCAGTGAGTGGGATCGTTCCATCCTAAGTGCAGGACTTTGCACTTGTCCTTGTTAAACTGCAAGAGATTATTTTGGCCCAAACCTCTAATTTGTCCAGGTCGCACTGGACTTTAGGCTAGGATTCAGGGTATCTACTACTCCCCCAGCATGGTGTCATCTGCAGACTTGCTGAGGGTATACTCTGTGCCATCTTCCAGGTCACTGATGAAGACATTGAACAAAACTGGCCCCAGGACCAACCCCTGGGGCACTCCACTCAATACCAGCTGCCAACTAGCCATTGATTATTACCCTTCGGTGGTGCTCTAACTCATGGCACTTTGTGTAAAGAGCCATGAGTTAGACTGCCTCCCTGACAGGCTGCCCAAACATCTGTAGGTGCCCCTGTTTAGGTCAATCTAAGTGTAAGGTCTGTACCTGGGTGAACTAAGTTAGATCAGGTGGCCATTTTTAACATGATCTAACCTCCCCCTAGTCTTCCTGAACATCTGTACCCAGCCCTAGTCCGGGTCCCTATGCCTTTTCCCTTATCTACATCCCAGAAATTGGGATTAGCCCTCGGTTTGGAAAGAAATACAAAATATATATAATGTTTTCTGTTGGAACCTTCTAGAGAAGTGAGCCAGGTCCACAAAACAAACCAAACTTATACTATATATAAGTATATATAAGTATATAGTACTTTCCCAAGTCCTATATACATAGTACTTAGCCATATGCAGGTGTGATAAAAACAGAAGCAGTTATGAGAGTAGTTATAGCACTATATAATTCCAGATAGTCTAGACATTTTAATGTTTTTAGGAAACAAGTGGCAGGATTAGAAACCCCTTACTCATAGATTGCGCTGCATGAAGCTCAACCGAAGTCATTGGGGCTGTTCCCAGAGCAAAGGTATATCAAATATCACAATATTATCTGAATTTATTTTCATCACTGGGGAAGTTTGTCTGTTGTTTCATTCAAATTAACTCATCTAGCTGGTGGTCAGACATGCCTAGTTTTAAAGAAACACTATAAAATATACTGTTCTCACATCCAGATACCTTGCCCTCAGTGAAGGATTGCTAATAGTTTAATAAGAAACTTCAACATAACATTCCCTCTCGTGACAAATCTGATGTAATATGGAAATTAATTCATAATCCTCCTTTCAAAGAAGATGGAATTTTAACCCTCCTCTTCTGCCAAAGTCCGATAAGTCCTCAAGAGCCCACTTCACGTGGGCCTCGTATTAAGGGAACCATGCTGTGTTATTAAACTGAGCTAAAAAATATATCAGGCTTTCTAATTGATGTGGCTGCATATGTCTCAAAGACTAGAATGATGGAGGGGTTCTGCAGCTTTGTGCTAAACCCAGATGGATGTTGTATTGAATCTAGCCCTATATTTATTGCTTTCACACTTCAGATACATTGGGCCAAATTCAGCCTTCGGTTATTCAGATGCAAATCTGGAATAACTGTCTACTGACTTCATTTACTCATCGTAACCGTGAGCAGAATTTCATCTGTTCTACTCAAGTGCATTATAAACATAATTCCATAACATCTGCTGGCTTTATTGTTATAATTTTAGACATTAAAAAGTATGAGTTCATTATGCTCTGAATACAGAGAAGCATACTTTCATTCACCTCAGCATGTATGGACTTAATTCCATAAGCCATTTCTTCATAACATGTTAAGATGTGTTTCCGAATTCCTTTTTATCTTCCATCTCTTAATATTTCACTGGTTTACTTATTTACCAGCAAACTAATAATGTTACCGATAACATGGGGGTTCTGTAATTTTTCAATACCTTTCTCTTAATGTCTTTTTATTAACTTTAGGATGTAATAAAGTAAGTTTTAATCACAACATTTTTTCACACTGCAGCATTAAAAGACAAAGGAAAATGGCAAGTTTGACCCTTCAGTCATCACTCAGACATAAAAACAATTGGTTCCAACAGGGATTTTGTTTATATAAGTATGACATTATTGAGCCTCACGTTAGGTAGGTTCTGGTGGTACAATACACACACACACACACGCATGCACGCATGCATGCATGCACGCAACACATTCATCCTGATATGATCATTATTTTGCATATATATATATATATATA
>NW_017728912.1:12979479-12982655 GCF_001723895.1 Crocodylus porosus
ATATCCTAAAATAATGATCGTATTAGTATGAATGTATTATGTGTGTGTGTGTGTGTGTATCATGAAAACCTATGTAATAATATATATATATTTTATCACCAAAACCTACCTATATACATATGGCATAATTTATGTTGCTTGTATATATGACAAAACTCTCTAAACTTTCCCAACAATGGAAAAAAATTGAGAGTGATTTTGTGATGGTTTAGACTATTCAAAGTTGCAGCATTTAGTTGACCTGTTCTTGGACCTTTATGTTAGCTGATGGCCTTATACAGGCATTTATTTCTAGCAATGGAATATTACCTGTATTGGAAATGATTCCACAGAAGAAGCAGTACAAGTGTTCAGCCTGCCCTTGCCCCCTCTCCCAGACCCCTTGTGTCTCCCTGTAATGGAGCTGGGTGCCAGAGGTGGTAGGATTTCTCCCTGGTGACCTCTCAGCCTCTGCCTCTGGGTCTTGGGTCTCTCCCTTTTTAATCATAGAATCATATAGGACTGGAAGGGACCTGTAAGATTATCAAGTCCCATCCCCTGCCATGGGCAGGAGGTAGTTGGGCTGAAACAAGCTCAATAAGGTGCTTGTCCAGCCCCTTCTTGAACACCTCCAGGGTTGGCAACTGCACCACGTCCACTGGGAGTATATTCCAGATTCTAGACACCCTTATGGAAAAGAAGTTTTTCCTTATGTCCAGCCTAAATTTTTCCTCAACTATCTTTTGCCCATTGGACCTTGTCCTTCCAAGGGGTGCCTTTCTGAAGATTTGCTCCCCTGGATCTTGGTGTTCGCCCCGACATACTTATAGGTGGCTATCTTGTCACTTCTCAGTCTTCTCTTACTAAGGCTGAACAAACCCAGTTCCTGGAGCCTTTCCTCATAGGGCCTATTCTCCAGGCACCTGATCCTATGGGTGGTCCTTCTCTGTACCCTTTCAAGCTTATCCACATCCTTCTTGGAGTGCGGAGCCCAAAACTGGACACAGTGCTTCAGCTGTGGTCTCACCAATGCCAAACAGAGGGGGAGGAGCACCTCTCTGGATCTATTACCCATGCATTGGCTGATGCACACCTGACTTCTATTTGCCCTGCTGGTGACTTCATCACACTGATGGCTCATATTCATCCTATAGTTGATTGTCACCCCCAGGTGGTTTTCAGATGCAGTGCCAGCCAGTGGACCACCACGCATTCTATAGTCATGATGAGGGTTCTTCCTACCCAGATGAAGGACCCAGCACTTGCCTCTACTGAACCTCATCTGATTGTGCTGAGACCATGGGACCAGCCTGTCAAAGTCATTCTGGATCCTTACCCTGTCCTCAGATGAGCCCGCATTTCCTCATAGCTTGGTGTCATCTGCAAACTTAATCATTGTGCTTTCCACTCCCTCCAAGTCACTGGTAAAGATGTTTACTCATCTACCATGCCTTTGATGATACTTTAAGAGAAAAAGGAATTGGGGGGAGCTGCCCTACTTGTCCGCACAAGTCATATGTCATATCCTACTGGTTATCCATGGCCTCCAACTTCCCCTCCCATGCCCATGCCTCGCAGGTATCAACAATCAATCAGTTCAGTGGGCCTTCAGCCCCCAACTCTTCACCATCCGGCCAGGAATATAAACTTCTGATCAGTCTCTGCCCCACTTAGGGCTATGGCCCGTTGGTCCTTGCCTCTGCCTTTCTTGGACTGCAGGCTTTTGGCCTTAGTTTCTGCCCATCTTGGGGCCATTGGTTGCTGACCCTGGCTCCACCTCACTTGGGTGCTGGGCATCTGGCCTAGTCTTGGTTTCTTCTCCACTTCTCATCATGCTGGGCACCTGTCCCCTGGTTCTCCCCTTCTTGCAGCATACTGTCACTTGGAGCCCCGTTCTTGATGGGCTCAAGCTTGGTTATGCCCTGGGCACTACTGGGACCTCCTTGCCTGACCAGTCCCAAGCCTGGTCCAACAGTACAAATCCTAACAGCAAAATTCATTCCTCCAGGTTAATCAAAACCAAGCATTCTGGCTACATAAGAAAGTTCAGCTCACAGGCAACTCACAGTTCCTTTTTAGTACTCTACCTGTTGCAAAGTCTCCAGCAGTCTCTCCACATAGGCATAGCACTGAACTCTTCCTTGGTGGTGGAGCAGCTGTGATTCCTCTAGCTGTATCCCAGTCACAGTCATCATAGAGGAGCTCCTTCCCTAGCAGCCTGCAGGAACAGACTGCCTCCTGGGCTCAAGTCCTGGGGTCATGGACCTAACTCCCACCCAAGCACTACAGGTGTCTTTCTTTAGGCTAACTAGCTACAGAGCCACTCCCAGCAGTAGGAGCTAGCTGCCTTGCTTCCCAGTACTACTGTGGTACAGCTTGCCTTGCAGCTAGCCACAGTCCTCATCCTGCCCTGCCCTATGGGACAATTGTAGTGCTGCTACCTCAGCAGTAAGCACCTCTCCAGCCTAGGATCCAGGTGGGCTGTCCTTCTGCTGCTCTTTGGTGAGCAGCCTAGTTCACCAGAACTCTTACCCACTGCCAGCTCCTTCTCCATAGTAACAGGGAGTCCCTGGGCTTCCTGTTACACTCCCCAAGACCAGGGTTATCCTGGCCTGGGAAAAGTAAAGGATTTTTCAGTACTCCTGGGGGGGGAGGAATGGGTTGGAGCAGCAACACCACTCCTCACTTGGGGAACTCCAGAGACTCTGGAGTGAAGGTTGTGGTGTCACATCCTTTGCTCAGCCCCCTGCCACCTTTTCTATTCCAGGGACTGCAGAATGAGAAGCAGGTAGGGAGCTGAGTGGATGGAGTACTGGGGCAAAGCCTCCTGCCTGCTTCTCATACCCGGGACTTCAGTGTGTGAGGAGCCAGCAGGGAGCAGCTGGAGTCTGGGAAGGGCAGGAGTAGCTTCCCCCTGTGCCTGCTCTAGACTGGGATGACCTGATAGTTCAAATTAAGTTATTTTTCTCCCAGAATGGCCATTTTTGCTTTGGGAGAAAATGTTGGAATGTCTGTATACTTATGGTTTCTACCAGGAGAACAGCAGTTCTCCCTGTAGAAATGGAACGTGTGCTTGGCCAATATATTCAAACTACCGTATTTTTCGGACCATAAGACGCACTTTTTTCCCCCCAAAAGTGGGGGGAAAACGAGGGTGCGTCTTATGGTCCGAAGGTGTGTGTCCCGGGGAGACGGGG
>NW_017728912.1:12982755-12986287 GCF_001723895.1 Crocodylus porosus
GGCCGGGAGCCGGCAATAAAAATGGCCGGCCACCGGCACACATAGTCTCTCCTGCCATAAAAACTGGGTGCGTCTTATGGTCAGGTGCGTCTTATGGTCCGAAAAATATGGTAACTATGCTTAAAGGTCTAATGTAGAGAAGGTGACTTATAATATAGTTTTTATTTATTTAAATGATTACATGATCTGTTTTAAGTTTATCAAGTTAAAATTCAATATTCCCTACTTGGTTTTTTATTTTATTTTATTTTGACACTGGTTGAAGTCATTGTCTATATGGAGTTGTGAAGCATTTCTCTAACAATATTCTTACAGTATTTTCCTAGTCTAGGCAAGAAGCAAAATCTTCAGAAGTCTCTGAGTGACTTCAAAGTTTTAGTCCACCCATGGACGTTAAATGAGAGGCTGCTAAGTTGCTAATTTACTTCTGAAAATGCAGCGTCTGAGTGCCCAAGTCTTTTAGACACGTCGGTAAATTTTGCTCATGGCCTATTTCTTCCTTTACTCATTTACTATCACCTCAGCCAAGATGAAATGCAAGGATGAATGAAATCGGATCCTTTTTGCATTACCATTAAGTTAGTACTGTTATAAAGAAATATAGGAGTTATGGTGGGGAAAAGAAGAATCAGAGAGGATATAAGGAAAGTAAATTAATCATGTGTCAAGAAAGATTTAGCAAGGATTAAGTCAACAGAGAAGACTATAAGTAACCAACATGTTTTGCTTACGTGTAATGGTTATCTTACATTCTTTTCCTTCTTTCACTCTCCAGTTCACTGTCTTTCTTAAAGTTCATGATGAACATTTTCAACATTCTATGGTAATGAAGGGTATCTAGGTCCAATATAGGTCTGTGACAATGACACTATTGTTCCAGCAACAAGGGGCTAGTTCAATAGTGCAGGGTCACTTCAGCTCCCATCTTGTATACTTTCTTTTCCCCACTGCAGACAATAACCTAGGCTTATTTATTTTAATGTGTATGCAATTGCACTGGAGAGTTTCAACTAAAATATGAAAAGGAGGCACCAAGCACAGGGGACTATAACAAGTGGAGCTTTGTGCTTCACTTCTAATATGCTAGCCCAGTAGAGAAAGTAATAAAAGTTTCTTCAGTTCAGTGTATATTTGTGAAAACATACAGGAGGAACCAGGAACATTATATTTAATATAAAGATTTTAAATACATCCTTTTGCATAAATGAATACGTTTATTCTCTAGAAAATTCAGAAAATAAGCAAGGCAAACTTCTCACACTGGTCAAAATTCTATTCACCAAAATGACAATGAGAAGACACATTGATTTTGATGACACTGTTCACGAGTAAGGCGAACAGGATTTGTTTACTTAAAGTCAACAGTTACCACATGTTTTAACTGTACAACTTTTCGGCTAAGTGAAATAACAAATAAAACAAAACAATGTAAATCTTGAAAGTAGTCCTAGTGCTTCTTTTCAATAGTTCTACATAGATAAATAGATCTCTCTCTCTCTCTCTCTCTCTCTCTCTCTCGATAGATAGATATCTTAAGCCCATCCTCAGTTTTTGGCAGCATGAAACATTTGAAAAGGCAGCAGTCTTGCAAGAAAGGACTAGGAAAGCTAATTGCTTAAAAAAAAGAACATACAAGAACATTGTTGAATATTTTCCCAGGGCCTCCTGGGATGAGAGTTACCATTGCTAGAATTGCTTCTTGGTAGCGCAGTTGTTTAAATTTTTCAACGAGTGATGAAAATAAAGCCAGCCCTTTTTAAGACACCTAAACAAACTATTTAGGGCTTTCTCTCCCTTAAATACATGAAAAAGCATTCCTTTAAAGCAATAATACATATTTTGTAGGGGAGATGGCATTCTTACATCATTACTAATGAAAATAGAAAGCAGCTGCCATGGCTTAATTCTCTAAAGCTATAAATATACTCTTCTTTTACTGTAGAAGTCTATTCACTTATATTCCCTTTTTATCCAGCCAGTTATTTAAAAAAAAATTATATATCTGATATTCTCTGATGGATTTGCAGTGTGAATACTTTGGGTCTAATCTTGAGAAATGCAAAACAGTCATCACTTTTAATGGAAGCTGGGAGTCTGCAGCACCTTGCTGAAAGAGGTCTGTACATTTTAAGAGCAATCCACAATTGTTCAGGTTTCTTCCTCTACCCTTTGCTAGAGAATGATTGTGGAAATGAAGAACTAGAAAAAAGTCTGATCTTTATCCAGTTCTAACTTTGTGAGACTAGTTGTTTTCAAGTGCATGGGGAATGGTGGAATTTTTAAAAAGTTTTTTGGGATCTGATTATAAATTAAACATGTAAAATGGACTTTTGGAGGGACATAGAATTCTTTACATTTTCAGTTACTCTGGTGCTTAGAGAGAATGCCAAATTTAATTATTAAGAGGCTTTGGAATTACAAGATTCCTTTCTTTTCCTTTCAGACTATGTATATTGATAAGCATTAATGGGAAATACTAGTTAGAAATATACAGAGTGATGCTTTGGAAAATAAGTCAGCAATCTGGTGAATCAGGACATTTTACATTGTTTTAATAAATCCACTACATTATATTTAAAGTAGAGGAACATTTCCATAGCTGTTAGGAAATTATAGGCACAGTTTGTGAATTTCAATGGATAGTTCTCCCCAAAAGAGCTTTTTCTTGTTAAAAACTGATGGGGCCAGATTCTACCTCTGAACAGGAGTGGAGAGATGATAAAAGGAGCTGGTCAGCCTTGCACTGAGACATGGGCCAGCTGATAACATTTTCTCGTTCCTGCACATGCCTCTTGCAGCATCTCAAAGGAGTTTGAGATGCTGCAAGAGGCACGTGCAGGCTCATTTGGATGTGCCCCTAGAGTTGCAAGTGCAACTGTGGCAAAGGCCTGAACAAATGATAGCTCCAGTCCTGTAAAGATTTATGCACATGTAACCTGGGTGGTACTCCAGTGGTACTCCAGTAGGTACCCCCTCTCCAACTGAAGAGAGGAAAGCAGGTGCACAAGCACTGTGGGAGGTGTAGGGACTCTCCTCCCCCTATAGAGCAGAGCCAGACCACCAATGGGGACTTAACCATATACCTTTTAATGAGGGAACAATACCGGGAACATAACAGGCATAAATCAGAGGGTATAGTGGACACTACAATGCCCCAAGGGGGCACGATTCAACAAAGGTTAGACACTTACAATCACTGACAAAAGACAGGGTTAACAAAATATAAAACACAAACAGCAGAGCAAACAACACTGGTTGGTGAAATATAAAAATGTCAGATGACAAGGGAAATATAGGGCCTAGGTACCTGGAGGGGGAAAACACAATGGTCTCTTTCCACTGCAAGAAGATTTACAGGCATACCTTGTTTTATTGCGCTTCACTTTATTGTGCTTCGCAGATATTGCGTTTTTTACAAATTGAAGGTTTGTGGCAACCCTGCGTCGAGCAAGTCTATCGGCGCCATTTTTCCATCGGCGCCATTTTTCCAACAGCATTTGCTCACTTTGTGTCTCTGTGTCACATTTTGGTA
>NW_017728912.1:12986517-12996298 GCF_001723895.1 Crocodylus porosus
GCTGAAGGCTCAGATGATGGTTAGCATTTTTTAGCAATAAAGTATTTTTTAATTAAGGTATGTACATTTTTTTTAGAGATAATGCTATTGCACACTTAATAGACTACAGTATAGTGTAAACATAACTTTTATATGCACTGGGAAACCAAAAAATTCATGTGACTTGCTTTATTGAGATATTCGCTTTATTGTGGTGGTCTGGAACCAAACCCACACTATCTCCGAGGTATGCCTGTACTTCTTGCTAGTTCACTCACCCCCAAATCTCCACTACTAGGACCTGAACTCAGCTCTGCCACATAGTAGGCAGAAATGCTGCCACACAGCTACCAAAGGTGGTGTAACTCTAACCTGCTAGGGGTCTTGACCTTCCCAGAGCCCTGGCCTACCATCAAGCTACCTGGCCTCTGATTGGAGGAACTGGAAGCAGAACTGGGAACCTCTCTGGTCGCTGTTCAGATCAGAGCTGGGGAGCCTCTCCTGCTGGCTGCAGCCTCTCGTAAGGGATCCTAGAGCACAGTGGGGAGCCTCTCCTGCCGGCTGCACACCACGCTGCTGAGGGTCTAGCTGCCTGCAGGTCCTGCTCCTTCAGGCTCTTCTGGGGCAACAACTCCTGCCCCGCTGGCTCAGCTCTTGCCAGCTCTTTGAAGCTCCTTCCTTGTGGTCCCTCACTGGTCTCCTCTGAGTCAGCCGTGCTATCCCTTTTATTCCCCTTCAGGCGACCCAAGGGGCCAATCAGGGGACACAGAGGGTGAGTCTCTGGGGCCTGATTGGTGCGGAAAGGGAATCCCAAGTCCTCCAATCATTTTTTACCCCTTCAAAACCCCTGGGCCAAATCATTACCAGATTGGTCCCAAGTCCTCCAATCGTTTTTTGCCCTTTCAAAACCCCTGGGCTAGGTCACTGCCAGCTAGCCCGTCACATACGTATTGGACCTATACATAACTACACATTATGACTATTCATAATGTGTAAACTTAAAAACATGTGCACACTTTTACAGAAGTAGGTCTTTAACATATGCAATTTAGGTTATGTATTTGCTTGCATATATTTATGGAAAATTGGCTTTACAGTGCAAGTGAAAAATGCACTCAGTAAACAAAAACTGGTATTAGGTTTTTTCACATATTGTCATAGATATGGGGTCTTTCTTTTGTGCCAATTTCCTAATTTTCCTGAACATTTTGTTTTAGGAGCCATTTTTCAAACAGAAGCAGTCCCACATTTAAAGTACTAATTCAAACATCCTGCTTGAGGGGGCTTTTTTCTTTTTTTAAAGAACACGATAATTCTTTTAAAATGCATATAAAGTTACTTTTTGTGCCTTAAAATGACCTGAAACAAAATGTCAAAAATTTCACTTATCATTTCACTCAGAAAAGTTTACACCTGTTTTTCATACATTTATCTTAATTTTAAATGTAGTTATTCTACTTATGCCTGCAAAAGATAACTTTTGCCATGCTTTTACCACTAAGCACTTTCAGGGAATCAAGTTTTTATGGTTTTATAATAGGAATGTTGCTTGCTTTGTCAGGTTAACATTTAATACATTTAAAAAGTTTTTTCCAATGATCTCATTATTGTGTATACCATGCCATGCAGTAATGGAAATCCCATCAATTACAGACTGTTCAACTATATCCTGTGTAATGTAGGGTTGCCCTATAGAGTTTATTTATTGTCACAGGCAAAGGCCTATTCTCTTCCATATAAGCCTGAAACTAAATAAACAAGAAATTGAGATTTGGCAGGATTCCAACTTTCTGCTGCCTGTGATAGTTTGGAAGAGAGGATAGGATTAATGATTGTAATTTATTTTGCAAAGGCACTAACTTATAGTCTAAATATTTTGAATCATATACGGCATGTATATTGTGGTCCTTTTTTAATGGGGAACCCCCTTGTGCTCTGTCTTGCCTCCCACTTTGCCAACCATGATGTTCCCCTCCTTCTCCACCCCTGTTGCAACTACTATAACAAACTTCACTGAAGTCAATATAAATCTCTCTATTGATTTCTCTTGGTGTTCTATTGGGCCCTGCCTGGTGGTTACATTAAGAAACAGCAAGAAACTATTAGGGGGAATACAGAAAAAATAAGATCCCTCCAATGTAATGTGTGATCATATGCCCTCTGCTCTATAAATCCTGGAGGATTTTTACATACATTGGCATCAAATTGTCCTGTAATGCCTTAAGTCTGACTGTTTGGTTTTAGGTTGCTTTCTTAAATTAACTGCAGGTCTGAGTGAAGTTCATACCAAACAACTCTTGAAATTGGGGGTCAACAATCTGTAGCCTGAAGGCCACATTTGGCCTGCAAAACTTTTGGATCTGCCCCATGGAGCTGTGATTTTGGCAGGCAAGCACCAGGGCTTTGGAAGAGTGGAAGCTTTCTCTGAACTAATCTAGTTGGGCAGCAGGTAGAAGTGGCAAAGGTGGTAGGGTACTAGTCTCCGCCCTTCTCAAATCCAAGCTGTGTCATTCTAGTGTCCCACTGGAAAACATTGCCAACCCCTAGTAGAAACCCCCATACCTACCAACTCAACTGATCAAAGTCAGCAGGGGAACAAAGGGAAAAATGGTACTTAATGAGCTCATTTCTAGTGCTCTAGTCACCAAAGATGGTGATATCACTTGTTGCATTGATAAAGAGAGGACTTGGGTCTTCATATCTGGTAATCTAAAGGTTTCACAACATTTTCCTAACCAAACATTAAAAATAATTAAACTAATAAATAAACAAAGAAATGTGTTATATGCTGACTTCTATTTAAAAGGTCTGGAAACCTGCAGAAGAAATTAAAATGTATCCTATTCTCAATAAACCTAATTAACGTGAATAGGAAAAACATAAGTTTATTGATTTGAATATAGACATTACTCAACTTCAAACTGCATTAAGAAGTTACATTATTAAACTTATTTCCACTGGCAAAAAGACAGGATAACTATTTACAGGGGAATTTTTACATATTAACCTTCCCCCACCCCGAATCTCTAGCGTAAAAGGACTACATCTGTTTGAGTTGTCATATACACTCAGCTATTAACATGACAGTCTTTCTACTTTCCACAGGGTGAAAAAAGTAGTGATAATTTTTGGAGAACTTCAAGGAACTTGTGGAATAACCATTCATACACTAGAGCTTATCCATAAGTGGCTGTTTAGAAGGGATGTGCTGTCTTGGAGGTTTGGAAAACTTCAGATTTTTCCTTTTAAACTGACAACATATTCTGGGCAAAATCCTACTTTTCAGATCTCATGGTATCATTCAAGATATGAAATGTATAAGCTATCCTCATTTTGTGTTTAGCCCCCATAGACAAAATAGAACAAATGTAGGCTGAGCAAGAGACCCATTAGTGCTGAAATAAATAAGGTCAGTGCAGAGAAGAAAGAGTAATTTTGTCTTTTTATCATTTTCAGTAAACAATTAGTGTAATATGATTTGTTACACATAAATTGTATGTCTGTAGCTTTTCAGTGTACCTTAAGAAGAGATATGAATTTGGTGTAGATAAATTAAAGATTATGATTTATTAGCATATACATTTGGGTTGATGCACATTTTTTAAACAAAAACTATAAAAGATACACTTTGAACTTCCTCTACAAGCTATTTCTCAGTTTTGCTTGATAAAATGAAGAAAAAAGCATTTCTTGTTTCATTTTAGTGGTTATTGAAATAAATGTAACACATTTATTGCCCTGGAATATTGTGACAAATAAATCACAGGAATGATATGTAGATGTTTTCTATGTTTGCAGTTTTAATAAATATATAAGATTCCTGCTTTTTAATGTTTGAAGCTGCTGCTTCTGTTGACTGCCACTGCTATACATGGAGGTTGGACCCTGGGTAAGTAAAACAGTTTAAGGCCCTAGTCTGTCCTTACTGGTATCAATGGCAACTGTTCTGCAGAAGATCAGGTCATCACTTTTGAATATTTTTTTTAACTTAAGTTATAATAAGAATTAAGGATGATCAGCACATTTAAAATTCATGCACAAGGCATCACAGGCAAGGCACTCTAATTTAGTGATCCCATGTGAAAATGTTGACCTGTGAGTTTTGCTACTGAAGTCAATAGAATATGAACTAGAACTTATTTAAAATTTTTCACTACTACTCTCTCTCCAAATGCAGGCTGCTTGATTCTTTAAAAATGGGCAAATCATACAGATTAAGCAGTCTCTTTATTATTTTTCCATATTTTGATGTTTAGACTGAATTACTTAGGAGTGGAAAAATGCAAATCACCTTGAGGTTTTATTCAAATTTAAAAACTCATTTAGCAAACTGACTCCATTCTAGTGAACCCATGAACACACATGGGACTCTACTGAGGTCTGCTGGCACCGAGTTACCAGAGTTTAAGATTCAAAACCTGCCTTAAAGGAAAATAGTTTCACTGACTTCAGTAGGACTCCTAGCAATAGGATTACTCAAGTGAACAGTGAACAGAATTTGGTCTGTAAGCTTATGTTCACTTATCAAGGGATGTACTGAAAATGCTTTGCAAAAGAAAGAATACTTATTAACGTCAATGGGACCTGAATTAATCCATTTTAATTATACACGTTAATGTTATTTTAATGGATATTTTTGGAGTTAAAATATCTTTGTCTTCCAATTTAAAAAGACATAAAAGGCCATTCTCTACAAACATAATTGCATGGTTAGTTAATTTCAGATAATTTTTTTAAAATCCTGGACTGCTGCTGGAAAATGTAATTAGTGGATTTTTTTCAAAGGTTATTATTTTCAAACATTTTGTGATATAGCTTTTGAATAAGTTTCTAATAATTCTGTCATTCTGGTTTTAAAACTGTGTTTTTCACATTGATATCTTCACATCTTTTTAAGGTTACAAAGGTCTCCTCACTTGTTTTTTTATTTTCATAATTGGGTTCTGTTAGTAATTGAAACAAAACCTTTTCTTCTATGTAGGTTCCCCCCCATTTTCTCCTCACAAAAGATGATTTATGGAATTTGTTATGTTTAGTTCTTTCATAAAAGAGACTATGGGCACACTAGTCTTGTTTACTAAGGGTAAACATCTTAATCACTTCATTATAAACTTGATTTTTAACAAATGTATTTGGGGTTCTTGCAGAGTATCATATAATGCTATTTTAAGCATTTATAGACTAAGTATAGGGCCTTTTTTCTACTTACAGTGAAAGCGATGCCATAGCCTTAAGTGAGAGCAAGATTGGGTGCTTAATTTGCAATCTTTAAGGCACTGAACAGATTTTCCTTTAACATCAGTAGTGTTTCCAACATAGTGTGAGTTAATGTACAGACTTTTCTTTTTTTTTTAATGAAACCACCCTTGCTTACAGGATTACAAAATACATAGCAGGAATGCTGCAAATAAAAACAGTTTAGGACCAAGCCTACACATTTACTCACATAAGTAATCCCAAACTGGGCCTTGGGAAGAAGATCATTGAGGAGGTAGAGATCATTTACTCTTCTGAGCTTTGCAGTCTTGTTTGTTTTGGCAAGGGGCTATGTATGATGCAACAATGCCAAGAGTCTGAGTAATGTCCAGACCTCCCATCTGTGTAGACCATTCCACTCATTCACTGCACAGCAACAGGAAAGCAATTTTGGAGCCTGAGGTGCAACACCCTCTCTCCTACAGAGATAGAGGAAGATTTATATATGGATGGTTCTGCACATGTTGGGGAGATAAAATATTATGGGCAATTATTTGGACTGGAAGGCTACTTAAGGAGTTTCCGCGAGGTGTTGTGGTCTGGGGAGGGCTACTGACTCAGCCTGGCGCAGGGGAGGGTGCGGATGCGGCCTGGCATGGTGGGGAAGGGGAGCAATTGGACCTATGCTGCCTCAGGCCATCTGCCCTGCATCCACAGCCAGGAGCACCAGATGGAGTGGGCAGGTGGGGAGGGTCTCCATGGAGACCAGCCCAGGACCCCATGAGCACGGTGTGCTTGGGCAGGTGCATGGGATGGGGCTCCAGGCGGGCAGAAAGTCCCGGAGCAGGACAGGCAGGCAGGGCTGGGGCTAGGGCCAGGATTGTGGGGCAGTGATAATTCGGGGCCAGGGGCAGTCACGATCTGTTCCCTGCATGTCCCTGCCTGCAGAACTGGCACCCATCACAGGGACACGGAGCAGATTGTGAACGTGCCCCAGGCCCTGGACCCACCTCATGATCCTGGCCCCAGCCACATCCCTGCCTACCCATCAAACTCTTGGATGCTGCTCTCTGTTCACCCACACCCCCATCCTATCTACCTGGCGAAGTATGTCCTGCCCGTGTGCTCCCTCTGGTGCTCCCAGTGGTGGGTGGCTCAGGCAGGATAGGACTAATTCCTCCGCTCCCCCCCCACCTGTGCCAGGCTCAACCCTCCTCCGTATGCTGAGCTGGGTCAGTACCACCCCATGTCATGTTGTGTCAGCCCCCGCATCCATGCTGGGCCATATCAGCATTCTCCCTAGACCACAGCAGCTCATGGAAACTCCTTAAGTGGCCAGGGTCTGAGGCACAGTTGTGATCTTCTCCCTGCATATCCCTGCAATGGATGCTGGTTCTGCAGCAAGAAACATGCAGGGAGCAAATTGTGGCTCTACCCCATGATCCCAGCCCTGGCCCTGGCCCAGGCTGTGCCCACCTGTCCCACTTCCTGGTGCCACACTCCCTGCCTGCCTGCAGCCCCATCCCATCTGCCTGACTGAGCAAGCCCTGCCTGCGGGTGTCCCAGGCAGGTCTCCATGGAGACCCTGCCTGCCCTCCCACTCCATCTGGCACCCCCAGCAGTGGGCACAGGGTGGACTGGCAGCAGCAGCAGCTGGGTAGAGTGAACCACCACTGTGGGGGCTGAGGGGAAGCCCCGCCCAAGCACCATGCTACCCCTGTCCCACTGCATGCCCGGGGACAGCCACATGTACCACAGCCTGGGCTGCCCTCATGCCTAAGCTGGGCAGGGCCAAAGGACCCACCATGGGCTGGATAAAATCCCTCAATGGGCTGGATCTGGCCATATTTTGCCCACCCCCGAAACAGACCATGGTGCAGGTATAGCTGGCAGCCAAAAAGCGTTGCCTTAAATCAGCCTGGTATAGGTGCCATCAAGTTTTACCACGGATCTACCAATACCAGTGTGCTAGCAGAACGCCAGCACTCCCAGTCTAGGACTTCAGATCTGGGAAACTGCATATTGGTTTTATGATGACATCAAAACACATCTATTAGTAAATAAGAGAAGTCTTATTTTGGCTGGTTCCAGCCTGTGTTTCCATTGGATACTTCTAGCCACCTAAGCTTCATTATAGTGGCATATTTACAAACAATTTATAAGTAATCATAATAATTTGCTCCTGAGTGAAATTCTTGAAAGTTATCTTCTAGTAGTTAGCATTTTTTAGAAGTCAAATGAAACCCTTGCCAGTTCTAACAGCTTTTCAAATAAACCAGTGCTTGTATGCATGTGTCCAAAAAGCGCCTTGCAGCGAGAGAACAATACATGCATTCATATTCATATTCAAGTGCTGTGATTATATGCAAGGGTGTAGACATAATGTTGCTGTGGAAACCTCAACTCAGAATTTCTTGACCTTTTAAGTGAATAAATACCAAGTGTAAACTGGCACGAATGAATTAGTCGAAGATGAAGACAATTAAAGCCTGGGGTCCAGATATTACTAAGCCTGGTGGTGTCTGTTCTCAGTATTTCTGATGACAGTAGTTAAGCTTATCTGATCAGTAATTTGAGCTTCTCTTTCTAAATCAAAGATTAAAAGATTTAACCCAGTTTTGGTGTTTTCATTCAGCTAAGGACAATGGTTATACACTGGCCTGGGATGAGACAGTGCTTGTGTTGGGGATGCCTGAGAACAGCACACACCAACTGCAGATGCTTCCTCAGCCTAATGAAGGGGATTTATACCTGAAAGCTTGCATAAAAAGAATTTTTCCAATGATTTGAGTTGGTATAATAAAAGAAATCAGATTTACCAAAATAAATTTGTCTGCCTATGTCCTTACACCAACACGGCGACAACTGACACCCCTGGAAAAGGAAGGTGCGTTGAAGTGAACCACACCTCGGGCTCTCTGACTCCCTCCAGGGATCTAGTTATAGTAAAGGGATGAGGAAAGACAGACAGGTTGTAAAGCCCAGAATAAGGCTTTCTACAAGCAAAAAACATCTAGGGGGAAGGCAGACAACTAGAGAGAGTGGAATCTCCTGCTACACAGAGAAGCTGCCAAAGAAAGGATGTGTGTTTAATCAGACAGCCCTAGACACTGTAAAATATTAAGGCAGTTTAAAAATAGTTTGTTTTTTTGGGGGGTGGGGAGGGATAGAAAAAAAAGGAGAGAGACAAACATGCAAACTGATGGTTATTCTGACAGAAGGAAGAAATCAAGGATTACTTACACATAGGCAGACAAGGTTCTTTGGGTAGATGTGATATCTTTTATGAGACCAACTAAATAGTTGGAAAGATTGTTCTTTGCAAGCTTTTGGGCACAAACACCTTTCTTCAGGCATGGGGAGAGTCTGGTGGTGTTTTGTATGCTGTCCTGGGTAGAATAGAAGCCAATATGCAGGTCTGGGGTTATCAGATGTTAGGCAGGTTATAATGTGCCATCAATCCACTGTCTATATTTAGTCCATGCCTTTTGGATCTAGTAGATTTATGAAGTGAAGTTTGCGGGCTCGTATTTGACACACACACACAATGAGGGGAGTGGGAGGATTACTATTCAAAGCACATGGGGCTGGGGGAAAGACTTGGAAGACATCTCTCCATTTGTTTCCATCCCTCTTTGTTGTCTCCAGCTCCACTGGGGAAGCTCTCTGCCTTCCTCCCTCCTTCATCCCGACTCCTGGGTGTTTCCTTTTCTTTGAATCTTCCCATTTCCCTCCACCCGCAAGAAGTTTTATTGTGAGTTGGTGAATAGGCTCCTTTGTGTTGGTGGCAAAAGAGGCCAAAGGCAGGAGAGGGGGAATAGTTAGGGGAGGAGGGAAAGAGGGGTGCTGGTTTGGGACAGAAAAAAGAGGCTGAGACACCAGTTCCTAAAGTGGGGGAGCCACAGAGAGTGGAGGAGCTGAGATGGGAGTGGGTGGAAATGGGGCACCAGAGCAGCGAGAGAGCAGGGCCAGACACAGGCCTGGGTGAATTGGGCGGCCACCCAGGGCCCAGGCAGAAAGGAGACCCGAAAATGGTAATTTTTAAAAATTATTATCAGTACCTCTGGCAAAGGCGGGCTGATACTAAAAGTTTGCAGGCTGTCTAGGTCCGGTGCTGACCGGAGAGGCCAGGCTGTGAGGGGAGCAGTGCGCAAATTACACTTTGACTCTTGGGGGGGGTTGTCTGCTAAAATAAATAAATAAATGAAAGGGGTTCATTGATTAACAAGTGCACCTCCGTGAAGGAGCAATCCGGAGACCCCCCAGGTTATGTCTTTTACAACTTACAGGGGGGCTCTAGTCTCTTACGGGGGGCTCAGTCCCCTCAGTTCACACCCTGGGAGGGAGCCGAGGAGCTGGGGCAGGCGGGAGGGCTGAGCCTGAGGGAGCCCCCGGCGCAGGGGAGCAGGCACTTGGTGGGCGTCCCTCGCTCCTCCTCCTCCCCCGCGGGCTGGCGGCGGGGGGCAGGCGGAGGGGGTGCCGCGGCCCCGCCTCCCCACTCAGGACTAGGTCGGAGGCGGCGATGGGGCGCAGGCGGCGGCGCGGGCAGCATGGCACTCAGCCGCCCGGCGCTGGGGCTGGCGCTGCTGCTGCTGCTGGGCGTCGT
>NW_017728912.1:12996398-13009434 GCF_001723895.1 Crocodylus porosus
GGGGGTGGGGGTGTGATGTCTGTGCGGGGCTGCCCGGGTGCCCTGTGCGCTACCTGGGATGGGTGCTGAGCGTGCCGAGTTTGTGCGCGCACGCGATGTGCGTGTGTGTGTGCAATGCGCGTGTGTGGGTGTGTGATGTACATGTGCGTGCAGTGCATGTGTGTGATGTGTGTGTGCAGGATCTACCTGGGTGCCCTGTGTGGTGGCCGGGATGGGTGTTGAGCATGCGAGGTAATGTGTGTGTGTGTGCGTGCGTGCATGTGTATGTGTGCAATGCGTGTGTATGATGTGTGTGCAGGGTCTGCCCCATGTGAGCTGGGAGGCAGGTTGGTGGTGCTGTGCATGTGGGAGTGATGTGTGTGATGTGTACAGTCAGCCTCAGTTGACCTGTGTGGTGGCTGGGGTGTGTAGTGTGCACTAAATAGGTTGTGTGTGTCCTACATGTGTGTGTGTGATGTGCATGTGTGTGTGTGGTCTGCTCTGGTTGCCCTATGTTGGTGGCTGGGATGTGTGTTGTGTGTGATAAATAGTTTACATGTGTGTTGTGCATGTGATGTATGTGTCATGTGTGATGTGTGATTTGAAGTGTGTGTAGGGTCTGCCCCAATTGCCTCATGTGGTAGCTGGGCTGTGTGTTGTGTATGCTGAGGAGATTGTGTGTATGTCCTGTTTGTGATATGCATGTCAAATGTTTCTGTAGTGTCTGCCCTGCTTGCACTGTGTGGTGGTTGGGATGTGTGTTGTGTGTGCTAACTAGTTTGTGTGTGTCATGCATGTGTTTGATGTGTGTATGCCATGCATGTGTATGTGAAGTCTGATGTGATATACATGTAGGGTCTGCCACGGTTGTCTTATGTGGTGGCTGGGATGTGTGTTGTATATGTTGTTTTGGGTAAGTAGTTTGTGTGTGTGATGTATGTGCACATGTGTGTGATTTGCACGTGTAGGGTCTGCCCCGGTTGCCCAACATGATGGCTGGGATGTGTGTTATGTATGCTAGGTAGTTTGTGTGAGTATGTATGTGTGTGAGCCCGCTGGGTTCCCTGTGTGTGTGCTGCTGCTTTTGACAAATTTGGCCAGAGAAAAGAGGTCCAGGCATCAGACCGATTACATGCCTCCTTCTTTCTGAAATGGGGTAGCTCAGCACAAGGACATTTTAGTACTGAGAGCAACTTATCTCTCACCATGATAGTGTTACAAGTGATGTGGTAGCCACAATGTCCAGGGATTATGCGAGACAAGGAATTTGCAGGGTGATCCCTTTTACTGGACCAACTGCATAATTGTGATAGAGTTTTGATTGGAAAGCTTGTCTTTTTAGACACATCCATATAAGCACTGGCATAGTTAAGAATCTGTTAGAACTGGGAAGGGTTGAATTTGACTTATAAGACTAAGTGCCAAGTGATCTTTCAAGATTTTTGATTGGAAAGTTTGGCTAAAAACTCTATCGTGACTATCCAGTTGGTCCAATAATATATATTACCCTAAGGAATCATTGCCTCTTACCGTTAAGGACTCTCTTAGGTAAGTTAGATTAGTTGATTCTTTTCACCATCAGGTGAAATGGGAGTGAAATGCACACTGTGCTTCCTCTGTTCAGCAGGCACTAGAACTGAGAAAAGCTACAAGAATGAGAGCATGCTTTGAGACATTTTTTTTCCTAGCAGGATGTTTTCTATCTGTACATCAGCAGGACGTTTCTAAGAGGAAACAGGCTCTGGCTGTGTCTTTATGTCTGCTAATGTATTCCTTATATTAGATATCTCGAACTAAAAAGTTCTGCCCCGGATACCACTCACCCACAATTTAGATGAGATTCATATGTTTTTCCTGACTGGGTAGTTGCCGGTCTCTAAAACATTAATTATGCAATAGGTTAAAATCAGAAGGAACCGTTTAAAAAAGGCAGCCTGCGCATTCTCTGTCAAACTGGGTTTTTGGGGTCTTTTTATTTCGGGGAATTGGATGCACAAATTAACACTGCCGCTTAGCATCTATTTTGTGTACCAATACAACAGGCCAGATCTTGCACTCACTTCTTTCCTCTCAAACTCTCCCGTTGGCTTTAATAAAAGCTATGCCAGAGTGAGGACTGAGTAGTGACGTCAGTGTTGGGCCCCTACAACAGCAGATTAGCCTTAGGTTTCATTAACATTGACAGCTTTCCATGAGGTCAAATTTGTACATGGCCAATCTGGCACTGAATTTTTCCTTATGTGTAAACATTTTCTTTTACCAGCCCTGTATATTGCCTGTTTATATTAATTTTTTTTCCCCAAAAGTAAGTTCAAATGCATTTGTTGCAATGAAAATAAAAATTCTCCTCTCTGTTGTGGGACAAGTTCACTTTTACATCATTTGCAACATCACCACATAGAGATGGGAGCATGTTTTAATTACTTTTGTTCCTCTTGGGTTTGTTATGCATTTTTGAAGGATTGATTTACTTTTCAAATACTAGAGCCATAGGTATCTGACAATGCTCTTCTCTTTTTTCCCCAATAATAATCCCAGAGGTAAGATAAATATGAGTGATGAGATCATTATACATAGTGATACACAATATTACTTGATGAATACATGGAGCACGAAGATCTATATTGTTCATGTATACATATATTTAATAAAAATTAGATACCCTCTTTACCTGTAAGACATTTTTGTTCAATATAAAACACCACATTTTCTGCACCTCTCCTCCCCCTCCTAATGAGATAGAATATGGTTATAAATTACAGGTGTTTAGAGAGAATACCACATGCTAATGACAAAGAAACCCCTCAAAAAACAAACAACCCCCCCCAATCACATACAGATGGGAGCAAAAACCTTTCAAACATGATAATATTGTCTTAAGTCTGAGGAAGGAGGTTCCTAATGTCCTTCTTTTATTTACTTCATCATTTTAGAAGCTCTTTACAAAATTTTTCCTTCTGGTTTCCAGTAGATTCTTTGAGTACCTTGGACCTATTAAGTCAGGAGTTAAATATCAGATCGCACAATCCCTAGTAAGAACCCGATTCTGCAAAATTCCTACTAAGTTCAATAGAAGGGTTGTTTCACTTGAAATGGATTTATCCTGAACTTGTCTTTTTCTGTGCTGATTTAAGTTACAGCTTTATGAAAACTTAGTTTGATCTTATTACTAGTCAGATAACAGGACCTTGCTCAGGGGTGGGCAAAATACAACCCGTGGTCCAAATGTGGCCTGCCAGTTGATTATGTCCAGACCGTGGCTGCCCCTGCAGAATTCTGCATGGGGTTAAGCCTTGCTCACTTCTACCCAGGGCAGCCTGTGCCATGCTTCTGCCCTGCACTGGCTAGTGAGCACAGTTTCCCAGTGGGGCTGCTTTCCATCCACTTAGCTGAGCGCAGGTGGCTGCTCATTGTGCCTGGCAGCCAGGACTTGGACCTGGAGCCCTGCACACTGGGGCAGGAGCTGCCCAGCTGCATCTTTCCCCTGCCTGGCTGGACATGTGGCATGAGTCCCCATGGCCACTGCCACTTCCCCATGCTACCTGCTACCTGGAGCAGTGCAGTAGAGGCAGGAAGCAGAGGAGGAGGAGCTGGTGGAGACAAGGAGGGCTGAGCAATACCCATGTGACTGCAACAGCAGTGCTGTGTCCACTGGCCAGGGACCAGGGCCAGGGCCAGGCCAGTGCCATTGACAGGCATGGGGTGGGTGTGGGCAGGAGCACAGTGTGTGCTCCCCGGGGTGGGAGAAGGCAGTGCTTAGCCCCATGCAGAACACTGCAGGGGCAGACATGGGCTGGATGGGGGCAGGATGGACTGTACTTTCACCACACCACCTGGGTGAGCTCTGCTGCGCACATTCCCGACTCCCTTCCCCTACCCCCAACTGGCTCCTGGGACCTAATGCATAGGCAGCCCGCCACATACACAAGCACCCCCTGACACACACACCCTGTGGCGGCACCTGCCTTACTGTATTAGGCCCAAAACCTCACTTCGAGGGTCTCTTTTGGAAGCCTACAGCCAGCTGTTCTGCTTCCTGGAGAACCCCCACAAGCTTAAAGCAATTCTGCCACCACCCGGGCACTGGCCTCTGGCAGGGCTCTGTGTAGTCTGAGGCACACAGACCCCATAAACCTAGGGGGTGCTTTGCCCACAGTAATATTTCTGGGTGCTTCTTTCAGCCCGAAGCATCCCAAGTTAGCATCAAGAAGAACTGAGGGAAAATCAAAATAAAATCTTTGCTGGCCAGGCAGTGGGCAGAAGGCCTCTCTCAATCTGTGCTCCTCTCAGCAGCCCAGCACAGGGTAGTATGTAGCCCAACCCTGTTATTGATCCAGGGGGAGGAGAGGGTGGGGGTGTCAGAATACTGACTCACCTCACA
The DNA here is from genome assembly GCF_001723895.1 of Crocodylus porosus. Classification (NCBI taxonomy): domain Eukaryota; kingdom Metazoa; phylum Chordata; order Crocodylia; family Crocodylidae; genus Crocodylus; species Crocodylus porosus. The sequence goes on from NW_017728912.1 coordinate 13,000,759, forward strand.
AGGTCTTTACAGACACAAGGTACAGTGACTCTTTTAAAATGCGACTTGCCTATACATAATTCTTGACTCCTGGTAGGTTTCCAGATCTTTACTTACAGAAATCACCAGGCTATGCTTGCAGTTCAAGATGCCCATGCCAGGTGATAGAACTTCCCCTTACCCCTAGGAATTTTATCTGGCCAGGTCACCTGATTGACCAGCCTGAACCACACTGAGCAGGAAGGGAGAGGGGTCACCTGGGCTGACCCAAGTGAGGGTCAGAGAGAGGGGGAGGGGATTTCTTCACAGACCCCACTTCCCATACACCCACCAGCACCTGATTAATCGAGTCTGCTCTGACACGCTGTAATTATAGCATGTTGGAACAGCCTTGCTGGATGTGCATAGGCCTATATGCCCAATATGTCTAACATCAAATACAAATATGCATTTGTAATTCAAAGTAACTATAGATTCAAGTAAATTACTATGATAATGTCATGTTAAAAGATTTTGTTTCTGCTGATATTATTTTAATAACATTTTATGTATTTCATTTGAGGAGCTTGCAGAAAAGTGGGTCAGTGTTCTTTCTCCGCTGTTTTACAAATGGGAAAACCAAGTCGTATACCAGTTAAGTGACTTGTTCGCGGTGGCTGAGTTGGAAATAAAGTGAAGGTTACCAGAACACAGGAACCTGATAATTTAACATTAAAATATATTTCTCTCTTTGAGCAAACCATTATCACTGCAATTCTGCAGTATGAAATGTGGTTTTCCACAGCTCAATAGAACAGGAGACAATTGCAGCTCCTTTAAGTCCATTACATGCTTATCATTTCAATTTATTTTTAAGGATTCTTAAACCATAGATCGTTGACATGATGAACTGTAGTATATTACTCAGCCAGTACATACAGTATTTATGAGGCTTCCAATTTAAGGATCTTTGACTGTGCTGAAACTCTGTATGCTAAAATTCTCTTGATAGTTTTTGAAAAAGTAGTTCTGGTAGATGCATCAATTTTTTCAAGGTTAAATGACTCATCATTCTACAATCAGTTGGTGCTCATGACAATGGGGGACTAATAGCACTAGCTAGAATGAGGCATGACAGCGGATACACAGTCTGCTGAAGTCAATGGAAATTTTTTAATAACTTTGGCAGACATTGAATCAGGCCCTCAGATCTTGATCACTATATGCTGAAATCAGTGGCAAGACTATCATTGATTCAGCTTATGATGGACTGAGCCCATATGCATGTTAGCAAATCATGTACAAAATTCCGCATGCAAAACAGTCAATGCAGTTTAATCCTTACTTGGGACATGTCCTGTAAAATGCAAAGTGTTTCTTTCTTTTTCATTTTGATGAATGATTACAGTTTGTGATGAGTTACCAGGCTTGTAAAAATGTTCATTACATATAAACTAAAAGCATTAAATTTATTTTCAGCTTGGAACTAAATGGTTTTTCTTAAAGGCCTTCTGAGATCAAATATTTTGTGTTGCACCATCTTTTCACAAATGAAAAAAAAGAGTAAAATGGACAAACCCCACTGTTGGATAATATCCTAAAAATATATATGAAAATAAAGATGTAGGTTTTTCACATTATCCCCAAATTTGAAATGTTGCTTTTGCTTTGCTTCATCCTTGTTCCTTTAAAAGAGCCAGCACCAGAGCAAAGTGCAGCTACAACAAGTTTTGAACTGTTTTCCTTCTGAGAAAATATAGTTACAGCCACATTGTAAACCTTTCAACAATGGCATGCTGATAAATATTTTGCTAACATCATAAACATGGTTGCTATACTGTTTGCATATACCTAAGTGGAAATGATCTCCCATCCCATTTTACAATCTATTCTTTGTCTGCTGTTTGTGAATTGTAGAGTAAAACAGGGTTTACAGTCACCCAGAATCTTGGGACCTGGGAACAGTATAAGAAAGTGGGAAAGTCCTGCTGCTTTCAGGCAGAATCCTTTGAAATCCTTCTGTTCTTTAGAGCTAATTAGAAGTTGGCTGACAGTCTGCCCCATCCCTGTCCCTGCCTCCCCCACCATATACACAACCTTGTTCTCATGTCTCATTCTGAGAATATCTGGGAGGTGTTGCAAAGCAAGTCTCAGCACTACCTAACTAGATACCCTTATTTTTAAATGCAATCAAGTATCACTCAACCTGCTTTCAAGGGTAATAGGCAATAGCTGATATGGAACATTCTGACTTGGGGGAGATCCCAGAGCAACTAAAATTACCACACTACATAAACAACATGTAGTGCCTGCTGATATTGGATGAAACTATTTGAGTAAAACAGGGGTTTTAAACCTTTTAAAATAAGTGTACCCCCCCGGCGGCCTGCTTTTTAATAAGTGTATCCTTGGGGAGCAGGGAAGGTGGTGAGAGGCCAGATGCCAAGCGGGGGGGTGTGGGGAGGTGTGAGCAGCCAGACATGGAACTGGGGGGCGGGAGGGAGGGATGGCAAGTGGTGGCAGTGCAGTGACTGTATGGCCCTGCTTTCACCTTGCGCCAGCCCTGCCGCTGTGAGGCAGTGGTGTGGGGTGGGGGCGTTCCATCCCCGCCTACCCCCACATACCCCATGGGACCTTTCAAAGAACCCCCGGGGTATGCGTACCCCCAGTTGATAACCCCTGGAGTTAGAAACTCAATGCATATATTTTTCCTCAGTCATAAAAAGTATAGCAGCATTAAGTGAGGTGTAAGGTTGTAATCTAGTGTTTTGGTAGTGTTGAGGTGATGTTATAACTGATGGCACAGGAGATATATGAGAAGCAAGAATTTTTGTGGCTAATATCTTTTGCTAGACCATCTGCATCATTGGGAGAGAGTCAGACAAGCTTTTGAGTACCAGAGTACCCTTTCTTGGGTCTCTTGGAGAGAAGCAGACAAAGCAGAACTAAGTAGCCAGTGAAACAAAAGCTTATGTAAAACTCCATATCTGAGTAAAATTCTTGTCTAATCTAGTGTTTGTTGTTCTTCAATACCCAGTCTTCAATTCAAGGTTGGATTAAGACTAACTGGGGTTCTGGGTTAATGATAACATGCTCTCCCATGCCCAGCATAGACCTTGGGTGGCTCCATTTCCATGGGTCTCTCTCTTTTGGGGAGAGAGAGGGTTCTGCTTCCTGCAGAGACACCTCTTTCCTTTCAGACTGGCAAAGGCAAAGCAGCAGGTCTCCTACCCTGTAGGACATGTGACTGACAGCAGAGGACCATGGTGCTGCCCACAAGGGAGTAGGCCAGCAGCTTGAGTGTATCTGTCTGGGTAGACAGTTGATGCCTTAGAATGGGAGCCTGCTACAAAGGACTAACATTGATAGGGCCCTTTTCAATGGTCCACTGAGATGACTGGGATAGTTCAAACCTTTCTGAGCATTGTTTCAGGCTTTCTGAAGGCTTAAGCAGGTATCACTACACTGAAAATACTCCAGCAATATTTCAAGCTTTATTTTCAAGTTTAAAAAGATTGCATTTTAAAAATGGAACTGAGATTCTGAGATATGGTCACTTGATTACAGCAGTCTGTGGCCATCAGCACCCAACAATAGACTAGATACTCCTTAGTATTAAATGGGTGGATGGAGAAGGGAGAGGGGGAAGGAGGTAGTGTGATATGGAAATGAACAAACAGAATGAGAGGGTGTGGGTGGTAGGATGATAGCACAGATGACTCACTATTGGTCTTTGTGGAATTATTTCCTCTAGTGCTGGTAATTCCTTTTTCATGCTTTTGATGAAAAATTTGTATGAAATAATTCAAATTGGTTTGCCAAAAATATCTTATTTTACAACCAACTTGGCTTTCTCCCTCCGGGCTAGGGACAGGCATTCAAAAAGCCTGAGCCTGAATTGATTCAATCTTTGCAGGTTCATCTAACCTGGCTAGGCTGGACCAGTTTGCAATGGCACAAGCATCCCCTCTGGACTGAAGAAATGCAGGCATATGCCATCAGTGGCTCGGGCTAGAAGCCAGGGGGTGTTAGAGCAGCCCTCCTTTCCCTTGCACTACTCTGAGCTGAAGGGGGATGAGGCCAGGCCCTGGCAGGATGTTCTGATTAGGGAATGGTGGTAGGGGGGAACAGCACAGGGAAGTCAGGCAGATGCCACTGCCTGCAGTCTCCTGGAGCTCCAATCAGGGAGCAGAAGGAAAGGGCCAGCCCAGCTCTCTGGAGCAGAGAGTCCCACCCAGGGCTGCAAAGCATCTGGGATGCTGGCGGACTCTGGTTTAAGTTAAACCAGGAAGGGGCCTGGGACAGACATTTCATAAACTTGGTTTGAGCCAAATCAGTTAAGTCTGATACCACATTCAATCAGGTTTATCTGAAACCAGTTTCTGAAAAGTTCAATAGGAAGTCTGTTTCACTTAATACTAAGTTAAATGATTTAGCCTAAACTTGGCTTTTTCTGTGCTGATATAAGTTACAATTTATGAAAACCTAGTTTGAGCTTAGTACCAGTCAGGTAATAGGACCTAGCTACTTGACAGTAGCAAAGTTTTCCAGCTGAAAGGTCATCTGTTCCTGTTGAAGTCAGTGACAAATGCCCATTGCAGCTTCTAGGAGGCTGCTAACTTTGCCCATTTACTTCAATCAGACCAGGTCCTAAATCCTTTATAAGGATTTATGGAGGCCTCTATTTCTATACATGCTTAATTTTGCACTTGCAGCGTTTATAAATTGACTCCCTGTTTCAACTTTCTGACATCAGTTTTGACTTTACAATGCTTGATCCGATGCGATGCCACACCAGCGAACAAGTTCGCTGCATCGCCCATCTCCCTGGAGAACATCTATCCAGACTTTCTTTAAGAAAGCAGACAAGACTCCAGAAAAGAACCCTTCAAAAAGTACAACCATGAGCCCTTCAAAAGGTCCAGCAAAGTCACCTCAAAGAAGTCCTTCCAAATCAATATGATTGCTATTTAAAATATAAATACATTAATGTAGCTATATTACTCAACTATAATTGATTGAGTACCATATTCTGGGGTATTTTTGGTGAAAATAGGGTATCAGGCCTTGGTTCAGGAACCAATCCCCTGTTTATAACATTGTTTCCTATTGGAAAATCAGTTCCGAGTTACAATGTTTTGACTTAAGACGGTTTTCAGGAACCAATTGTGTCGTAAGACCGAGGACTGCCTGTAATCTATTAATTTTTAAGAAGACAGATGTAGTCTTGAATATTAATTAGTTAATTTATGAGCATAGTCAAATGTAGATAAATATAATTTCCCTCAGTCTACTGTGGTACATTGTACATGTTATAGCTTAAAGGAAATAGGTTTATTTTTTATTAAGAAACCGAGAGTTTCATCTACCAAGATAAGATATCCAAACTTAAAAAAGGGGAAGTAGTATTTCTGAAATGTTATTTAAAGTTAGGTCTATCCCTCCACATAGTTAAATCTTATTGTCATGGCGCGGGGTCCTAGGGGTGGCTGTGATCTCCCCTGGCACTCCCTTACCACGCCAATTTCGTCTCAAAGCACCCTTGAATCTTGCCCACCATGTCTTGATCTTGTATATATATTAAAGGGAGGCTGCCTTTTGTCCTCCAGGCCATGATTTTTTTAGTTGTACCCTGGCCCCATTCTGAAATGGGTATCTTGGTGCACCCCAGCCTTATGGGCAAAGTGTGGCTCCAACTGTCACTTTACCATGCCCCAAGCCTCACTGATGTACCGGACAGCATGTCTGTGTGTCTAATATCCAAGTGTGAAGAAGACAGTGATAAAAATATTGATTGTTTCCAGATTTACAGTAGGTTGTTAAAAATACTATTCTGTTCACTGATTTTATATCGTAATTAATCCATTATAAAACACGTCTTGATAAAATGGGTCAATTTATAATCTTGATTTAATAGATATTTGTATACTACTGTACAGTATATTGTGAAAATAAATCATAAGGCAAAAAAGGAACACACACAGACTGAGTCTGAGGTTAATTCATTCCTTGAGTTATGTGGCAGTCATTTGCCTTCAGGTTTCACAAACTATGGTGAGCTAAATTAAAAACAGAACCTGCCCTCAGTGAAAGTTGTAGGAAAGGAAAAAAACTAAATCCAACCACTGTAATATGTATGATACATGCACAGAGAGGGAGAGAGAGAGAGAGGGAGAGGGGGGAAGAGAGAGAGAGAGAGATTAATAATCTTTCTTGGCTAATAGAATTGCAGTCTGGGTGAAGGTCTATTTTTTGTTCTTAAAGAGGGAAGAGAACATGGGCATATGGATCACTTAACATTTCATAAAATACTTATCCACAAAGTTTATCAGAAGAACCTTAAATTTATGTTGATTTTTTGCACCATTCATTGTTGGATTTGTCTTCCTAATACAACATATAGGACTGACCTTTTTCATACTTATGTATTTGACATTTGAATGCATGCAGCTACAGGGAATTCTTACACTGCCAGAAAACACACAAGATACACCCTCATCCTGGTGTCTAAAATATAGAAAGACCCTTCAAGTCCTTTGATTTTGCATGCTGTGCTCTTAACTTGTATTTTGGTAATGCATTTTTCTCCAATCCTTTTGGTTCGAGGATTTTTTTTTTAAAAGCTTGTTTGATATGGATATTTGACCTATCATAGATTCATATTAACTATGTCAGCTGGTGTTTTGTTTGAGGTCAGATATGAACAAATGCATTCTTTGGCCTGAAATAAACTGCAGGCATCTATGACATTCATGATATTATATGGGTCAGTGCAGAAGCTATGCAATCCATGTGATTGCTTTCTAATTCCTTTAAATCAGATGGAATTAGAAGATAAAAATACTCCTTCTTTAACAACATTATCAGTTACATCAACAGAAATCATGTCTAGGCTCTACAACATTTACACTGATATGCAGAAACACATCTTCACTCTTTAAATCTCTAACTAATACTTTGGCTACAGTATCACAGCCAAGACGTTTCTTCAGTAAGTTATTGTAAAGAATTGGTCACTTGCTTTTGTGAATCAATGGGTAAGGTATTTTAGAAGTACCAGAGAGTGTTAATTAGAAATAACCTTCCAAAGGAACATGAAGTAAAAACAGGCTACATGTGATATTCAGAGCTGAATGGAACTGAAACTGAGTCCTTTACGTGGTATAAACTAATGCGGTTGTGGAAATAGCCAGCATCTTCCCCTTTGAAGTATTTAACATTGTCTTTTACTTAGGGTCAGTACGACTTCGAGGTGGCAAAGATGAGTTTGAAGGCACTGTGCAGGTTTATTTGAACGGAATTTGGGGAATCATCTGCAGCAACAATTGGGATGATAATGATGCATCAGTCATATGTCGGCAGCTTGAACTTGGGTAAGTTTTAGTCCTAGATCAAATCAATCAGCTTATTTCAATAATGTCATTAAAAGATCTCTGTATTTGAGAGAGATTTTGGTAATACATTCTGCATGGGATAGTTCTCCAGAAAAATATACAGGTATGCTGCTCATAAGTAATGGCTTCATTCTTAATTCATAGATTCTCTAAATCACAAAGCAAGTTGTATTTCTATTTAGCTAGGGCATTAGGAAGGAGGGTTGTTAATATATGCATAAAATCTATATATAACATCTTAAGAGAAGGAAATGAGTATTGTGTTATAGGTTTTGCGGCTGAATCCATTACGTGTCTAACTCTATTAAAAAGATTACATCACTGATGCACAATTTAGCATTTGATGAAATTTATAATATCTTTCCTTTCATTCTTACACTCAAAACTATTACTGCAGAGATGTACTACCAGTTCTAAGTATTTGCTGAAGAGTAAAAAAGACCTCCAATCCATAGATACAAAGTAAAAGGATACTAAAACATTTTGCAATCCCTGCTATTTGTACATTAGGGATTGCCTATTCTATTTTGTGCTAAGAACTGGTCCTCTCCAGACTCCTTTGCAATTATTCTTTACATGCTTCAAAATAGTAGTTGTGAGAATCAGCACTTGATTTACAGGCTGCTTATGGGATCTGAAGAGGAATGGAGGCAAAGGTGACCAGAATTTCAAAGCTAAAATCTAGGATGCAGATCGTGAAAAGCTAGGGCAGACAAAGACTCTCTTGGTGAGCACTCATGAGTTGTACATGCAATAGTGACAGAAAAAAAGGCTGTCAAACAAATCTGTTTTCCTCCACTTCCCCACCTCCGTTCAGTTGATTTTACAGGCAGGAAAGGGATGACTTCTGTGAAGGAGATAGCTCACTGAAAAGTCTCAGAGGACTGTTTACAAAATGCAGGGAGGTTTTTGCAGTGCATGCACACCTTTTGATTTTATGGGCTCAGCTGTCTCTCTGCGCCTTCAGGCAGCTAAAATCAGCAGGGGATTAAAAACTGATATGGGAAGAAATACAGGTTTGATTAGGATTAGGATTTTAGTTGCATGAGTGGAAATCAGGAGCAATTCATTGAAGTTAATAAAATTGCAACAGTGTAGATGAGATCAGAAGCAAGCCTACTAGTGTTTGTAAAGTCTACATAGACTCCTTGAAAAAGCAGAGCAATCCCTAGTTTCAGGGGACACATGGAGTACTTACAGACATTTGGGGAGGTTAGGGGAGGTTAGATTAATTTAGAAATGGCCACCTGATCTAATGTAAATTGGGATGGGGTGGCTAGTGGGGGGGCTTGAGGCGACCAGCAGAGTGGGGGTCTGAAGGGGA
>NW_017728912.1:13009679-13030881 GCF_001723895.1 Crocodylus porosus
TCCCTGGGACAAGGGGCTATTTTTAGCCCCCCAACCCACCACACACCCAGGTAAGTAACCCCCTGTTCTCAAACCAACAGCTCCATCCTGCCCACCCTTCCCACCACCCAAACTTACTTCTTTGGCTTCTAGCACTAGTGAATTCTGTTAATACTGGCACCAGGAGTGGCTTGTGGGTTCAGGCAGTTTGATGGGCTTGTGGGGTGGGAGCAGCTGGTCCATGGGGGTGTTGTCTGCCTCAGGGTGGGGTAAAGAGCTGGGGTGCTAAAAATAGCCCAGTGCTTGAGGGTGGGGTGGGGAAAGAAGTGCAGTCTAGGCTGGAGCCAGTGGCTGGGCTTTCCTAGTCCCAGGGCTGAGCTGGGAACTGTATGGAAGTTCAGTTAGATCAGTCTCTCTGGACCTGATTTAAATTAGACTACCCCTTAGTTAACTTATATTGGGTTGGTCATTTTTAGACTGCTCTAAACTTCCTGAACTTCTGTACAGCTCGCACTTAGATCGACCTACCTAGGAATCTAAATTTAAGATCTACATTTGGGCAAACTAAGGTAGATTGGGTGGCCAGTTTTAATGTGATGTAAGTTCCTTCTAACCTCCCTGAATGTCTATCCCTAGTTATGATCTTAACATTATTCTCCAATACCTTCCAACAACGCTTTTCGATTTGCAACTAGTTTTTTGGGGAAACCGAGGTGTTCTTGTTTGCATTCCCTGTCCTGGACCTAATTTTAACCATTGGCATGTTAGCCAGTCCTATTAAAAGCCTTGTTTGAGTTTCATATTGGAAATGAAACCTGAAATCATGCAAATTCTGAAGCCTTCAAGTTTTTCAACATAGTCTTATGAAGATTTTTGACATAGTTCTCATCATGTTACTCAGACCAAGAAGCCCTGTGTTAGGCAAATATCTCATGGTTCCACTGCCCCATGGCATCTGTCCATATAAGCTGCCTGTAGAAAAACAGAACTAGAGAATAAAAAGTTCCTACATATCTATTACCTTCTGAAAAACAAGGGAATGTTATATATTTAAATGATTAATTTAGGTTTGGGTTTAATCTATCATTACCTGTACAGTTATCTTTGACAGAGATAGAAATAGTATGACTATCTAATTAAATAATAAGATGTGACAAACAGGTGTAACTACTAGTGTTATAAAATATTACACTTCATAGGTTGCTATGAATAGTTCCTCTGGGTCTGATTAATAAATAACAGCTTTAAAGTTATTTTCTGGAGATTGAGAACCATCTGGAAGATGCTGATGAACTGAGTCCCTTAAAACCAATTGGTCATTTGTCTTTAGGAAATGCCTGGCTAGTTCTTCTAATTGTTATTATAGAATGAAAATGAGGTAAGGGGAAAACGCTTATAGGTATATGGATTTTCTTTAAGGACAATGCCATTTCAGCTTCTAGAGAATCAATGCCTTGTGCATTAGCCAATCTAATTACAGTCTACTAGGTTATAATTTCCCAATCACCCACAAAGTATGGTAGGCTTTGGTGTCTTTCTAGCATTTCAGCTACACGTGAAATCACTGACTGTTTGCTGTGGTTAGCATGGTATATTTACACTGTAACTTTTCTAGTGATTATTTGTTCTTGAAGAGTTCCAGTCAGCACCAAATCTAAGCTGTTTTATAATGTCCAATATTAATCTGCATGTTCCAAGCCAACTTATAAAAATACACAGATTAGATGAGATAAAAGTTCAGCCATCTGGAGGTTGTGATTTTGCTTATGGTTTCAGCTGTCTACGTGCAATATTTCCTTATCCTGTTTTCATGTGAAATTGTTCTTGCCTTTGGCACTCTGACTATTTGCGTTGTATAGAGCCTTTATCAGCAAAAGCAGTTTAGTAAGAGATGTAAATCATAGGCCATTTCAGCAGGAATGACTTAAAAAAAAATGAGTGGAAAACTGGTGTTAGGATTTAGCCCAGAGTTTGTGTCTAAGAGGTACAGCTCTTACTGAAATGAGTGGGAACTGCTAGTGCTCAATAGTTCTATACACGCTGCTTCTTTGACCTTATTGTACCTGTTCCTTTCTTGTTCCCAAAGTTTCATTATATTCATTATGGTCCAAGGCCTGGGTATTCTGGGGGGACACACAGGGCCCCATAAGTACCTTAAGAGATATGTTAGCTATATAGTAGGATGAAAGCAGCAGAGACCTCTTTCAGGGGAACTGCTTACCCTCTCATGGACTGTGGAACAGCTCTCTGGTTGTTTTCTCCAATTCAGCACGCGGAGGAGGATAGTGTGGTTGGCTTAGCAGTGCAGCTCCAATAGGTTATGACTACAGGTGATACATGGAGGAAGCATGGGGGGGTGGGGCACATGCCCCCTGATTTCTTTGCCAGTGGTAGGGTGCAGGGCTGCAGCCCCAGCAGAGCCAGGGTCTGGCAGCAGTGAGGGTGGCAGAGGTGTGATATCTATACTGATGGTGGGGCACAGGACTGTAGCCTGGCCCACCAGTAATAGGGCCAGTGGCAGTACTATAGAGTAGTGCCTCCCCACTGTCAACACTTACACATTGTCTATGTCAGGGGTTTTCAACCTTTTTAAATAAGTATACCCCTGGTGGCTGGATGCAGAGTGAGGGCGAGGGGTATGCAGCCAGACCTGGAGCAGCAGCGGCACAGGGTGGTGGATGGTGGTGGCGGCTGCCATGTGCGATCTTCCCCTCACTGCGTCTGGCCAGCCGGGTGGCGCCTGAGTGGCCTGCAGAGTGGCGCTTGAGTGGCTGCCTTCGCTCCCCCCACCCCAACCCTGCTCCTGGGAGGCAGTGGTGCGGGGTGGTGGGTGGTGGTGCTATGTCCCTGCCTACCCATGCATACGCCCTAGAGTCTTTCCAAGTACCCCCAAGAGTGTGTGTACCCCGGTTGACAACCCCTGTTCTTGTTCATGACTACAGTGAACCCAGACATCTCACATTGTAGTAACAAGAAAAGGGCACATCTTGTCCTCTCCATCTCCTATGTTTTTGGAAATGTCTTACTTCCATAAATGTCCTGGTTTGAGCCAAGGATTTTGCCTTGAAACTTTTACTTATTGAGCAAAACCTTCTCCTTCTCTCATCTCATGGATTTGGTTTGATAAAATATGATTATGGAGACTGGGGTGATTTCAGAAACAAATTCTACAGCTGTTTTTCCTCATATCCAATCATTCCTCCTACAGCGAAAGAGGCACAGCAAAACACATGCCATTTGCTGAACTGGGCCTTATTCCTGTGTACTGGAGTGATGTACGTTGCCATGGTGATGAAGAAAATATACTATTATGTGAAAAAGACATCTGGCATGGTGGAACATGTCCTCAAAGAATGGCAGCTGCTGTCATGTGCAGCTTTTCCCAAGGTAATGTATACATTTATATTGGTTAAATTTTTACCTTATTTGAACAGAACTGTCATAATTGCATAAGATAATTTATTTAAAAAAATCTAAGTTGGATCTCTTGGAAGAGGAAATTAAATATAGATTCCATTATAGCACAATTCTTTCTTGTAAAACACTTCCCTCCACTATGAAAGCAGCAAATAGCTGCATCATTCTTAAAAACATATTTCTATATACTGAACACTAGGAGCACCAGATTAAAGACTCTGTGGCTTTAAAACACAGGTTGTGAGGAAGGGGCAGCTGTGCTGCAGTGGGAACCACTTTGAGGAGTTCAAGTCAAAATAGATTTGTTTCAGAATGGAGAGAGGTGTCTAAAAGTAACGGTACAGACAGGAGTGATGATTTGCTATACGGAACAGTTCCTTTGAGCCATGTGGCAGTGCTGTGGTCCTCCCATTGGATGGTATAGCACCCAAAATACTAATTAGAACAACAGTTCTATTAATTAGTTCCATTGTGAATGTCCCTGCACTAGGGTGCAAGGAAGTGGAAGTCTGTGTCCTTTATTCTACCTACGGTGCCCAAGCAGTGACAGACACATTTTTGCCCTGATGCTTCAGTAACTGTGAGGAATATGTTGATTTGACTTTTTGAAAAGTAAAGAGAGTTGTTTTGGTTCTTCTTACATTTGTACTTGAACATTATACCAGGAAATGGGGTTGTGTTCCATTCAATTTATTTTGTAAATAAACTACTGAAGTAAGGAAAACAATATCTTTTCTAAGAGCCAAATGGCATTTTGTCATCAGCATCAGTGAAACAAAGATTTAACGCCTTGTGCACATTCTGCATGCAAAACCCTTCACATCTGCTAGCAGAGTGGTTACCTCTGAACTCTACTATTGTAGCACATTTTTATGAAAATGTATCATGTTTCTTTTAAATTTTTAATTATTTGCACAATCTAAATCTCTTCCCTTCCCACGTCTCCTCAGAAATATATAATTTTAAAGGTAAGTCATATCTGGCATTTAAACAATCTTGCACATTTTCATTCAGAGCCAATTTTTCTTCCTTGCTTACATTAGGTATTCTTTTTCATAGCTGTGGAAAGGAAGCCTTAAATAATTGTGCGTATCATTTAGGACACTGGAGGGTGCGGGAGATGTTTACTGCAGAGTTGCCTAACTAGCTCTGCAGTAAACATCTCAGCATCTACATGTGCTGTGCTATTAGGATGGAGTTAACTAATTAACTTGTATTTACAAGTACTATCCTACTGCAGAGTTTTTTACTCCACAGCACTGCACGTGTAGACGCAGACCCGGCTGCCTGGGGCATGAGGGTATTTTGATTGGGGGCAGCCTCCCAGCTAGGCCCACACTGAAGCACCGTTGTGCCCCAGCCAGTCCCTCTACAGTACATTGGACACTTTTACACGTGGTCCAATGTGTTCTAATAAGAACATGTCAGAGCAGACTTGATTAATTGAGTTTGCTGGAGTGACACTCCAGCATGCCACAACATCTCTGGTATTTGCCAACCTGTGTTTCAAAATGGCATGCTTTAATTAAAGCATGTCAGAGCTGACCCCCAGGAGCCCCTTTCAGCCAGGGCTGTTCTGACCCAGCTCAATGTGCTTCAGTCCTAGGTGTATATTCACACAGTGTGCCTGGGAACAATAAACTCAGGTGTGATATGCACTGGAGTTTATTGCTCCACTTTAACTGCACATGTAGATGTGCCCAGGGACTTTTAAATACTTGGCTATATCTCCAAATCAGGTAGTTTAGAATGTGAATGTTTGACCCTTATTATCATTTACACAAGAAAAAGTAGTCAAATTTAAGCTCTATTTTTGTACTTAGGTACATTTTTTATTCAGGAGCTGCTTTAAGACAATAATATAATAATGGTGATAGTGCTTTGCGTAATACGAACTACAACAGCAAGAACAAACACATCATTGAAGAGTGTGTATTTAGAATCCCACTTTCTTTTTTGCAACTAACCATGCTTTTACTCTTATCCTGCTTTCTTACATATAATTCGACTAAAGTTAAGATATGATCAGGTTCTTTGCTGAGAAATCTAAAGCTAACACACTTATTGGAAGCCCAGTCTCTTATACCTTATGTTCAGGATAGAGAAGAACTACTTTGGCAGCCCCAGACTGACCAGTCTGTAGTGTGAGACCTCTCACAATCTTGATAGGAATGGATTACCTTCCAGTGGGAAGAGATAACACAGCCACCACCCGTTTATTTTTGTTAAGCTTTACCTAAGCAGAGGACTTCATATGAGCCTCTGTACATATTACCATCCATAGAATCTGTATTTCCTCTCAGAAAACATTCAGTTCTAACACTTTGATAAGGCAAGAAGAAATACACATTTTGAAAAATCACAGTTCCCAGATCATCAAGCTTTCCTTTGTATTTAAATGGGGGAAAACCACTCAACAGTAGTTGTGCAAGGAGACCTCAGGCACCTCAGAGAAAAAAAGAGCTTTATCCATTTCAAAAGGAATCAAAACTCCTGGAAGAATAATACCTTTTCTTAGACCAACTAGATATTTGCAAACAAATTATTGTATTTATTTGCAAGCTTTTGGGTGCACACACCCTTTATCAGGCAAAGGAGAGCAGAGATTGTAAACGTTCTCTTAGGTAGAAATGAAAATTCATATATCACAGGACAACTGAAGGTGTGGTAAAGTCTCCTGTTTGGAATAGTTCATTTTGTCCAGGTTAGGCACAGAGAAAGGTTGAAATAGCCTTTTACCTCAAAGTTGTCTGGTGGCAAGCTGGATATAGAGGCATATTTCCTTCAGGTTATGATGTTTCATATTTCACAGAAGACTGGAAAGATGGAAAGCTCTTCTGGGCAGGAGTTTCTTTTGTGGTGAGGTATCTGTGCTCTGTGAGATGCAGATTCACTCAAACAGTGGCAGGAGCCTGGTGTTAGCAATTCAGATGGTAAAATGCTTCCTGTTTGTAAAAGTCAGTATTTCTGTTGGTAAACTGCTTCCTTCTTGTAAAATTATGAACTTTTCATTTCAAATAATGGCTAAAATTCAGTATCTTCCCCATGTCAGTTATCCAGGTTGTAGTAGTACTGGTTTAAAGGCAAAAGGAATCAAAACTTGTGGAAGAGATTATACGTTATTAAACCAACTCGATATTTGCAAACAAATTATACGTACCTGGATACCTTGTCCATTTCAAGAGTGCTGAAAGGAGGTTAAAGAGTCTTGGTAGCTGAAATAAGTCCATTTGGAGCCCCTGCTGATTAGGCAAAACAATGTCAAATGGCTTGTTTATTTTTCAGATTTTTGCTACTGCCAGCCTTTCCAAGTGACTCAATCCCTCCCCCCTAAAAAAACAATACGATCTGATGTCGTGACAGGTGAAATGGCCAGATGAGTCTGCAGAAATTCTAAGATTAATCTTCAGCATAGCAGTAAATGGAAAGATAATAGGGTAAAAGTTAATTGAATGAAGAGCAACAACTGTGTTGAATCATGCATTTGTCATGATTCAGTTGTCATGATTCAACTGTCATTTAGATAACATATGTTTGTTAACTTTTTCAAACACTAAAAGCAGGTCAAGTTAAATATATTAATTTGTCTTTTTTATGTCATTATACCTTCTTGCTGAGGTATGTAGACATTGAAGGAGAGGCACAGGAGGGGGCCTATTGGTTCCAGCATAAGCAAAGAACTCATCCAGCCAAGAGGTTGGGAGAAAGCGTATTCATTAAAATAATACTTCAAATGAAAGGTACAGCATGTGATCAGGAATTTTTTCACTGCATTCAAGGGGGACAGGAATTCCCACTGAGTCCATGATTAAGTCAGTGAAGCAAATGTGGCCATTGCTTATACTGGTGCAGTTCCCATGAATGACGGCTGAATTTTTCCTGACTGCCCTAAGTTTCTGTAAATGCACAGACACTTGCATACCATTATACTGGTAAGTTCAGTATGGCTTCTCATCTGTATAATAATACTCTGTCAATATGAGCTATTCTTTAACTTGATAAATCTTGAAATGGGACTGATTACGAAGTTTTTTAATTCTTGCCAGGTAAACCTTAACTATCTCCATTTATCTATGTCTTATAAATAACATCTCTGGAAATAAATGACATTTTCCTTTGCTTTGTGTTTAACTTTAGCCTCTGTCTTTATTCCAATACGCCTGGCTGATGGGAGCAATGCTTATGAAGGAAGAGTAGAAGTCTACCATGCTGGCCAGTGGGGGACTATCTGCGATGACCAGTGGGATGATGCAGATGCGGAAGTGGTTTGTAGGCAGCTTGGCCTTGGGTTCGTCTTTTTCTAAATATGTTTTACTTCAACAACAAAGCAGGAAAATTAAAGAGCAAACCTCGGGAATGTCAAAGGGAGTCCATGTTAAGCCTGATATTTTCCATGCCAGGTATCTGTTTCAGGCTAACCAAGATTTCTTGTTAGAAAATTTCAAGCATGGTCCAACCATTTCTAAGCATGAGGTTAAGGAAACATGCTGTAAAAATTTCTTATAACCATTTCATTGGGACCTTGGGGGCTCAATGAATTGGAGTGGGGACGCAGAATTTTCAGGGGCATCATTTTGCTGTCGGGGTGTTTCCCATTCCATCCTTGTTAACAAAATTCCCCACATTTGACCAGCTCATGGTCCTTTGAAAATTTCAGGTTAGGTATGTTCTGTCCTGAGTGTACAGAAGCTAAGCAGGACTTATGCCTCCTGGCTTGAGAGCTGAACGCAGGGATTTTTCTTTTCATCATGTTTTTCTTCAGTACTCTGACAGCCAGCGAGAAAGAGATGTAGGGACCTGCTTGACTAAAATGCTAAGGGGTGATGATCCAGATTAAGGAGGAAACTGAGAACCACAGTAATGAAGGAGATGGAGACATGGAGCCAGTAGCATAAGGGAAGCTCACTCCCTTTCACTTAGTGAAAAGGGAAGCTGGAATGGAGGCAGGAGGCAGGCTCAAGGCTCTAGCAGCACATAGCTGAGTCCTCTCATCAGCCGTATCCTTACTCCCCAGGGGAAATGCCACTGCTAAGGACAGTTGTCATTGCCAATAGTCAGGTTAACCCTTTCCTGGCTCTGCAGTTGCTGCTAAACTAAGGGCTGTGCATTGTATTTTGTTATTTCAGTCCATAGAGGCTGTGGGTCAGGGCTAATGTGGCTGTTCATGGCAACATCTATCCTTGGTTCCATTCTGGCACTCCAGTGCAAACTCTATCAGGTATGTCTCTATTGCCCAGGGCATGAGGCTGGGATGAAGAGCCATGGAGGGTGATGACAGTAGAGGGGCCTGGGACATTCAAGGAGTACAAGCCTTTAGGTACTGGAGTCCATTTTGCTACAAAACCTGAGTCCCTCTACACACTCTTGTGCTCTCTCTGAGCAAACAGCTTTGTAGTCAAAGTGTCAGCAAAATGTGTTCCTCATTGCCCTCTAGTGGTGGCCCTACTACTGCTATCAGCTCAGAAGGCAGAGGTCGGTATAGTAGGTCTAAAACAGGGTTGCCCAACTTTAGTGGCTGGGGACCACAGAACCCCTAGCCAATCACCACATAGCCCCCTGCTGCATCATGTGACCCTCCACACCATGTGGCCCCTGCCACACCAGGCAAATGTGCAATGCCACATAGTTCCCCTACCCTCATCTCATGGCAGCGGACTCCTGCTGTACTGTGGCAGCACCTCTATACTGAATGGGTTCTCTTTGATTCCCCTGAGGTCACTGACCACAAAAATCTTGTTTTCCATATCCATGCTGTCCCATCTCACACCTGGGAAGCAGCAAAAGCGGGAGGTAGTGGGGGCCCAGAGACTCAGAAAAGGAACAGCAAAAGGGGGAGCAGTTCCTGGAATAGGAGTCTGGGGCCTCCGATTTACCCCTCAGGGGCCACATGTGGCCTGTTTGGCCACCAGTTGGACAGTTCTGATCTAAAAGTTTCTATCCCTGGTGATGAACCACGTGGAGATCATGATGGATTTTTCTTCTTTTCAGGTTACTTTTTATAAACTGAGGAAACCACATGCAAAAAGTTACGTGAAAAGAATGTTAAAGTTACAAAACCAAGTACTCAAATGCCAGGTTTCTAGAATACTCATGTAATCTCAGTGTAAGGTTTTTGTGCATATGCGTTATGATAATTCTAATTACATGATAGTGCCCCATTTAGTGCAGAAGTATCAACGAGCTATGGCAACATAGCATTTTGTGTAGACATGCCCATTAAGTTCCAATAATTCCTGAACTGCATTTAGTATTAGTGTCACTAGGAAAGTTACTTACAATCATCATTACTCAACATTACTTATTACATTGCTTAATTTTCATAGATTTTATTTTGGTCGTGGATCTACTTTATCTTCAGAGTAAAAGTGACTAATAGGAGCTCCTTTGTAAGTAGAGGCAAATTTGAGAGATTTATAAGGAACGAGGATGTCTTGACAGATTTATGCTCATAAACCCTGGGTTGAAGTTTCAGAAACAGGAGAAGGACTCAGTAGTTACAAAATGAAAAATAATTTAGGTTATAGTTAACATGTCTGGAAATTTACTGCACATCATAAAATAAAACTTGTCAGGAATAGCTTCCTATGCCCTTTCAGCTTTCCTTTAGCTTTACTACAAAATAAGAACACCAAGGATTACTGTATTTGCTTCAGTTTCTCATCTTATATTCACATACAAAGAAACCTCATTAAATACACTGGACACATCTACATGAGCAATTAAGGTGCATGAATAAACTCTGGAGCTTATTGCTTCAGAGTGTATTGCTCCTGGGCATGTGGTTTGAACATGCGCCTGGGAGCAGTAAACTCCAGAGCAATAAGCTCTGTAGTTTATTCACGCACAGCATTATGAACTGGGTCTGAGCAGCTGAGTTGGTAGGGGGCCCTGGGTGTCAGCTTGGAAGCCTAAGGCTGCTCTCCGCAGCTCAATATGCTGTGAACAGCCTGACTGGGGCATGGGTGGGGCTAATTGGCAGGCAGCTCCCATACTGAAAGCACCCGCATGCCCCAGCCAGCCCCTCCAGCATCTATACATGCACTGCTGTGGAGTTTTTTACTCTGCAGGAGGATAGTACTTGTATTTAGTACTTGCATGCTGCTTTAGCTGCCTTTTCCCAGCTTCCAAAGATGCAGGAGCTGGACCAAACATCAACTCTTGAAGATGTAGAGAAACCTGTCAAAGAGATTGTGCCTGGGAAAGCAGCAGGCAATGGACAGATACCTCTGGAGCTCCTAAAGGTAGTGGGAAGAAAGCTTGCAGTGACATGCACACACTACTCTGTGCCTGTTGGGAAAAAAACCATATACCCCAGGATCTGATAGATGCAAAAGTAATTGCTCTATACAAAAATAAAGGAGATAGAGCAGACTGCAACAACTACTGAGGGATATCTCTGTTCAGTGTGGTTGGCAAGGTGCTTGCAAGGGTCCTGCTGAAAAGACACCAAGTCCTTGTTGAGAGAGTCACCCCTGAGAGCCAGTGTGGGTTCAGAGCTGGATGCTCCATGACTGACATGTCCTTCACACTGTGTTTGTTGCAAGAGAAAAGCCATGAACAACAGGCCATGAACAACCCCTCTATGTAGCACTGGCTGATCTACAAAAGGCCTTTCACACGGTTAGCAGGAATGGCATCTACAAGATTCTTTTGGAAAATTTGCAGTCCACAAAAGGTGTTCTTCCTATTTAAGGAATTCCATGAGGGAATGAAGACAAGCAACCAGTAAGAAAATGAATCATCATCAGAGTTTAGCATTAAGACTGGCATGAAGCAAGGCTGTGTTTTAGCACTTACTGGCTTTGGCATCTTCTCTATCCTTTTCAAGTACACTTTTGGAAAAGATTAATCTGGTATACTAACTGAATTGAGAATGGACAGCAGCTTGTTCAAAATCCGATGATTTCAGAGCAAAAGGCATGTCACCCAGCTCACAATCCGGGATCTGCTCTTTGTAGATGATGCTGCATTAGTCTGTAACTCACCTAATGAATTTCAGATTATGATGAACAAGTTTGGCATGGCAATCATTATCAAGAAAACAGTTGTCATGTTACAGGGCACCAACATCTCACCCAAAAATCTATGGCAATAATGAAGCTGTGGACAGTGTAATCCACTTCTGCTATCTCAGCTAAACTCTTACCAGCTCACTGTGCCTTGATGGAAAACTTGATGTGAGAATTGGCACAGCCTCTGTCACCTTCAGCAAACTTATCTCACATGTCTGGAACAATGAGTTGCTAACCATGAACACAAAGGTTTCTAACTATCAGAATACTTATATCCTCAGTAACCTCCTTTAGGATTGTGAAATCTGGGTCATATACTCCAAACAGGAGTGGAGGTTAAACAGCTTTCACCTTTACTGTCTCAGGACAATCCTTGGAGTCACTTGGGACCAACATCACCACCAACAAGATCCTTGAGAGGACCAGCCTACAGTCTATGCAGACTGCTGGGTACTTGCAGGCTTCGCTGGCTGGGGTACGTGGAATGTGTGTCTCAAGATCTTCTGCTGAGGACAACTCCCAGTGACAGCTGGGAGAACTCTGCCCGCAACCACTAGAGGTGTGCAAAGCGGGCCCTATTTGATCTGGTTTCAGCCCAAATCAGGGACAGTGATTTGATTCGTGGATTTGGATCATTGTCCCTGATTAGATTCAGCCGAATCTGAATCTGAGGATTTGGAAAATCAGCAATTTGGACATAGACACAAGTTTAAAAGCTTTTTCTACATACCTTGAGGTACCAGCGTGGCTTGTGAATGCTGCAATACTGGCGCTCATGGAGTGTCCTACAGGAGTGTGGGAGGGGGCCCGCCACATGCTTGGCAGTGAACCCAGAAGTGCACCATAAGCACCTACGGTTCACTTCCAGGTCCACCAGGAAGCATGCTGGGGAGCCCCCCCCCAACACCTCTTGTGGCTTGTTGATCGTCCACGGGGGGATCGTAGGTGCACCCCCCCAGACCCAGGAGGCACCAGTTGCCGAGCCAGGGCGGGGTATGGGGGGGCACCCCCACACGCTGCCTGTTGGGCCCAGAAGTGAACTGGAAGTGCTTCTGATCCACTTCTGGGTCCGCTGCTGAGCATGCCAGGGAGCCCCCCATGCTTCTGTGGGACACTCCATGCACCCCAGCATCACAGTGTTCACGAGGTGCCTGGTACCTAGAGGTATGTGGAAAAAACATTTAAAGCTGTGTTTATGTTCGAATCTATAAATCTTTCCAAAGCTCTCCGAATTGATTCAGAGGGTTCCGATTCAATTCAGAGAGATTAAAAGGGTCCTCTGGTTCAATTCAGATTTGGAGATTTGGCCACCAAATCAGGCCAAATCGCCACCAAATTGAATCAGGAACCAAAGCTTCGCACAGTCCTAACAACCACTTAGTCTACAGAAGTTAGGTCAAGGCTGGTGCAGTCACCATGGAGAGCCATCAGAGGGCCCAGGATGAGGCCCACAGGTGAGCCAGGAAGCAGAGTGTGCTTCAGCATCCATGTGATGTGTGGACCTGTAGCCACTGTGGGAAGGCTTGCTGCTTGCACACTGGACTCTTCTACACCACCGCCAAGCACTGCTGACTGATTGGTTTTGTCGTGTCTCTTCATCTGTCAAGATGTTGGATGGCCATACCTGCTGTGGAGTAAATTAGTTTACTCCAGCCTAATAGGGGTGTATGTGTAGACATTGAGATGTTTACTGTGCAGCTAGTTAGTGAACTGTGCAATAAATGTCTTGTGTAGATACACCCATTGCCTATCATTAAACTGCTGCCAAAAGCAGCATTTGATCAGTAATGGAAACCAACTATGAAGTTAGTTAAATGCAGACAACACTAAGCATGACTATAAAACACTTGGCCCATACTGGGGAAACATACTGATCAAAACCTTTTTTTGTGTGCATGTGTGTGTGGGGTATGTGTAACATTTTAAAAAAAATGAGTGGGTGTTTCCTCTGCAGAAAACACACCAGGCCTGAAGGTACTGCAATAACAGGCTAGCACCCAAATAGCCAGAGCCTGCTGTGGTATCCTCCCCTCGGTACAAAAAATACTACATTTAGTGCAGTTTGGCTGAATAGCATGTATCTTAGCCCCCATTATGCTCAGTCCCAATCAGCACCAACTTTCTCTGAAGTCATGGTGAGCCACTGCATTGAATACATCTTGACTTCCTTTTTACTCCCACAGCTGAGCTGTATCTTTCTTTTCCATTTCAAATGATTCCTGTTCCTTTACAAGCCTTAAATATCTGGGAAACATCACCAAATGGGGTCCCAAATCTTAATCTCTCTGTCACCCCCTCTCTCAGCCTGTCACTTATGGTTAATGTTGCCCCACCCTCCATGAGGTAGAGCCAGACCAGGACATCCTGTGCCTCGTCTGTAGGGACCTACTGAATTCATGGCGGAAGTGGGGTGTGCTGTAGCTCCTTTAATCTTGCAGGTTCCACTGCATCCCCTTCCCCCTCTGCCAATTGGTGAATGGGGCTTTGTGGCTTGTTCCTGATTAGTGGGGAGGCAAAAACTGTGGTTTTAAATATGGTGTATTTTTGCCTCATGTTGCTGATTGGATATGGAGCCCCAGACGGATCTGCTGTTTGCTGCTGACTGGTGTGGAGGTAAAAATGGCGCCATGTTTAAAACTGCAGTTTTAGCTTCCCTGCTGATCGGGGGGAGTGGCAGGGTCCTCTGCTAATCAGCAGCGAGGTTCGGGGGGTAGAAGGAGAGGCAAGGGGTGAATTGCGCATGGGGTAACATGCAAGATTAAAGGAGCTGCCAATGCACTTTACTTCTGCTGTGAATTTGGTAGATCCCTACTCATCTGCATATAAATTTCTGGAAGAGGATCCCAGGACTTATGACAGGAACACCTGGTTACACCTGGCTGTAGTCATGGGGGGTGGGTCTAATTAGCACATACATCCTTTATGGGGAGGATATCGAGTACACACACATACTGAACAGTACTGAACTGTGGGGTCATCATGGCTTAAAATGCTATTGACTCTGCTGGGGCTGAACCCAATGAACTATATGCTAAACAATGAGCCTTTTGGCCTTGGACTAATATTATGCATATATTGCTCTCAGGCTTTCCCTCTAGCTTGATTCTATGGCCTTTTGGCTAGGGGCAAGCAAGACTAGGGGGCATCTGAACTCCAAAGCTCTGGATCTGGGGCTTGCATGTAGGCTGCCTGCCATGGATTTGGGAGTATCTGAAGCCCCACAGACTTGAATAATTGAGCTCTGCTCAGGTGATAGAATTCGGAACAGATTTGGCTGATTTGGCCCAAGACATGAAATTAAAAAAAAAACAACAAAAAACTGTACTACATATAAGTAGGTACAAAAGTGCTGCTTAAAAGTATATTTATGGAATACCTATGCTGAAACTTGCAGCAGGTAAAATGCATCAATTCTGCATGAACTAAGTCTGTGGGTATCCACAGTAATTTGTCTATATGTAAATTACTATTGGCATGTGTTTCACAGTATTTTCAAATTTTCTCCTTGCTTCTATGTTCTTGGCTCATGGAGAGCAGGGTCTGACAGTAAGGAGGGGTCTGGGGAGGCGCTGCAGGGAGTAAATGTTGGAGGGGCAGAGGGCAAAGGGGGCTATTTGACCCCCAGATTTATTTTCCCTGCTGTAGAGGGACAAATTCTATCTATAATTAGATTCTATACCTGGAAAATTATAAATTTCTAAATTTGTCAGATATAGAATCTAATTATTGGGAGGGAGGGTTATCTTGCATTCATCTTATATTTGAGTTAATATGGTAATCTATTGATGATAAGCAGACAATCCTGTCCACTTACTTCATTATTTGGTTTCCCACATACTTTCTGATAAATGCAAATTGCCCTTGTTATAGTAATCCTATTTGTGGTCTCTGCTGCTTTGGAAATCTAGAGATTCTCATTAGAATATTATATACTCTCTTTCCAAACTCAAAGCAATTACAATATTATCTCCTTGATGTCTGTAGGCTTTTAAAAGGTACGTTTTTTCATGTGTTCATATGCCATGGAAGCAGTGCAATGAGATGCGAAAAACAGGAAGTACTATAACAGAATTATTTTGTTTTGTGTGTGGTTAGTTTATTATGTAAGTGTTAAATCAGATAAATACAGATACTTAAAAAAATTCCTACCAGTGGTCCAGAGTTAACTGTTATGCAAAATGGTTTCACTTATGCCAGCAATTAGAACTGCCTGCCAGTCTGCAGGTAGCATATAGAATTTACCTTATGGAAAACTTTCATATACTAACGAAAGTATCATTGTGCCCTTTTATAAAACCATGTTGCATCTACACATTGAATACTGTACCCAGTTTTGGTCTCCACACCTCATAAAGGATAGAGGAGGTACAGAAAAAGGGGAACAAGGATGATTAGTGGTATGCAGGGGCTTCCACATGAGAGGCTGAAGAGGCCAGGCCTATTCAATTTAGAAAAGACATGCTTGAGGGGGGACACCATAAGAGTTTACACAAAACTAAATGGCAAAGAGAAAGTAAATAGGGATTTATTATCTGCTTTCTCTTACAATGCAGAAACAAGGGGTCACAAAATGAAACTAGAAGATAGTAAGTTTTAAAAGTAACAAAAGGAAGTTCTATTTCTCACAGTGTGTAATTCAAGTGTGGAACTCATTGCCACCAGATGTTGTGGAAGCTGACAGTTTAGCTAGATCCAAAAAGGGATTGGACAAATTCTTGGAGGAAAGGGGCATCAGTTGCTATTGATCATGGGAGTTAGGGATTCAGCCTCTGTATCAGAACTTCCTAGACCTTAGAAGTGAGAGAGAAACAGTGGAAAAAATCTTGGTCATACTCAGTTCACTGTCCCTTTCAGCATCCACTCTCTGCCACAGTGGACTCGTTGACATGAGACACTATGTCGCTGTAGCCACAAGCTATGGTGACCAATAATGTAGCATCAGTGGGCACTAACCATGATGCCCCCCACTACTGCGCAGTAGGGTTGAAAACAACCGTGCGTTGCCGGGACTGTGCAGTACCAGCAACTTTAGTACTTGTAAGTACTAAATAACTGCACAGTACCAACTGCACAGTCAGGGGCACATGTAGGTGTGCGCTGTGTGACACAGGATGCTGCACAAGATGGACTTATGGTCTGACCCAGTAAATGGAAGTTCTTATGTTCTTAAAAGAAGTAGTCAATTTATCCCAACGTTTTCAATACAACCTTAAAGCTGGACTCCTGGGGCATTTTTATATGTGTTGCCTGACCCGGCGCTGAGCACTTTACTTAGTGAGCCACACTAATTAA
This sequence comes from Crocodylus porosus, assembly GCF_001723895.1. Classification (NCBI taxonomy): domain Eukaryota; kingdom Metazoa; phylum Chordata; order Crocodylia; family Crocodylidae; genus Crocodylus; species Crocodylus porosus. The sequence continues at coordinate 13,026,380 of NW_017728912.1, forward strand.
AAGTGCCCACATGTCACGTAGATCAGCATTACCATGCGTCCCTGCACTGAAGAAATGGTGGTGTGGCACTTTGAACTAAAGCTCATTGCGTGTGTTTTATTTCAGATCACCCCACTTGTTATTTTGTCAGCGAGGAGATGTGCAGTGACATTGCTCAATGGAGTCTGATTTCCAGTGCATCAGAGCAGGCTCCCTGCATGTGTATAGGAGCCCTTTGTCCTTATTTAGTAGTCCATAAAAGTAGCCTAGAGTACTCTTCTCACTGCCATCAGCATCAATGAAATCTGAAAGGGTTCAGCACCTTGAAAACTGGGCTATTTATTAATTTAGATATTAATATGGCTTAGTCACATGGGCTTGAAAAGAATTGGTCTTAGTGTAGTCTGGTTCTTTAGATTCTGCATTACATAATAATTATGTATTCATAAAATATAATCAAAGTCAAAGGTCTGATCAAGTACAGCAGTTCACTGGGCTAATAGTGTGAAGGTACTGTAACCCCGATCAATTGTGAGCGTAACTGTGAGACAGTCAGGTGGGTGAGAAACTGGCTGCAGGATACAACGCTGAGAGTCAAAACGACTGGATCTGTGTCATCCTAGCAAGAAGTGGACAGCGGTGTCCCACAGGGGTCAGTGCTCAGTCTAGTACTTGTCAACATCTTTATTAATGGAAAGGCTAACGGATCTGGAGCTCTTCAGCCTGAAGAAAAGAAAGCTGATAGGGGACCTGGTAGCAGCTTACTGCTCCACTAGGGACTACATCAAGGGCTCAGTGAGCAACTGTTCACCAGGGCACCTGAGGGGAAACCCAGGAGTAATGGCCACAAAGTCGTGGAAGATTGATTCAGACTGTCTAGTACCTCATAGTAGAGGTACTAAACTTAATGCCCAGTGGCAAAGGTGAATTAATGAATGTGTAGAAGTACCCACTGAAAAAGCAATTTAATACCAGTATAGCTACAACTTTTATGTATGCACAAGCCCTTAGGCAGCTTCTAGGTTCCTTTAGCCTCTGTGATTTACTTTACCAGAACTATCCAGCTCACCCCAATCAGATATTTTCATTACCTGCAGTACATGCAAAGCGAGGCTGAAAATGCTGCTAATTAAGACATGTTTGGACCCATTTAAAATAATGCTACTGATATCTTTCTTCCTGTTCTAGATAGCCCTTCTTATCTTTGCTTGCAGTGCACTCAGGCAGGTACAGACCTTCAAAAAGCCCGAGGTGGAATTGCTCTAAGTTGCACAATTTTTTGTGAGTGGCATAGTTTAGATTGGTAGCAAACAGAACACACATTCGCCCTTTAGTGGTGGGGCAAATCTTAGACTGGATTTCACCATTTTTAACCCAGTCTGTGTGCACCTAACTCCTGTTTTGTTATGGGTATAAACCCGTTTCCAATCTCTTATACTGGTAAAAGTATGATGTGCATACCTGACCTCAAAGACATGTACCACGTGGTGGATGAGCAAAGATCAAATGGATAAAAAACACCCCAGACACACACACAAATTACCTGAGTTAAAAAGATCAGTTGCAGAAAAATAAATCTCTCATCTGGCTGGACTATCAGACTTTTAAATTGAAGTCTGAAAGTAAACGTAACAATAAAACATCTACGCATATGCAAAATACTTAGGAGATGAAATACTAAATCTTGGAGCAAAATATTTGAAACTTGGACTGGGTTAGGTATATACAAAATGGATCCTCCCTGTTTCCAAAAGGATGATGATTGCTGTTTAAGAATATATGATTGACACAGGCTAACTCTCACAAGGCTAATTATTAATAAGTAGCACAAAGCTCCATGCACAAAAGTAGTTTAACAAACATATATATGATAAATACTTAAGGGTTTAATTGAAATGAAATTACAATAGTCAACCATTTCTCTGTACAGCCCACAGATCCCCTCAACTGTATAAAACACTGCGCATTCTTTATATATGGTAGAATAGGGACAAAGAACCAAAGAACAACTATGTGAAGGGATCAAGCAATTAAGATCATTAATATTAACAGATATGGCTAATAAGGTCCCAGCAATGATAGCTGGAAAGGTCCTGATAGATAACCATGGACACATTTTGAATTTCTAAAGCTGTCCTGAAGAAGCAGAAAAAGAAAGAGAAAGAGGAGATACATTTCATTAGTGCAAATAAATATAAGACAAGTTAAGAGATCTTAATTACGTTCTCAGTTCTGTTACTGATCTGCTGTGACCTTTGCCCACTTACCTCTCAGTGTTTCAGTTTCTTAATCTGTTAAAAGGGAGTAAGCAAGCTTGCCTACCTTAAATTGGTGCCTTGACATTTAATAACGATGCTTAAGAAAGCACGTTCAAGTCACAGCTGAAATGAACAAGATAATTATTATTACCTGCATGCAGTAAATGAGGATTTTGACAGGATGGTTCATGTCTATCTGTCCATTTTTCTCTGAGCTATTTCCTAGGAAAGTCAAATATAACAATTCTAAATGGACAGGATAGGAAATATGTTAATAAAATATGATATGATCTGATGATGATGTCTAGTGCACAAACTTGTGTGGAATGTGGCAAGACATGAATATGATATGACAGTGAGGGGAAAACAATCAACATGCTCCAAGTTTAACATCTTTACCAATGATGTGGACATTGGTGTCAGAAGCGCACTGGTTAAGTTCACCGATGACACTAAACTTTGGGGCATAGTGTCCACACCTGAGGACAGGATAAACTTAGTAAATGGGCAGATACAAACCTGATGACATTCAGTACTGATAAATGTACAGTACTCCACCTCAAGGAAAAAAACCCTGCAGAATACTTAGAGGCTCAGCAGTGCTATGCTTGCTAGCACCACTGCTGAAAGAGACTTGGGGGTCATGACTGACCACAAGATGAACATGAGCCACCAATGTGATGTCACAGCTGGTAAAGCAAACAAAACTCTGGCTTCCATCCATAGATGCTTCTCAAGTAAATCTCAGGATGTCATCCTCCTGCTGTACTCAGCCTTAGTGAGGCTGCAGCTGGAGTGCTGCATCCAGTTCTGGGCTCCACAATTCAAGAAGGACGTGGAGAAGCTTGAGAGAGTCCAGAGGAGAGCCACATGCATGATCAGAGGGCAAGAGAATAGGCCTTATGAAGAGAGGCTGAGAGCTGTGGGACTCTTCAGCCTGGAAAAGCGCAGGCTCAGAGTGGGATCTGGTGGCTGCTTATAAGTACATAAGGGGTGTACATCAGGACCTGGGAAAATATCTGTTCACCAGAGCGTCCCAAGGAAAAACAAGGATCAATGGACATAAACTCCTCCAAGTCTGTTTTAGTCTGGACATAAGGAAAAATTTCTTTACTGTCCGAGCCCCCACGACCTGGAATAGACTCCCTCCAGAAGTGGTGTAGCCACCTACTCTGGACTCATTCAAGAAACGTTTAGATACTTATTTGGATGGGATCCTTTGACACCAGCTGACTTCCTGCCCTTGGGGCAGGGCTGGACTTGATGTTCTTTGAGGTCCCTTCCAGCCCTAACATCTTTGAAATCTATGAAGTTGGCTCCATAAAATTATATTGGCTGTAGCTATCACACATCATATTAGATAGGTTGGATTTCCATGGCCAATCAAATAGTGAATCCCATTTGCTATTTGAAAATCTGTTGTTGGATTGCAGCATCTTTACCAAAGGATAACCAAAGTTTTAGCTACTATCAGTAAATTAAAGCTCTTTCTGACTCCTTGTATTCTAGAGTCTTTCCTTATTATATTTTTACAGGGGAATTGCCAAGGCATGGAACCAAGCTTATTTTGGAGAAGGTTCAGGCCCTGTGCTGCTGGATGAAGTGCGTTGTACAGGGAATGAGCTGTCAATAGAACAGTGCCCAAAGAGCTCCTGGCAAGAACACAACTGTGGCCACAAAGAAGACGCTGGTGTTTCCTGCATACCTCTTACAGGTAGTTCAGTCAGCAGGTGTCATGCTAGGAGACAGCGACAAACCCAAAACTGAGAGACTTTGGAAAAGAAATATTTTAGAATTCTTGTTGCTCTGCAGACAACAGGTGGAAAAGCTATGCTATCCCTCTCTCAGGAACAGCTGCATGCACATACAAAACTGTTAGGACAGAAGGTTTTTATTCAGTGTGCCAAGATGCTTTGGGTGAATCTGATATCTTTTATTAGACCAACTAAATAGTTGGGGAACAATTTTTAAGCAAGCTTTCAGGTTCAAAAATCCTTTGTCGGGCTAAGGAAGTTTCAGCAGTTGATGTCTGCTCTTCCTGGATGGAATGAAAAGTAAAGAAGCCAGAGGCTGGGCTGGTCTGCATACAAGACAGGTAGTCAGTGAAGATGTAGATTGAGGAGTCAATGGGTGAGAGACAGGCTGGGGGCAGGGGGTGGAGGAGAGAGAGAAGGGGGATGAATAGTGGAGAGGTACCTGGGGAGTCAGATGTCAGGCAGGTTATAATGTGTCATAAATCCAATGTCTATATTTAGTCCATGATTT
>NW_017728912.1:13030986-13063078 GCF_001723895.1 Crocodylus porosus
TCCAGCAGGGCATTTGGTGCATTGGATGAGGTATATTACATTTCTGGAGGTGCAGCTGTAAGACCTGGGAATGCTGATGGCTCTGTTGTGGGGTGTAGTAATTGTGGGGGTGGTGGAGATGTGTTGGCAGGTTTTGCATTTCTTGTCATGGCATGGTCTGGATCCTTTTGGTGTGTTCTGGGTTTGGGGAAGTTTGCTTCTGGTGATGAGGTTGGCGAGGTTTGGGGCTTGTTTGAAAGCTAGGATGGGTGGCTCTGGGAAGATCACTTTAAGAATAAGGTCTCTTTCTATTATGGGTTGCAATTGTTTGAGGATTTTCTGGCTGGGTTCTTTCAAACATACAATCCTGATTGCCACCTCACCAATCTTAAACAGGCTTTCACCCAACAAGGACACTCCTTCAGAGAGATAGATCACATGTTTGAAAGAGCCACCCAGATACCGCGTGAAGAATTGCTGCAGTACAGAAGAACACCCCCCCACACAAATTGCACACTGCTAGTTATGACATATCATCCCTCCCTCAAACCCATATGGAGAATCCTCAAACAATGAAAGCACACCGGAAATCTATCAAAGACATGAATACTCGATTACCTGAACTCTACTTCATCAACCTCCTGGATACTAAAAATCATGGACTAAATATAGACATTGGATTTATGACACATTATAACCTGCTTGACATCTGACTTCCCAGGTACTTCTCCACTATTCATCCCTTTTCTCTCTCCCCCACCCCCAGCCTGTCTCTCACCCACTGACTCCTCAATCTACATTTTCACTGACTTTCTGTCTTGTATGAATACCAGCACAACCTGTCTTTTTTACTTTTCATTCCATCCAGGAACAGCACATATCAACTGCTGAAACTTCCTTAGCCTGACAAAGGGTTTTTGAACCTGAAGACTTGCTTAAAAATTGTTCTCCAACTATTTAGTTGGTCTAATAAAAGATATCAGAGTCACCCAAAGAACCTTGTCTGCCTATGTCCTTAGACCAACACTGCTACAACCTACACCCTTTTATTCAGTGTGAACCTTTAACCCCTCAGGAACCTATTAAGTAACTGATCCCCTTATCTCCTGTGAATAAGAGATTAGATCCATGCATATGCCATTTGTATTTTGTATTTTATCTCTCATCATTAACAAAAAATATTTTTGAGTAATGTGACCATTATCAAAAGTTAGCATTTACCAACGACTGTTCTTTGGTGGCATAAAAAAAATAGTGTTATGTTTCCCCAAGTGGTATCTTAATTCTCACTGTGGTAAAATAACTGAATAAATGTTGACTTGGAGTGTTGTTGTAGCCATTGTCCAGACAATGTCTGAGAGGCAGGGATTTTTGGTGATATCTTTTACTAGATAAACTGTATAGTTGGGAGAGCTGTTGAACAAGCTGTGGCCATCGAGTGCCCTTCCTTAGGTCTGAGAGAGAAGCAGCATTGTGGGAGAGAAACAGCTTCTCTCTTAGACTTGAGGAAAGACATTTGATGTCCGAAAGCTTGTCCAACAGCTCTCCCATCAGTATAGTTGGTCAAATAAAAGATATCACCAAAGATTCTTGCTTCTTGGGCTTCTTAATGATAATCATTAAATATCTTACTCTTAAACTAGTAATAGAACGCGCAAAAGAAATTGTGGTGCCATAGAGAAACTCTGTATCCATTGAAATTGCACAATTAGAACTTTGCTCTGCTAATCATCATGTGACGGTTTGTAGGATTATTTGCTTCCTTGTGTGAAACCCTGGCCAGGCATATTGTGGGGGTTTTTCATCTTCTATTCAAACAATAAATAGTGGCAAGAGTTAGATCTTGTAGCGTAATGGTGTGATCTTGTACAATAGATTTGAGACTGTTATCTCTTTTCTTACTGGGTGACAAGATAAGTGCACCTTGAAGACAACTGATTCTTGTTTTTTCTTGTTAATGCCATAGATGGGGCAGTAAGACTAACAGGTGGAAAAGGCAGTCATGAGGGACGCTTGGAAGTACATTACGGCGGCCAATGGGGAACAGTCTGCGATGATGGGTGGACTGAGCTAAATACCCAAGTGGTTTGTCGGCAGATGGGATTTAAGTAAGAATTGTTTACATAATGCAACTAACCCTTTGTGGAATACTTCTGGCAGTATGGTCTAATGGATGTAGCAGGTTGCCTTTTTTACCTTATGTTTATCAGTTTTGTATGGAATATGTTTTTAAATTGCACTGTACTATGCAACAGAATGCTAATCAACCCCCCCTAAAACCCTTTTCATAAGTGCCTGTTTTCTGCCTTGGAACAACACTGGCACTTTGCTGTTCTATGTCAATTCAATTTTTTTTATTCTTTTAAATAACTGGAAAAAAACCAACAACAGAGAGAAGGCTCCCATTGCCTTCGCTAGGCTTTGGATCAGGCCTTCTGTGAGAAGTGCTAATGGTAAGTATGCAGGACATGAGGAACATTTCTCCTTGATGTGAAAAGACCTTCATAGTTTTATGCTCCTAAATTTAAAAACAGACATGCTGTCGGTTGCACTACCAACACACTACCTGGACCCCGACTGTCCTCTGCAAATTACCAGTAACTTCCACCCTTGACCTCTGTGAGTATTGTCTGTATGCTGCAGGAGCAAGATAAGGACTCTGAATTTTTTAAACAACATTACCTGAGGGCCTTGTGAAGTAAGCTGAAATCTATCAAACTCCACTCTGACTTCTTCTACTCTCTCAGATGATGATGGCCTCTTAAGAGAAAGACTGGAAAGCTTGTATTCATCCTGAGACTGAGCAGTCCCCAAAACATGTACCAAGCTCATTCCTATCACCTTACCAGGTGACTGAGTCCAGACACATATCTAGGGGAAGAGGGCTTCTTGAAGAGAGGGAGGGAAAGCAGAGGACTGTGAGACACTGATGGTATCCCAACACTGAAAAAAGCATACAGGCCTACAAGCTGGCTCAAGAGGAGAGATCTTCCCAGAGGGAAGTCCTCTCATTTTTTTGTGGAAACCAGTTCTCCTCCATGAAAATCCCCTTGAACAGTTTTATGCATGTTTTTTATGCTGGGACAAAGGTATTTTTCCCAGAACAACTATAATATCTGTTTGTGGCCTTAGTCTGTAGTCACATTCCTATTATGTCTGGTAACAAAGGTGACTATGAGTAAATGGAATATATTTTACGGCATAACCTTTCTCCTACTTTCAGGATTTTGATAACACCAAGTAAGTAGGATAAAAGAGAAAATAACTACGGTAAAATCTCTGTTATCTGGCATCCCTCGGGAATAGTGGATGCCGGATAACAAAATATTCCAGTTAATTGAGCGGCCGGAACAGGCGTCCTTGCCTGTTTGGGCCACCGCTTCTGCCGCTGTGTCCGGGGCGTTGCTGCCCCTCCTGTGGCATTGCCGACCTTCCCACAGCATTGCTGACCACACAGGACAGGGAGGCAGGCCCCACATAGCCTGTTATGCCCTGGTCCATGGGAGCTTGGCAGCGCAGGCTGCTTTGTCCTGGGCTGTGGGGGCTTGGAGAAACCGGAAGTGCTACAGTGGGCACTTCCAGTTTCACTTTGCCTTACAAGCTGGCATGCTAGTTAACAGAGCATGCCGGCTTGTAAGGTGCCAGTTACCCGAGCTTTTACTGTAATTAAAAGAGAGCGCATGGCAAGAATAAAGGAAAGAATACAGAAAACCACATGTCAATAAAACCTCAATTCAGCAAGTCACTTAAGCATGTACTTAATTTTTAGCATAACCTAAAACCCCATAGTCAGCAAATAGAACTTTAGGTTGTTTGTAAAATTAAGCATTTGCTATGGTCTTGGCTGAATTGGGCCACAAGGTATATGAAGATTTGGGCAATATGTTTTAAAAGTTTCCTTGAACATAACCATCAGTTAGTCTTCAAAAAAAAATTGAAGCAAATTTACCCAGGAAGAGGCACAGAAAGTAGGCCTGTGCGAAATTTCAGCAGCCATTTCGTTTCAAAGGTGTTTCAGGCCATTTCGGTGCCCAAAACACCGAATCAGAATTGAAATGGAAGGCTCCGAAATGTTTTGGAAATATTCTGGAGAATTTCGGAGTTTTGGAGCCGGGCTTGCAGGGAAACAAAAACTAAGAAGAGGGAGGGAAGAGAGGGAACCAGCATTATGGTTATAGGTTAGGGGCTGACCCTCTTGGCAACACAGAGGCAGAGAGGGATCTTGGAGTCAGGATTGACTCCAGGATGAATATGAGTCGCCAATGTGACGAAGCAATAGGCAGAACCAACCTCACCCTGTCATGCATCAACAGGGGCATCACTAACAGGTCCCGAGAGGTCTTGCTCCCCCTCTATGCCGCGCTGGTCAGGCTGCAGCTGGAGTACTGCGTCCAGTTCTGGGCGCCGCACTTCAAGAGGGACGTGGAGAACCTGGAGAGGGTCCAGAGGAGGGCTACTCCTGTGGTTGAGGGGCTCCGTGGCCAGTCCTATGAGGAGAGGCTGAGGGACCTAAGTCTCTTCAGTCTCTGCAAGAGAAGACTGAGGGGGGATCTTGTGGCTGCCTACAATCTTATCAGGGGCCAGCAGCAGGGACTCGGGGAAAGTCTGTTCACAAAGAACAATGGGCACAAGCTGAGGGAGGATAGGATTAGGTTAGATATTAGGAAGAACTACTTCACTGTAAGTGTGGCCAGAGCCAGAATAGGCTTCCCAGAGAGGTGGTGCTCTCACCTTCCCTGGAGAACTTCAAGAGGAGACTGGATAGGCACCTGGCTGGGGTCTTATGACCCCAGCCACCCCCAGTGCTCCTTCCTGCCCATGGCAGGGGGTCAGACTTGATGATCTGTCTAGGTCCCTTCCGACTCATTGATTTTATGATTCTATGAGGGGGAAGAGGGCAGTAAGGACTGCTTTGATATTGACATCTAGCTCCCGGTTTGATTCCCCAGCTCTCTGATTGCTTTCCCCTGCTTTTCTGATCATTTCCCCCTGTTGTGCCTGGGGGTGTGGGCCCCTGGCTCTGCACATGGGGCTTCAGCAGGCTGCTGCTGCAGGCTGGGGCCAGCAGCAGCCACTTTGTGCAGCCTTTGCTGAGGGCTGGGAAGATTGCGGTGCTCCATCCTGCAGTGGGCCCCAGCCTGCAGTGGGAGCCTGCTGAAACCCGGAGCACAGATCCAGGGGCCTGTGCCCCCCAGGAGGACCTGTGGAAAGGATTAGAGAGTTGGGGGAAGTGATCAGAGAGCTGGGGAATCAAACCAGGAGCTCGGGAATAGAACTGGGAGCTGAGGGAATGTTCAGGTCTCTGAACGTTCCCCCAGCTTCCAGTTTGATTCCCCAGTTCCTGATTCGCTTCCTTAATCTTTCTCTCAGCTCTCTGATTGTTTCCCCCAGATCTTCCTGGTGGGTGCAACCCCTGGATCTGTGGCAGGATGACAGCAGGCTGCTGCTGCCAGCTGGGGATGGCAGCGGCTCTGGGCTATTTCCCCAGCCAGCAGCAACAGCCTGCTGAAACCTGGCTCACAGATCTGGGTGCCCGCACCCCCTGGGAACAGCTCAGGGAATGATCAGAGAGCTGGGGGAAGCAATCAGAGAGCTTGGGAATCAAACCAGAAGCTCTGGCTGACTGCTGGAGCCACCCCAGCTCCAAGACAGCGCGCGGCAGCCTGCTGAGCTGCACTGTACCTGTGCCATGGAGCAGCTGCTGCTTAGGTGCCAGGCAGGAGAGGATGATCCACGCTGTGCAGGGAGCTCTGCCATGAACTCCCAGAGGCCCTGATTTCTGCTGCTGCATCTGGTGAGTGTGGGGCTTTTTTTTTTGAAGTGCCAGGAAGCTGGGGCCAGGCAGGGGATAGGGATGGGCAAGGCAGCCATAGGGGCTTCTCCTGCAGCTCCCCCAGCTGAGGCAGAGGCAGGCACAGCCAGAGGAACTGCAGGAGGAGCCCCCATGCTGCCCTGCCTGGCCCCATCCCGCACCTGGTCCTAGCCTTCCGGCACTTAAAAAATATCAAAACAAAAAAAAAAGCCGCGGACTCATCAGCTGCAGCAGCAGCAGCAATCAGGGCCTCTGGAAGCTCGTGGCAGAGCACTCTCATGCAGTGCAGGGCAGTAGAGATCGCCCTCCCTTGCCTGGCACCGGCACGGCAGCTGCCCCATGGCACAGGTGCAACGTGGCTCAGCAGGGCGCCGCGCCTTGTCTGGGAGCTGGGGCAGCTCCAGCAGGAACCTGCAGCCTAGCAATGTTCAACCCCAGCTCCTAGACAGTGCGTGGCTCCCTGCCAAGTCATGCTAAAGCTGCGCACTCACTGGCTGTGGAGCATGCAGATGTCAGCATGCTGCCACTGCCAGCTGGGGCCAGCGCCAGCACCCGAGTGTGCTTGGCACAGCATGCACAGAGCGCTGAGAAGAACCTAGTGCTGGTGCTGGCCCCAGCCTGCAGCAGCAGCATGTTGTCATCCTGTATGCAGATCTGGGGACCCACACCCCCTGGAAGGGCTGCATGTCTGTGCTGGACTCTTCCAGGGTGGTGCAGGCCCCCAGATCTGCATGTGGGATGACAGCAGGCTTCTGCTGCCGGCACGTGATACTAGTTTGGCTTTGAACAGTTTGAGGTGCAGTTTCATAAAAAACCCTGCATCTATCTTCTTGAAACTTGGCAGGCTTCATGCCCTCAGAATAGGCTACCATCCCTGCAGTTTTCATCTGAACAGGCAACAAATGACAAAGTTATAGGCATTTTAGTGATTCTCCCTTGTAGCCTATGGCTGAAACACTGAAACAGTGTCAAAACTCTGAAACAGATTTGGCTGATTCAAAAAAGAACAGTGATCTGAAACACCAGAATGAATCACTGTCCCTCTGAAATGGCGAAACCGAAATGGAACATAGTTATTTTGTACAGCCCTAATAGACAGCTGCCAGGGACTTTAATGGATGCTAGACTTGCTTTTGCCAGAGCTATATTTCCTGCTGGCTTTGGTGTTTTTGGTTTTATTTCAGAGCATTTTGGGACTGAAGTATCTTGTTTTTATGCAGTACTGACAATAAATAATGCGTATGTATGTCTTACACAGGTATGGAAAACATGCACTGGAAAAGTATTTTGAAGAGAGCAGTGGGCCTATCTGGCTGGATGATGTCAGCTGCTCAGGAAAAGAGTTAAATATTCTTCAGTGCTCAAAGAGGGAGTGGGGGAAACATGACTGCAGTCATCAAGAAGATGTCAGAATAATTTGCCACCCACATAATGATGGCCACAGACTCTTACTGGGTAAAGCATTCTTAGTAGCTACAGTTTCTCTGTGGTACAGATTCAAGAAGTTGCATCCATTGCAAGGTTGATAAGAATCCAAATCTCTACTTCCTCTACTGGCTGCATGCCATTAGGTTGTCTCAGTCAGAATAAGTGTGCGTGCATATATGTATGTATAAAAATATAAAGGAGGACTGCTCATGGAGATAATGCAAAACAGTTATATTTCCTCCCATATGCAAAGCCTTTCTGAAGCATAAAGGAACACTGTGAATTTCAGAGCCACTGTAACTTCAATCTGTGCCTCCACGGGGCTTTCCTAATAGTATGCTTTCATGGAACACTATTAAAGCCGAAATGAACTGCTTGTTTCATGTCATCAGGACACAGAGAAGAAATTTACACTACAATGGATCAGTATTTTACCCTCCTCTGAAAAGATGAGATAAGTGAAATAGATGATTTTCAGAGGCAGCCAATGAAAGCATTTAGGGATGGAGGGAACTGGGCTTATTTAATCTGGAGAAAAGACTGAGAGGGGTTTCAGCTACCTGAAGGGAGGTTCCAAAGAGGATGGAGCTGGACTGTTCAGTGGCAGCAGATAACAGAACAAGGAGCGATGGTCTCAAGCTGCAGTAAGGGAAGTTTAGGTTAGATATTAGGAAAAGCTCTCTCACTAGGAGGGTAGTGAAACATTGGAACAGGTTACTGGGAGAGACTATGGACTCTCCATCTTCGGAGGTTTTTAAGACCCTGCTAGACAAAGCAGGCTGGGATGATCTGGTTGGGGGTGGTCCTGCTTTGAGCAGGGTGTTGGAGTAGATGACCACGAGGTCCCTTCCAACAGTCATTTTTTATGATCTCTGTGGAAGGATTTCTGTGTTAGAGCAGTAAAACCTAGAAGCCTCAGTCCCTAACCAGAACCCCATTACACTAACCAATAAACAAACCTAGAAACCTCTATCCCAGTGTGCCCAACCCATTCAGCCCTGTAGACCAGATGAGTGGCATAGGGCTGATCAGTAAACAGTTTGGTACCTGGGGTCCATGTGCAGGGCTGGTCTGTCAGCCCACATCCAAAGATGGGGCAATAAATGCTGCTTTCACTCCCCTGTTGTCAAATATTCAGATGCATGGGGAGTCCCATGGTTTAGGTGACATGGCTCTGCAGCCTGGCTCCAGCATGTGGTTCACAGAGCAATGGTGTTCAACCTATTGCAGTCCCTTTATAATGAAATACAAAGAAAGAATGAAGTGACTGTGAGAAAATGAATAAGAAAGGACAGGAGAGAGAGCTAGAGATACAAACTAGGAAGGAGACATTTAATATTATGAGGCGGCAAAAATACTTGAAATCTGAAAAACGAGCACACGGTTATACAAGGTATCAAGGGCTGGAGCGTTATTCGAATTGAAAAAAAGATTAGACCTTGCAATAAATAATGTAACATGAATAGGAATATGTGAAACTATGATAGTTGTGGCATAAGAGGGTGATCCCTATTTGCTTATAATGGCATTGTTTTACTGAATCTCTTTAGGTAACAGAGCACAAAAGTACCAAAAGAGAGCTTGGTACTTACCAATAACTCAGATTACCTCATTAACCTTTGTCAATTATTTTGGATTTGAATTTGGTAATTTTTTAATTATTGTCTATGTACCTAGATTTTTTTCAGTACAGAGCCATTCTTGGCATCAAAATAGGCAACCAAAAGAGACTGTAGTTTTGTCTAGGCTCTGTATTAGAAGAATACCAGTTGATTCCATACCATGAAGCCTTGTTGAAGGAAAACCCAGAAAGCAAGAGCACCCTTATATTCACCACTTTGCAATTAAAACTGGAGTGATAGCACAGATACAGCCGAGCCAAACTTTTAGTAACAGACAAACCAGTAAATAGATCATGAAGGGAAATATATTTTTTATTTTTAGCAGTAAATTGTAGTGGGTGCTAAAGATAAGGAGCCTTAGCATGGCTCAAGATCTATAGCATGGTCTATAAAAAGTGGCTAGAAGTATATGTACTTCAAGACACTATATATAGTGCATGGCAGGAGGTGCGACTGTGGAATTGGGATTGGATCCCAATCGCGCTAAATTGCCAGTGCAGGAGAAGCCTGGGATCTGGCCACATGTTCTACTTAAGGCACAATAAGAACTAGCCACAAAGTTATTATACATTTTTTGTTTTATCTCACCATTAATAGAATGAATGTGTGGCTGGGTTACTACTTAAGAGGTGATTAACTGGCTAATCATGTCTTAAGTCTAATGTGTGCCAAGGGCCTCAGTTACTTAAACATAGTTTAACAAATCCATTCAGTATAACAGAAGGTTTCCTGACCTGAAATATGGACTGAGTATATTTCAGGTGCATTCAAAGGAGGAAAGATACTTTGGCCAAGGGTTTTTTATTTTTTTAAATAGAGTGCCTAAGAATAGGCTCCTCAATCTATACTTAGGTAACTAAGTAAGCAGCCTGCCTTTCAGAAATGCAGAGTAATAGCTATGAGGGGATGAAAGAGCAATTAGCACTTTTGATGAGTAGTAGACAGCTAGATTCTATTCCAGTTCTTAGACAGTGAAGTGGATTTAGGCACCTAAATCCTAATCCACCCTGCTCAAGTCCCTGAAAAAAACCTTTAAACACCTCATGTTGTGACATGCAATCATATTAGCCTTAAGACTATGTCACAAAAAGCAGAGTGGAAGGACCCATCTACCTTTTGTATTAACAGTTTTTCAGGGACTATAGCATGTTGGAATAGGATCATAGTTAAACACCTAGTAGGTATGTTGGGATCTGGTCTTTATCTGTTAAAAATATTAACATAGTAACCTATCCTTAAGCAACATGTTGATCTGTATTTTTTAAGTTTTGCCAACATCTATTGTAAATCATTTTAGAGGGTAGGATTTTGAAAGGAGCCTAAAGCAGTTCAATGGAAGTGCAGAACCTCATCTGGATGCATTTGGGAGCTTAGCTCCCTGTGGATTTTTGGACAAGCCCAACCTCAATACATTGTATGGATTATTGCATTAAATATCTATCCCACATTTTAGCAATGCAGTATTTTCCTATATTTTTCCACATGTACATTTCTTGTTTTTTCTTCTTTCCTGGCTTCCATTTAGCCCCATGGTTTCATAGCCCTTATGCCCCATAAATGCTGAAAAGAATGTATTTATACTTGTAGTATCATATAGCCAATGATTTTGTGGGGGTGAGAGAGCTACAAGGTATTTGCTAGAACTGAATCCTCTCATCGCCAGAATAACAGGAATTCACATCACGATTGTTGTCTGCACAGACTCAAACCATCTGTTCTGTTGCATTCAGCTTACTATAAAGTGTAATCTGAGCTGAACACGGTCCGGTTCAGTTAAACAAATCCATATGGAACATTTCCATGTTCCTCTTACTTCACCTGAAACGGATATTAGCTTCCCATATCTATGCACATCTGATAAAATGTAACAAGGTAGGTTGACAATAAAATCTGTATACTTTACTACTAATATCCTATGTCCCTTTTTGGGTAATATGAGTATAATTTACACAGTAATCATTCTTCCAGAATAGCATTTCATTTCTCGAGAAGAATGAAAATAATGTATGTGATGTTTACTGTAAGTTTACTTGATGGACAGAAGACAAAGGCTATACTGTTATTATTTGTTTCTTTGCACTTGAGACAGTATTCATTTTTTCTTTTAAACATGAATTATGTGAAGGAGAACTGAGAGAAATAAGTAGACAATGTAGCAGCTTTTTAAATAGAAACACTAAAAGGGCCACCACATTTAAAATTAACATACATTAAAAATAACACTTTGAAGGTGTTAATATGCAATTAATTTTTTATGACAATTAACAGTTTGGGGAATAGATTTAAATAGTTCCCTTGGAGTGGTAAGAATCCTCATAGTATAAAGAATATTACAATCTCACCTTTAAGTCCCTGTAAATGTTACTAGCTGACTAGAAAGCAAGTGAAAATGACCAAAAATGTAATTATTCAATGTGTGTGAATTTCTAGACGTAAACAGTATGCTATTAATTGTAACAAATAAATTTGTAGTGAATGTCTTTTTCTAATGAAAAAAATAAATTTTTAAAGTTTTTAACTTTTATTCATAAGACCTTTGGTGAATTAAGCCCAAGAACGACAGAATTATTCCTAAGGGCTTATCTATACATTGTGTTATTCAGGAATAGCTGTTGTGCTTTAGTTTCACACCCTAACTTAAACTGAATGAACTTTTCAGTGCAAGATAAGACTAGTAACAATTTAACTAAGAGCAGAATTAAATCATTTGCTTTTCCTGTAGGGAAGGTAGACAGGGTTCTTTGGGTAAATGTGATATCTTTTATTAGACCAAGTAATTAGTTGGAAACATTGTTCTTCACAAACTTCCGGGAACAAATTCCCTTCTTCAGGTATACGGAGCATCTGATGGTGTTTGTGTGCTCTCCTGGGTAGAGTAGAACCTTAAACCAATATGCAAAATGCAGGTCTGTGAAAATGCAAATGTGAGTTAATAGGTGCAAGATGGGGGCAGGGAGGGAGGGCGGGGATGGAAGAGGGAATGTTGGCCTGGTGATAGAATGTAGCTAGAGAGGTTACCTGGGGTTATTGGATGGCAGGCAGGTTATAATGTGCCATAAATTCAATGTCTATATTTAGTCAATGGTTTTTTGTATCCAGTAGATTAATGAAGTGAAGTTCATAGGCTCTTCTACAAGTTTTTTTGTAAATTCCCTTTGAGAATTAGAACTGAGAGATTGGAGAGAGAGTGGTTGTCTTGTGAGAAATGTGCACTCACAGGTAGTTGGGTATTTTTGTCTTTGATAGGTTTTTGGTGTACATTCATTCTGGCGTGCAGTTGTTGTATGGTTCTCCTATGTATTTTCCATCCAGGCATTTAGTGCACTGGATGAGATATATTAATTTCTGGAGGTGCATGGGTAAGATCCAGGAATGGTTATGGCTCTGTTGTGGGGTGTAGTTATTGTGGGAGTGGTGGAAATGTGTTGGCAGGTTTTACATTTCTTGCCCGGCATTGTCTGGATCCATTTGTTATATTTTGGGCCATAGGAAGTTTGGTGATGAGGTTGGTAAGCTTTGGTGTCAGTTTAAAGGCTAGGATGGGTGGTTCTGGAAAGATCTCTTTAAGAATTGGGTCTTCTAGTATGAGTTGCAATTGTTTGAGAATTTTCCATATAGGTTCCAGGGAAGGGAATGGCAGGATGGTATGTCATAACTAATGGTGTGCGATTTGTGGGGATTTTCTTTTTTCTACTGTAGAAATTCTTCATGTGGTAGCTGGGTCGCTCTTTCAAAAGTGCAGTCTATTTTTCTGGAGGAGTGTCCTTGTTGAGTGAAAGCCCTTTTGAGATTTGTGAAGGTAGCTGACTTGCTAACTTGTGTTCCAGTTGTGTATGAGGAGCTTCTCCAGATTCTAAAAAGACTTCTACACATATTAAAATTTTATAGTTGATTCTCATTTAGGTGTAAAAGCTGTAAAAGTAATCTTGAAGTAAATTAGACTACAGAGAGGTGCAACAGGGCAGCTCTGTGCCTTGGGCAGCAGCAGTGCATGGGGTAGTGGAAGCAGCTGTTATTTTTGTGCCCTCCACCCCTAAATCTGTGCCTGGGGCTATTGCCCTGGTCACCCCTCCTTAGTTATGCTACTGGCTTTACACCAAAGTTCCTTTACATTAAGGCTCTTTGCACTATCCAAGTAAATAAGAACCAAGCTGGTTGTGTGTTTTAGGATGGAAAGGTCTTGGTTATTTTAGTATTTGATCAACAATTTTCACTTTTGAGGATGTGGACAGATGAAAAAATTAAGGTAAATTAAAAGGGGGCAGCGGACTTGCTAGATACCAATTCTTCCATAGTAAAATCCATGGTTCATCTTACTGGGCATATCTACATGGGCAATTATAGCAATTGAATATAGTGTGGTTCAATCTGAGCTGGATTAAAGTAGTTCAGAAGTCAGTATCTATATGTGTATTTATGCACAGTAATTTACTGCGCTACTGGATACCATTTGTATCTGATGGGACTATCCAGCAGTTCAGTAAATTAGTCTACTGCATTCTAATTGCCATACATGTATAGATAGGGACACTTTACTGTGCAGTAAATTAGTCTGCTGAGCAGTAAAGTGTCTTGTGTAGACGTGCCTACTGTAAATGGGAGTAACTGAGATGGTTCACTTCTGGATGAAACAACTATGGAATTATTGCAGTTTAACTTCCACTTATGGCATAAAATGCACACACAAATCTGTTACTGTCGAGAGCCGATTTGACTTAATCCTCTGCTTTTAACTCCATATAATGTATTCATCTCTCCACATCTGAGTATGAGAAGATGGCAAAATCCCACTAACTCTGATCAATGAGTATCAGATTAATTTTGCATTATAAGAAATTCTGGATTAAGAATCAATTTAAAAAGGCAAAGAAAATGTCTTACTACAAATGAAAGTTTGGTTTAATTATGCCAATACATCAGACTGCATTAGTAAACATGCTGTTGAATACTAAGCGTTAGGAATAAATTCTTATTAACAGATGTATTCTGAGTACTGTGACATTTTTGTTGAGACCCAGGGTTAGAGCACCTGTAAAGGTAATTTGAGAATAACTGGGTGCATAGATTCATGAAGAGAGGTTTGGTTAAACTCACTTATAGATGTTCTGCATGAAGACTATCAAGACAGATTTTACCTGATTGCCCTCTCCTACTGGGAAAAGTATTGGAATGTGCAGGTTCCAGTTAAGGTACAAGCTGTGCTACATATATATGTATATGTAATGGAAGAAACAGTGAAAAGTTTGTTGAACATAAGCAAGATTTGACCTCATCCCTGGAATGTGATGGAAATGACCAAAAGCATGAGCTCTTACTTCTGCTGTTGTGTGTTGACAGCTGTATCTTATTCACAGGTCTTCCGATCAGGCTGATGGATGGCGAGAATAAGAAAGAGGGACGTGTAGAGATTTTTATCAATGGCCAGTGGGGAACAATTTGTGATGATGGATGGTCTGATAAGGATGCAGCTGTGGTCTGTCGACAGCTTGGCTACAAGTAAGAAAAATCGTTCAACTATTCTTCAAGTCATCTGGTTACTATGTCTGAATGCATAAACTTTGCGCAACTGAATATCACCTTATCCTGTCTTCTTAGAATTATTTTTCTCTGTTGTACTTGACACACAAAATATTTTGGAAGCATTTCAAAAAATGATGACATAGTTCAATACAGTAATTATTCAAGTAGTACAAGTATGCCTTACAAAGATATACCACAAGTAAAATATACTATTAGTACACTAGTACAAGAAGTGGTATACTATGATACTTACCCATAAAAAATGCATAGTAACTAATGGTTCTGCAAAAAGCTATACTGCTGCCAAGACACATAACCATCTTTATTAGGATCACCTAGCAGCTGAAGTGCAGGTTTATAGTAACTATTGGAAAAAACCTTTAATAAAGCTAAATATTTCCAGATGACTAAATTCTTGTATAAATGTTATATTTTTGTTACTTTAACAGCTATATATTAATATTATTGTTTCTGCAATGGACCAAATGTTCATTTACACTTGTCAGTGAGTTGCGTTGATGAAACTGAGATGACAATTTGGCTTGGTGTATCTGTTCAGTATTCTTTACTCTTCAAGCTATTTTTAACTTAGTACTTTGATCCTTCCTCAGCTTGGTGCCAGGGTGTTAACTAAAATCCTTTAGGAAGGGAAAAATCATGGAAATAAGTAGAATCTTCATATCTACAAGCAAAAATTACTACTACTTATATGTTTGGACCTGGAGATGCCATGTTTTTGTTCTGGAGTTTTTTCAGTCCTAAAAAGCTTCTGGGATTTGGTGGCAAATAACATTTTTTTATTCATATAAACACCTTTGATCACAACAATTCTATTTGTGTATATTGGGTCAAAATCTATATAACCCTTGAAACATGGCCACCTCTGGAATACAACTTTATAACAGTGGTGAGTAATACTACAGAAAGTTTTAGAAAAGGGGAGGTAGTGAAGAATGCCTGTTCATAAAATAGCAAAGAAATTAAACATAGGCAGAATGTAAAGTCAGGCTGGGATTTGGCCTGAGTATTGAAGATAATAAGTTTTATTCTTACAAAGAAGAAAAATCTAGGTACTGTTATTGTGTTCACAAGTGTTTGTATACATTGTGATCATAATGTGATCTTTAATAACCACAAAGGGTTGACGTTATGGCAGGATTACATGTCAGTCTCTAATGTACCACTACTCTACCTTCAACCCTTTGTAGTTATTAAAGATCACAGCAGGTAGAGATATTGACATGATCTCAGTGGGCACATCTACACATGCATAATGTGACACAATAAACTCTAGCACATGTCACAGAGTTTATTGCTCCCGGGCATGCCCAGGACTGCGGCGTGTTGAGCCACGACTGCTTCAACCTAGCTCAACATGCTGTGGAGGCACTGGCTGGGGCACAAGGGTGCTCTGGTGCAGGGCTAGACAGCAGACAGCCCCTGCACAGAAGCACCCTGTTGCCCCAGCTAGCCCTATCAGTGTCTACACGTGCGTTGCTGTGGAGTAAAAAACTCCATCGTAGTACTTGTGTTTACAAATATTAACCTATGGCAGAGTTAATTAGTTGACTCCATCCTAATAGTCCTGCACATGTAGATGCTGAGATGCTTATTGCATAGCTAATTAGGCAACTGCAGTAAATAGCTCATGTAGATACTTGGCATACCTTCTGCCTGACTTCAAGTAACAGATAATCATCTCTGTACACAAAGACTTGGAAAACCTTAAGTGGTTTTGTAATGACATACATGGTTTAATATCAACTCCACTAAATAGCATTAATATCTTCAGCAGAACATTGTCCAGTGCCACCAGGCATGGGAATTGCTTCAGCACTAATTCAAAGACGGAATTATTAGCTACTGAATTACTAGCACTGAGAAGTTTTTTATCTACTTATTGACCTGACCTGACCCTGCTTAGCATGGATTTGATGGGATTGTATGACAAGAATGTAGCTGGTGGTTAGATTTTAATAATTTGAATAAAATTGCTGAAATAAAACAGACAAAAATGTAATAAAAAAAATGTAACTTTCCCATGCCATCTTTGAACCAAGCCACTCAGTCAGCTAACTTCACTCATTAGAAGTTTCTTTCTGGGGCACTGGGGAGCACTGTAGTTGTGACAACCAAGGGCAGACATATAAATGGCAGTGCTAATAAGACCTGAAAAATGCCGAGAAAAGGCTGTTTTATAGCAGAAAGTTAATGAAATCTACCTCCTTTGAGTGTTTCTAGAAATAAATTCTGAGCTAAAGAAACTTATTGATTTGTTTTACCCCCTGAGTGTCTGCTTTTTCCACAGTGTAATCAGACTTGCAGTCACTTCATATTTCTGTCATAGCCACACCAAACCTGTCACTCATCCTGACCTTGCCTTTTAGGCAATTTCCAAGACTTTCAGTTTGTATCATGTCATAATATGGGTTTAAAATTAAGGTAGATAATACAGTAGAATATGTATTAGTTGAAGGACTCAGGACAGAACACACATTTTGGGGGCTTGAGAGTTCTGATAACTTAGGGCAATAACAGACACTGGATTTCTCTCCTTTTATCCTAGTATCCTACAGGCCCATTGTCTCACTTTTAGCATCTGTGAAGTATCTTGAGACAACACCTTTTCTTAATTTGAGTTAATTGCCATTCAGGCTGCCTGTGTAAATGTCCTGCATCTGTTTTGATACAAGTCAAACCCTGGAACAGTCAGAAATGGGATAAATCCAAGGCTTGTTTTTACTTGCAGAGTCAGCCAGCAGGTTTTACCAGCAGTCAGCCAGCTGAAAGTCTATGCGGAGCATTGGTTTCCCCAGGACTCCAGTTTCACTCCTTGGGTGGATCCAAACATGCAAGCATGTGCATTTGTGGCAGTGCAGACCTCTTTGCGGCACTAAAAACTGCATGCATTGCATGTTAAACCATGTGTGGCACTGCTAATTTGTAGCAACAGGTCAAAATTTGCTACCCAGATTTCCTGATAGCAAAACAAAACAAAACAAAACCTGAAGGAAAAAGCGGCACAAAGCATGCCAAAGTGGTGTGCACCATAGGTGATGCATAGGGGGTGCACGTGCTCCCCCTGAGAGCGCTGGTGATCCCCTCCCTTCCGAGAGCGAGCGCTCTTGGCTTAGGTGATGGGCAGGGGGGGAGGCAGGCAGAGTGCTGGTGTCCCTTACAAGAGGTGCCAGCGGCACTTCCTGGCTTACCATCCGGCTTGGGGGGACCTGATCGGCCAGTGCTGCCTGCAGACAGTCCCTACTTCGCCCACCCTTGCTGCTGATGCCCATGTCACTGCCTGTGGGTGGTCCCCACTTGCTGACACCGCCAACACCACCTGCAGGCGGTTGCCATGGCTCCCCAGCCTCTGGAGGCATGCGTCACTTATGGCGTGTGCCAGGACAAATGTGGAGACGGGGGAGCAGAGAGCCCAGGATATGAAGCCCCCATGCTGAGGCACCCTGAGCCCCAGCCACTTGCTTCCTGGCTGGCTGGGGTGATGGGTAGTTCAAGATGGGGGAGCAGGCAGCCCTGGACTGGCTTCTCCCCTGTCTTTGTATGCCTCAGTGCAGGGGCTGTGCTGTGGAGCCCCCACCCTGAGGCACGCAGAGACAGGGGAGAAGCCAGCCCATGGCTGTCTGCTCCCCCATCTTCAGGCACACTGCTCCCCAGCCAGCTTCTCCATGGCCGGCTGTGGTACAGTGAGCCATGGTGCAGGGGTTCCACATGCCTCAACACAGGGGCTCTGCCTGCTCCCTCGACTCAAGGCACACTGCTCCCCAGCCAGCTGGGGAATGGCTGGCTGAGGTGCAGGGTGCCTCAGTACAGGAGCTCTGCAGACTGTAGAGGTGGGGGAGCAGGCAGCCCAGGTCTGCTCCCGCATCTCCACATGCCTCTCCCCAGATGGCTGGGGTACAGGGTGCCACAGCACAGGGGCTGCCTGGTGGCTAACCCTGCACTGAGGCAACCCTATGCCCCAGGCAGCGCCCCCCACAGCACATGGAGCAGCAGGACATTGTGTCCTGCTGCAGACTACACAGGTGGGGGTATGCAATGTGGCCCAAGGCCACATTGTGCTGCAGCAAACACACATTTGTGCTGCAGCAAACACACATCCTTGCTTGTGTGGACAACTTTGCTTACTTGCACCAAATGGGAATAATCTGGTCCTAGGCTGTCACTGCATACATCTTTTTGCTGTGGTTCAGACTTCATAGTGGGTGCTGACTTGAATGTCCCAAACCAGGTTTGCACCTCCTTTGGACATATCCAAATGTGAAGAAAGGTGTAAATTCAGAGATAAATATATGCTGCTCTCTTTCTAGAAAGTGTGGGAAAACAGGAAGAAAGAGTCAGTATTCATGAAGAGTGATCATGGGACTAAAAAGTTCCACACTAAATAAAGTATGCTGTTTCTCTTAACAGATTGTGATGGACATGTACACTACAGCTATGAGGAAGTTTCATTTCTCTAGCTTTGCATTGCTTTTTTTCTTGGAAAATACAAGGCCTGTAAATCAGACACAGACACTTCTGACTGAAGGCAAGAGGGGAGGAAAGAGTTCCTTAAAATGCAGACTTGGGAAAGAGTGGAAAAATGGATATATCATTGTACTGTATGTGACTCCCAGTGTTAGTGAGTATTATTTATTTTCAGGAATGTTGGTAATTGACTTTTCACTGAGGTTTGTTTCTGAGAGTGAAGCAAGGAAACCCTCAGTTGGCAAGAAGTCTAGGCTTCAAGTTGTATTATTTTTAAAGGTCCTGTCATTATGCCAGCTTTCCAGACTTGCAGATTATTAATGCCAGCTGCAGAAAAATGTAATCTAAAGGACATTAAAAAGTAGTCCCCCTTAATGGGAAAAGCAGTCATGAAATCATAAAAATAATTAATGATGCCTAATCAAAACACTGAAAGCCGAGCAGAATTGAAAGAAAGTGCAGCCTATGTGAAACATTACCTAATGTCTGAAAATGTCCAGTGTACAAGCAGAGTATTTCTGTAGAGAGGGGAAAGGATACAAGAGATTTTTAGAAACTCTTACATTTGCAGAATGTATTAATTGGCATGATGAACAATCCTAGATATATTTGGGTACTTTTCAGTAAGAAAAGAATACTAATCACATACTCTAATACAAAAGGAAAAGATGGGGATATTTTTAAATACAATCTTTTACTCTAACTGAACCTTGCATCTAACCTCTTTAATGTGGACTTTCTATACAAAACAGGTTTTGTGTTTGCATGACACAAACAGGAACATCCATATACACTGCTACATAACTGTGAACTGAGTTGATGCAGTTCACTGTACTAACATACAGATTCTTACATTT
The DNA here is from genome assembly GCF_001723895.1 of Crocodylus porosus. Taxonomy (NCBI): domain Eukaryota; kingdom Metazoa; phylum Chordata; order Crocodylia; family Crocodylidae; genus Crocodylus; species Crocodylus porosus. The sequence continues at coordinate 13,050,687 of NW_017728912.1, forward strand.
TTTCTTATAGTTTACATGCCAGCCAAATGCTGAGTGATGAGTTCCATATTTGCTTTCAATAGCTGACACTGTGGAGGAATAGAGAGTAGGATTTTTTAAAGTATTTAGAATTGGCTGATCTCTTCTACAGCTGAAGTTATTAGGCTTTTCTGCTGATTTCATTACAGATGCTATTAGGCCAACAACAAATGCTTTTGAAAACAATCTACTGGGAAACTACTGTTGGAAACTTGGCATGAAAAAGAATAAGAAATGGTTTAAATTATTTTAATGTTTCTTTCTAATATGTATTTAGTTAATAATATAGCATTTTGCTTCTAAATGTGTTATAACAAAAGCCTGGAAGTTCACCTTTGAAGTGTAATTGTACCCTCTGTTTTTGCTAGGGAACAAAGTGTAATAATGCTTCTTTGGATTTACATTGGTGTAACAAAACTCAGATTTTTTCCTTTGTATATTTCTGTACTGTACTGTTTTATTGGCAAAGCAACCTGGGGTGGTGTTTTGCTACTTCCTGCTTGACACAGGAACCAAATCATGCATAGTCAATATAAAAGTGCCAAGGGTCTCCTGGGCCATTGGCTCTAGTCTTCTACAGTCACAGGCACTCAGTTATCCAAGTGTCCACAAGGTGTTCTGACATCTCTTTGCACAACACAACTGCAAAGCACCCAGCACAGGGGCTTCCCTGGGGGTGGTGAAATCTGGAGGAAGGAAGCAGCAGCAGCAGTCCCCAGAGAAGCAGCTGCAGGGACCACTGGAGTAGCTGTGGAAGGCACAGGGTGCTGTACAAGGGAGTAGCACATTTACTTCCTCACACTGGTGTTTTTTCATGGCACACTTGCATTGCTCTCATGACACACTAGTGTGTCTTGGCACACCCTTTGGGAATCACTGGGTTAAGGTATGCTCAGAGGATTCTTGGAAGAGGATCATTGCCACACTCTACATAGGAAAGCAAAGCCTCACAATCCATATCAATCTCACCTGGCTCTAAATTTGACAGTCTGCTTGATCCTGAGCATGTGAGCCAGACCCATCAGGTAGCCACCTAAGAGGTTTTTACTATTAGCATGCCCAAACACCTACTTCTGGCTAAGATCCCTTCTCAGTGCTTTAGAACAGGGGCAGCCAATGTCTGGCTCATGGGCCAGATCAGACTCTCAGCAGGCTCCATTTCCCAGGAGCTCCTGCCCACATCATGGCTGCTGGTTTCCATGGAGACCCCAGGAGCAGTGGGGCTGTGACAGTGCAGGGTCAAGGTTTCCATGGAGACTGGCCCCAGCAGTGATGGCAGGGCACGCAGCTGGCCGGGGAGCTACTTCAGGGCTGGGATCTTGCAGCGGTGACAGTGGTGGTACAGAGCTGGGGCAGAGCTGCAGTCCACTGCCCACATGCTCTGGAAAGAGCTGTGCAGGCAGCAAATTCTGACTCTGCCCCACTCCAGATTATGCATTCACCGCCGCAAGAGCCTGACCCCAGCAGCTTCTTGCCGGAGCAGCTCCTTGCCCAGCTGTGCGCCCTGCCAGCGCTGCTTGGGTCAGTCTCCATGGAAACCCTGGTCCTGTGCTGCCACAGCCCCACCACTCCTGGGGTCTCTGTGGAAACCAGCTGCAGTGATGCAGGCGGGAGCTGCTGGGAAATGAAATCCAGCTGCTGGCTGGATCCACCATTTTGCTTACCCCTGCTTTATAAGAAAGTAACTCCACCTCCCCATCTTCCACATGCACAAATCCAGGAATATATTCAAAGGGAGCAACAGTTCATTCTTGGACCCTACAGGCAACTGCTAGAAGCTTGAAGCATGTGATTTTCAGATACCATCCATGCGAATACTAGGTTTTCATTATTCCGTACCAAAATCTTAAATCTACAAACACACACAAACTACTATACCAAGAACACCCCTGTCCCATCATATCACCTTGTCCATAAACCTGTCAAGTTCCATCTTGAAGCAATTCAGATTCCTTTCTGCCACCACCTTTTTGGAAGGCTGTGCCAGAACATCACTCCTGTGTTGGTTAACACACTTCTTTCTGATTTCCTGTCTAAATTTGTGTGCAGCCAGTTTATATCTATTTGATCTTGTGTCAGTATTGTTCTTTAACTTATATATAGCTCTGCTCCTTCCATGATATTCACCCTGTGAATATATTTACAAAATATAATCATTTTCCCATTCGGATTTCAGTTAGCTAATTTAAACAAGCCAAGCTCCTTTTAATCTCCGCTTAAAAGATAGGGCCTTCATTTCCCTAACTGTCCCTGTAACCCTATAACTTAATTTCCCTAACTGTCCCTAAAACCAGTGTGAGATGCTGCTAGAGGCACGCTGAGAACAAAAAAATGTTCACCGCACTACATATTTGCAGGACAAGCTCAGAATTTGATACGTGGATTTCCATGTATCAAATAAAAGCACCCTGGAAAAAAGCAGTGCAGGGCACAGTTCACCACCATACTTGGAGGCAAGCTGGGACTTGGACCTCCAGAGACACTCTGGCATCTAACCAGTGTCTCTATGGTGCCCCCTACTGCCCTAGCACTCTGCGTTCACATGCTGGAGCAAGCAGGAGTGACCCGGTGCAAGGCTGTAAGTAGGGATTGCAATGGGGGGGGCAGGCTGTAGATATGTGGGGGTTGTGTGAGGGTAGGGGGGCTGGTCAGGGGACATGAGTCCCCTGCAGGGCCCCAGCTCTCTCTTGCAGCAGTGGCCGTGGGCGCTCAGGGCCTGCTGCGGCCAGAGTCCCCAGTGGTGCAGTTCTGGCCGCCTCAGAGCCGGTGCCACCTGGTGTGGGGCTGGCCCAGGTTGGCTTGGGGCCGTGTGGCTTCAGACAGCACTGGGGCCGCTCGGGCTGTCACCCGGGGCCCAGCCGGACTCACAGGAATCACGTGTCATGCTGAGCTGAGACCCACTTCCATGGAACTGACCTGGCCCAATGGTGCGCAGTGCCCATGGAGGCAGGACCCGGCCTTGCATGACAAGTGGCCTGGGGCTGCAAAAAGGCATAGGGCCCCATGTGGCACTGCACTGAGCCAGGCTGCACCCACAACAGGCGGCACGGGTAGCACCAGCTCTGAGTTGGCTGGAGCCACGCTGCGAGGGAGCTCAGACAGCAGTGGGCCCTCAACACCTCACAGCTGCTGCTGCTGTGGGGGTGATCTGTGAGCCCTGCAGAGTGGTTGCAGCCCTGCGGGGGGGGAGGCAGGGAACTGGGGCCCTCTGGGCAAGTTGGGGCCCTGCAAGGTGGAGCTGGGCCCTGCAGCAGGGGCTGGGGCCTTTCAGGGGGAGCTGTGGGCCCTGCAATCCCCCCACACCTTATCCACACACTCCATACCCCTCCTGCAAACCCCATATCCCCCCATCAGACAGCCATCGTGCCCAGACAGGATGAGACCTGCTGGCAGGAGCTGTGGCTGCAGGGGCAGCTGTCCCTAAATCCTAGTTAGTACGGGTGTGTGAAACAGGCCGTATTTGATTCTGATTTGGCCTGAATCAAGAACAATGATTCGATTTGTTGATTCAGATCACCGTCCTGATTTGATTCGGCCGAATCTGAAGATTCGATGCTGATTTGGAAAAAAAATCAGCAATTCAGCCATAGACACAGCTTTAAATGTTTTTTCTACATACCTCCAGGTACCAGGCATGACTCGTGAATACTGCAATGGTGGGGTGGGTGGAGCGTCCCAGAGGAATGCAGTAGGGCCCCCTACATGTGCGGGCCCCCCACATGCTCAGTGGAAGTGCTTCTGGTCCACTTCCAGGTCCATCGGGGAGTGCGCTGGGGGTCCTCCCTGCACCCCCTCCAACTTGGTAATAGGCCATGGGGGACCCCTAGGTGCCCCCCCAGACCCAGGAGGCACCAGTCGCCGAGCTGGGGGGGCACAGGGGATCCCCCTAGTATGCTCCCTGGCAGACCTGGAAGTGCTTCTGGTTCACTTGTGGGTCTGCTGCCGAGAGTGCTGGGGAGCCCTCCGCACTCCTGTGGGATGCTCCATCCGCCCCAGCATCGCAGCATTGATGAGCCATCTTGTACCTTGAGGTACATAGAAAAAACATTTAAAGCTGTGTCTATGTCCAAATTGTCGAATATTTCCTAATCTCCCCGAATTGATTTGGGGCTTCCAATTCGATTTGGAGAGATTAAAGGCTAACTGAAGACAGAGGCTAATGTCACTCTGCTAATGATATGTGGTGGAAAGCAGAAGAGATAATAGACAAGGCTGGATGGTGATAAAAAAGGGAGTGTGCACCCCCATGTATTTATTTTCCATGCTATTTGCTATAATTGTGTGTATGTAAATGTAGGGAAATGCTTACTTGGTCTACTTGAATTTCAGTGGAATTCGGGTGCTTAACTGCTTTTAGCTCCATGGAGAATTCTAGGTTCAGATCCTTCAAACAAAACCCTTAACAGGGAGATGTTGGGTGGGGGGGCATGGAAAATGTTTATTAACTAGTTCAGTAGCCAGTTATGCCAGTTCCTTCACCTTCTGCTCTTCACTTAACACTATTAGTCCTATGACCTATGCACAGGACTAATAATAGTCCTTCTGTCAGGAAGGGACTAACAGAAAAATATCAAATAAAACACTACATATACAATAGAAATGCACGCACGGGCATGCAGACACACGCGCGCGCGCACACACACACAAAATAGTATCCCATTCAAACAAACTATCACACAAGTGTGATTTGAGGGAATTGGCCTTTTGTACTACTTAAGAAGCTTTTCTGATCTTGGGCATGATTAATACTGCAGAAGAGCACATTGTGTTGCTACTGCACAATCCATGAATTTAACAGAAGCCATTCAATAAAGAGCCAGGCTTGTTTTCCTGTCATGGGCAGCTGTAGGCTGCCTGCTAGCATGTCCTGTCTGGATTGGAAGTTTGTATCATTTATATATTACTTTCTCTCTCCCTCTGATAGCAGTGGGCTAATAATAGGTGTTAACAGAGGTTCATGTTCTAGCATGAAACTGAAACACACAAGGCCACACAAGACAAGTAGATTTAATACTATTAAATCTACAGCCCTTCCAGTTACATACGTTCTCCATAAGTCGTCCTTCAAAGCTGTTGAAGAACATCAGACCTATCTTTCCTGGGATATGTCCCATTTGGTTCAGCAAGTGCCAAATAAGTACCATGTACTGAATTTACACAGTAATGTGCAACCTACAGGCTGTAGCCTGGATCTGGCTCCTAAAGCAACAGGTTTCAGCCCGCAATGTGGGGCACCAGTGGTAAACAGATTGGCATGGTAAATCCCATTCCAGGCCCTGCTATGTGCTGCTGATCCCCTCCACAGCCCTCTCTGCTTATTCCTTCCCCTCTCCTCTGTGGAAGACACTGTTTACTGGAGGTAAACTCTCTTCCTCTCTGCCTTTCCCTCTCTCTGAAATTGTTAACCATGTCCCTCCCCACACTTTTCCTGCCCATCTCCCCTACCAGAGAGGAGTGATGGCCTGAGGTGCGCCAACTTACCAACAGCCACCCTGCTGCTCTAAATGATGGAGATCTACTGAATGTGCATGTTAACTTCTTTGCATAGTCAACAGCTGTCAGAAAGGGGGGAGGCTTTACCAGTGCACATTGAAAGCCACTTTCCTTGACAAACAGTGGAAACGCTTCATTGAAGCGTAACCATTTCTGATGACTTTGCACCAATGAATAATCTCATGTCACATGCAACAAGCCCCCTCCTACATCTTCATATCTCGCTGTAAAACTTACTTCATTTGTCTCCATACCTTTCTGTCTACAAACTGTTGGGCTGAGTAGTGTATTTATTGTTGTGTGTGAGGGTTAGCTGGTAATGTCTTTGAGGCAGAGACTTTGCTAAATATTTGTTAAAGAGTGGGGAACACAATGGTAAGAAATACTTGTAGGAGAAGGGTACTCTGGAAATTAAACATGACGTAAATTTTAGTACTCTGGGGACTTATCGGAAAATGTTTACTGAGCTTTCATCAAGCACATTACTAGTTGCTTCTTGATAAAGTTTTCTTAAAGGCAGATATGATTTTCCAACAAAAACTATGCTTTCCTCACTTTTTGTGATACCAGGGATATCAGGTACATCCCTTGCAGCTTCTGCAATCAGTATGGTTGTTCAAGAGGGGAAAAAAATGAAAGATTTGGAACAAGGAGACATGCAAGTTAAACAAATCATTCAAAGTCTATAGTGCTTCCAAACTCAATGAGATTTTGGATTATCTGGTGTGTGTGTTGGCCATGCAAACTAAGATGTCTAGGGACAGCTTGCCCTTGTGCTACTGTCTCAGTCAGATGTTTTCTATGTTTTTTTTATTGAGTTTGCAATTCACTTGTTTGAACCAGTATTTCCTGGTTATCATGCAGGCAAAAAATCCATCCAGGGAAACACACACACACACACACACACACACACACACACACACACACACACACACACGTTTGAAAAGAGAAGAGTTTCACTTAGCACTGCTATGTCTATGTTATACAGCAATTAGAGATTCAGGGGCAGATTTTTAGCCTCTGATCCAGTAACATTGTGCTGGAAAGGACTAAATATGAAGGGGTGAATGGAGATTCCTTTATTACCAGGAAATCCCCAACCAGTACACCGATCCTTACCACCACCTTTTTGTCACTCTCATGTACCCCATCCAACACTGGGGTGGAGTCACACAAGTACCATACTTTCTTTTCCTGCTTAATAGATTTTGCATTTTTAAATTTCCTCTGTTTAAAAAGCCAGGCTGCACAAATACACTTGAGCTCTTCAATGGACATGTGGGTACCCATTCATACTCATAGTAATGTCATGTAGCCTCTGTGTACCTTACGTAAAAATATATGCAAGGTATATGTAAAACATACATACATGCAATGAAATGTACTACACTTGTATAACAGTATTAACTGCAATAAAGCCTCCCTAAATGGCATTTTACTAATCAGCCCATCTATAATTCAGAGACAGAGACAAACACATAGGCAGGTTTCCTGCTTCTTAGGAAAAGATAGTAAGGAGGTCTTGTATTACTAATACTTAATCTTACACCATATACTGTGGAACATTTACTAATACACTGGTGAGGAATTAAACTAAGTTACATCCATCACAAAACGAACCAAGTGGATATCAATGTATAACTCTTCCTTTTTTATTGTATTTGATCATTTGCTAATTTGCAACATTCAGCCATTCCAAATGGGCCTTTCAGTCATTGGTGAATGTGTACAGGCCACTAAGTTATGTGCGTCAGACTTTCAAACTGTAATAAGATTTGAGTCCCATGTTTGGATGCTCAGGCTGACACTTTTAAATGCAGCGAGATAACGGACCTGCTTTGCATAAGACTTGACATCGCAGCTGAACAACATGATGTAAAAGTTAGGTGTGGTAAGCATTATTATGATGCATGGAAATGCTGTTTCCACCTTCCAACTTTATTTTTGGACATTCTGTCTGAAAACTTATATTTAAAAACAGGCTTCGAACAGGAGTTCTCACAGGAGCAGCAACTAAGAAACAACTCTAGTTTCTTATGAACATATAGCTAACGGGCGATTATAGAGAGGATGGAGATGAACCTTTCTCTTGGCTGTAGTGGACAGGACTAGAAACAATGGCCTCAAGCTGTAGCAAAATGGATTTAGTGCCGAGAATAGAAGAAACTTTCTAGCTATGAGGACGGTCAAGCACTGGAACAGGCTACCTAGAGAAATTGTGGAATCTCCATCCCTGGAACTTTTCACAGACACTTGGCTGGGATTGGTTATTCAGGGTTGATCCTGACTTGAGGCAGCTGCACTAGATGACATTGTGAGGTCCTTTCCAGTCTTACTTTCCTATGATCCTATGTCTACATGGCAGACTTATCCTACCAGGTGGCACTGTCTTCCAGTGCAGTGCACTTCTCTGGAGGCTGCTTCCAGAACCAGAAGCTGCATACCTGCATGGCACGGCAGAGGGCTAATTACCACGAGCATGAGTAAAATAAGTGGGACCTTCACTTAACAGTGGGGCAGGCTCATTTGCAAAGAGCCACTTGAACCTGACCATGGTTTTGTGGGCAGCCTGGGCAAAGCAGTGCAGTGTGTTTGAGGGCACCACTGCATGGCACAAGAAGCTACCACAGAGACCTGCCTAAGGTTTTAAGGGTCATTAACATAAAGTTCTCTAGATACTCAGCTCCTGGGATGGTTTGCACATTGGACACTTGAGGGTGTAGATATGGCTTCAGAGGGCCACGGTAGGGTGCAAAACAAGCATTTGTCGAGACCTGGGTCAGGTTTAAGTGTCTTAGCTTAAGCCACCTATGCCTGAGCTGGAAGTGTCACATGCATGTGTTTACCCTTGTCAGGAGAGGCATGGCTAGCCAGAGGTAAGTCAGTCATGGAAGGGGGGGGAGGGGGTAGGGAGGAGCTGGCAGGGTCAGTGTCAGGGGAGCAGGTCTAGAGGGGCTGGCAGGTCTGAAATGGGGCTTGGTGGATTGTGGGGAAAGGGGTGTTGTTTAATTTGGCAGGGGTAGTCAGAGAGGGGGGAAATAGTCAGTGGGGTAAGAACACCACAGCCCTGTGGCTATGGCAAGTGGCTGGGCTTTACCAGCTCCAGGACTGTGTTGTGAATGGTAGGGTTAACCCTTGCTAGATCTAGTTAACCTGTTATGAATCTATAGTTAGTTCACCTCTAAGTTGCTTCACTTTTTCAGGGTGACCTAAGCCAGATGAACTCTTGAACACTGAACCGTTTAGATCTTCCTAACCTTGGTTAGGGTGATCTGTATCTAAGACTTGTGCATACCTTTAATCTCTAGTGTAACAGCACTGATGTAGTGAAATGCCAGATTTGATGCATTCCATCTACAAGTTGTGATGGCATCTGTCACTATATAGGGTCTAGTTATTTTGTCTGAAACTTAGCCATGTGTCTGTAGACACCATCTCCTTTGAGCCAGTATAACTCCTTACCAGTTACTGATATAGGGCCATAGTATGGGTTTCTTCAGGTGTTTTATTAGTGTTTAGGAGATGTAGATCAGACTCTTGCTTTGGATATTTTGACTTGTATGCACCCAGTGCAGAATTGGTTGAATGCAAAGGTGTTAAAACCCCAACACATTTAGCCAAGTTTTATCCTCTATACTCCACAGCTGCAACAGAAGATCAGGGTCATCCTCCCTATCTGATATGTTTATTAATTGGTGCAGTTAGGGAGTGTGTGAGAGTGCTATGTTATTATCTTGGCTTGCGACAGAAACAAGCTCAGTGTTAATGAGACATGCTGAAACTTTGTAGAGATGGATGAACATGCCACAAATCTGATTTATATGTGCTCCAGGGAAAGCAGAGTTTGACTGGTAAATACATTGAAGTAATTTCTGTCTTACATTATGCCACAGTGATTAATTCTAACATCTTCAGTTGACAGATTTAGCAATTTGTTGTAGGGCCTAACTTAATGGCTATAACATTCTTTAGTTAAAGTGACTGAAAAAAGCCCAAACCTGAACTTTACTTTTTTTTCTGCAAAAGTGTTATCACAATAATGAAATTACTTTCTTGATCTATTTATTTTAACATTGTACTGCTAAAACCAGATTATGTGGGGCTGTAGATTATGGATTGTACAGTCCCCAATTGTAGTCTTCATTTTCTGGGGTATGCTGCCATGATTTATAAGCCTTTGTTCTTAAGTAAATTCTAGGTGTTCCATGTTTAAACTTGTTTAGCTTTTTGAGGGAATCATGAGAAAATAAATTATGTTCAGAATACAAGAACAGCAATTTTATGAAAAAATTAACAGATTATGTTAAAGTATCTTACATACAGGCAGCCCTTGGACTTGCAACACAATCAGTTCCTAAAAACCGCATCTTAACTTGGAAGTGGTTTGCCCATAGGAAAAAACGTTGTAAATAGAGGATTGGTTCCTGAATCAAGGCCTGATACCCTATTTTCACCAAAAATAACCCACAGTTTTGTTCTCAATCAATTATAGATGAGTAATATAGCGACATTAATGTATTTATATTGTAAATACCAATCATATTGAATTGGAAGGACTTCTTTGAGGTGACTTTGCTGGACATTTTGAAGGGCTCTTGGTTGGATGTTTTGAAGGGTTCCTGGCTAGAGTCTTCTCAGGAGTCCTGGCTGCAGGTTTTTCTGGAGTCTTGTCTGGCATGGCGTGGTGTCGGATCAAGCATTGTAAAGTTGAAAATGACATCAGAAATTGAAACAAGGTGTCAATGTATAAATGTTGTAAATGTGTAACATCGTAAGTCAAAACGTTCTAAGTCAAGGACTGCTTGGATTTTGATTTATTAGAGATAATTTGTTGTTTTTATGTTATTACAATAGTATGCATTTCTATGAAGCTTTTTTAGCTTAAAGATATAAAATCCTATTACAAATAATAACCAGTCTTCATAAAGTTTGCTAGTTAGGTAATGTTTTTTCCGTTTGGAGATAAGTTAAAAAAGATGATAAGAAGACACGCAGTTGTTCTCCAGTGAATCAGAAAAATCTTAGAATAAAACCTTACAGTCCTAAATTCTATTTCATTTCTACACTGTCTCAGATACATTTACATTGAGACAAATATAGAAGACTGCTTAAAAATGTATTTATTATATTAGGATATTCTGTTTCCAGAGGCCCAGCTAGAGCAAGGACAATGGCATATTTTGGGGAGGGAAAAGGCCCAATCCATGTGGATAATGTCAAATGTACAGGAAATGAGAGATCCTTGGCTGACTGCATTAAACAGGATATTGGAACACACAACTGCCGTCACAGCGAGGATGCTGGGGTGATCTGTGACTACCTGGGCAAGAAGTCATCTGGGAACAGTAATAAAGGTAAAGAGTTTTTTGTGGCTTGGTGTTAGAGATTTAGAGTTGAGTATTGTTATTTTTGCTAGGAGGAGGAATATGGACAAGTAAAAAGAAAATCTGACCTCATAGAAAAAAAAAAGACAACTAAAGAAAAAGCTTGTGAGAAGTTCTGTCTGTCTTAAAGTTTATGGCCACATGCTTGGCCTTTATCCTGAACCAGCTGTTCAGTGGAAGCATGAAGCCCATTTAAATGGCACAGCTTAGAGCAGGTATAGTTCTAAGCTATAGTCATTATAAAACTAGCACCAAAAATCAGGCATAAAGATGTATCTCACTCTGTCTCCTTCCCTGCAGATGTAGCTGAGGACTGAGTTCCAACTAAGATCAAATTCTGCTCTCACATACCCTAATGTAAATCAAGAGTTATTTTGTAGTAGTCAAAGAAGTGATTCCATGTTTACTAATGTAACTGACAGCACAGTTTGGCCTTCTGTTTAATTGTCAGATCCAATTAACAAAATAAACAAAAATTCATCAATAAAAACTATAAATTAACAAAATAAACTGATGAATAAAATTAGCAAAATAAACCCAAACCCAAAAACAAACAGACAACCCCCTTACCCACGCATCTACCTCTTTGTATGTATATGAATGTATATAAGTGTTAATACATTTTAAAAAAGATGTCTGTTTAATGGATCATGGTCAGAAGGCTAACACAATTCTCTTAAAATGTAAAATGAAATCCTTTAACATTTCTACTGATGCATTTGAAATTGTGCATATTGCTTAATGAGGATACTCCAGAAACGCATTCTTGGTCATGCAGAACTTTTAAAAAGACACAGAGTCAACCTCACTGTTTGGGAGAGTACAGAGTCTGCTGGTTATTAGAATCACATTGAACATTTTTCATTCTAATAACTTGCAATTCTACTACATGTAGGTAGAGGGGGATTTCTGCAGATTGTTGTATTTTACTCATTGATTCTAATAGTTGGTGGGGGGAAAATGTACACATGCATGGATTGTGTTTTAAAGATTTTGATCCTAGTATGCGACAGATTCAGTGAAGTACATTTCTAAAAACTAGTCAACACTATAAAAATGGAGAACAGAATATTGGGATCCAAATACAGTACACAGGTGCCACAGTGGAATATGTAATCATTGTTTCTTAGTTGAATTTAACTTATAGTTTCATAGTTAGTAGGGTCAGAAGGTACCTGAGCAGATCATTAAGTCTGACGCCCTGCCATGGCAGGAAAGAGTACTGGGGTCAAACAACCCCAGCAAGGTGATTGTCTAGCCTTGTCTTAAAGACCCCCAGGGTAGGAGCCAGCACCACTTCTTGGAAGTTGGTTCCAGATCCTAGCCACCCTGACAGTGAAGTGGCGCCTCCTGAAGTCTAGCCTGAATCTACGCTCTGCCAGCTTGTGACCGTTATTTCTAGTCACTCCTGGTAGTGCTTGGGGAAACAGGGACTCCCCCAGTGCCTGCTGGTCCCCCCTGACTAGTTTGTAACAGGCCACTAGATTCTCCCTCAGC
>NW_017728912.1:13063228-13120964 GCF_001723895.1 Crocodylus porosus
CTGCACTGACGAGAAGGGAGTTCCCCAGCCTGTAGGTATGCTGCTGGTTTTTCCTCCCCAGGTGCATCACCTTGCACTTGTCAGTGTTGAATCCCTTCCTATTCTCATCTGCCTACCCCTGTAACCTGTCTAGGTCTGATTGCAGCCTATTCCTCCCTTCTAGTGAGTCCACATCCCCTCACATCTTAGTGTCATCAACAAATTTGAACAGGGTGCTTTTTACCCCCTTGTCCAAGTCACTGATGAAGATGTTGAACAGTGCAGGCCCGAGGATTGAGCTCTGCGGAACCCCACTGCCCAAATCTCTCCAGGTCGAAAATGACCCATCCACCACCACTCTCTGGATGTAGCCCTCCAGCCAGTTGGTGACCCAGTTTGACACCACAGTCCCCCAGTTTTTTAATGAGAACGGGGTGAGAGACAGTGTCGAAGGTCTACCGAAAGTCCAGAAGGACTATGTCCACTGCTACCCCTGCATCTAAGGATTTGGTGACGTGGTCATAGCAGGCCACCAGGTTGGTCTGACAGGACCTGCCCCTAATGAACCCATGTTGGTTGCCCCTAAGCATAATCTCCCCTGCTGGCCCCTCGTGGACATGTGCCAGAATAATTCTCTCAAAAAGCTTATCCAGAATCGAGGTAAGACTAACTGGCTTATAGTTTCCCAGGTCCTCCTTCCTCCCTTTTTTGAAGATGGGAACCACATTGGCCCTCTTCCAGTCCTGTGGCACCACACCAGAGCACCACGAGCGCTCGTAAAGCTGTGCCAGGGGTCCCAGCTAATGCCCTCAGCACTCTGGGGTGGAGATCGTCTGGACCAGCTGATTTAAATACATCCAGTCCCTTCAGAAATTCCCCAACTAGATCCTCGCTGACCCTTGGCTTAGGTGTGCCTCCCCTGGGGCCTGAGGGGGGCCCAGTGTGGGTGTTGATCCGGTTTCTGCTCAGGAAAATGGAGGCAAAGAAGTCGTTCTCAAAAGAGAATAATCATTTAAATTTTGTGTGTGATCCTACAAGGTATAGCCTGAGCACACTTCACTTTTACTGAGATTATTGGATGATGATGGCATTTAGCACCCTTACAAAACTGCATCCTTATTAATCAGTGAAATTAGAGGGCATTTTTCTTTCTTTTCCAAACCCCACATGGTGTTTATGTGATAGTGTACTGCTGCTTACACCTTATTTCCTGTTTAGATTCCCTTGCTTCTGTCTGTGGGCTGAGATTACTACATCGCCGACAGAAACGGATTATTGGTGGGAAAAATTCTTTAAGGTAAAGGATATTCAATACAAATTGTCACTTTCTGTGTAAAACTCTGGGAATATGCAATCTCCATTAGCCATTTGCCTTATTCAGAACTTGATTGCATTTTTGCTTCTCATGAAATAAATATAGATTAACATTCTGAATGTTGCCAATTTGGGGTCTAGGTAGGCACATTGTAATTTTTATTTTTGATTGGGTCAGTTACAGCTGAGTAAATTATTTATTCATTAATCTATGGTGAGTTATTAATGGGAGATACAAGCTAGAATAGCAGTTTGTATCCATACTTTCTATGCCAGGGTTGTGGTGCATAGAGACCTCCTTAGAAGCATATAGGAAGTATGTTTGGAAACACAAATTACATAGCATATGTCAATTTCATATTTGACTTCATGAAACTAAGAAATAGGTTTCTACTGGGATTGTTTGCAGTGATGAACCGAAAAGATATGGTTTCAGTTAACCTGCCTGTTGGTAAACTTATTGGCAAGAATATACGCATGAGAAGTACACACACAGAGAGCCAGCGTTCACAAAGCAAGTTTTTTGGGAAGTTCAAAAATATTCACTGATGAATGGCTGCAATTTTTGCCAGACTGTGGATGGATACTTTAGTTCATTTGGAAGATAGGTACATTGGAAATTTATTTTTTACATCAGGAAGAATCGTCTTCCTTTCAAGATGACTATTTCACTTTCTCTTGAGAAGCAAATATGAAAAAGTTTCTGTGGTTCACAGCTACAGAGCTGTGGGTCTGTCATACATTATTAAAAAGGCCTGTAAAGAGTTAAAACCACACAAATTTTTTTTTTTTTTTAAAGGTGCTCTGATAAATTGGTCCCATATTGAATTGGCACCAAAATAAGCAAAAATGACAGTATCAGCAATCGGCTTTTTTTGACTGATGTGGCCAGCTTTTTTTTGACTGATGTGGCCGATAATGTGACTGATAAATGCTCTGTGCATGTGTGCAGCCACAGTGCAGAACGCAGGCAATGAGGAGCGCAGCACAGAAGTGTGGAGAACAGCCAGGTCCGGCTGATAAGTCTGTTGTGGGGGAAAGATGGGGGAGGCAGATCAGGGCCCCTGTGGTGAGGGAGGCAGTGGGGCTGGGGCCAGGGCTGGGGTAGGCGCTTCCTGGCCAGGGCGGGGTGCAGGATGGTGCTGTTACCAGCTTTTCTGGGAGGGCACGGGGTGGGAGGGCATGGGGGGCTTGTGCCAGGGCTGCACTCAGGGTGGGTGGCAGCAGCACTGAGGAGGGAGGTTGCGGGGACTATGGTGAATTTGGGATGGCTGCAGTCCACCCCCATAGCCGCCTCCTAGCACTGCAGCCTAGTGCTCCATCAGGAAGAACCCCAGCCCACAGCGGCAGCTCGCTTCAGGCACAGTTCCAGGGGCACACGCCCCACCTCATGCCCTTCTGGGTGCACATAGCAGTGGGAACTGCACCCCACCTCCCCATGCCACCCGGATGAGCCTCTTGTGACTCTGTCTCATGCCCCAACCTGCTGTGGCTAGGTAGCACCTACCTCTGCCCTTGCCCCAGCCTCAGCCCCACTCCTTTCCTCCACTGCAGGGGCCTCGATCTGCCCCCATGACCATGCCCCTTCCCTCCCTGTACCCCTTCCACCACAACAGATTTACTAGCCAGACCCAACTGTTCCCCACACTGCCCAGCTGCATATTAGTAATTGGATCGGTATGAGTCAACACGGCTCATTAAAAATCAACTATCGGTATTGGCCCAAACAATCTCTATTGGTGCACCTCTAAACATTTTGTTCCTATTTTTTTGATGACACTAGAGCTGCAAAACTAAACTTTTCTTTAAATAAATTGCTAGTTACACTTGTGAGCTAAGGTAACCACAAACGTTATGAACAGTGTGTTATGGGTTTAGGAATAAGGTGAATATTGTTGGTATTCCAAGAATATAATGAAACTGTTCATCTAAGTCACCATTTTGGTTTTCACACACTTTCAATTTGATGTAGAAATAGAGGGGGTTAGACAAAGACAATAAAATGATTAAGGACTTGGAAAATCTCATATGCAGGGAAAGTAAATAAATTGGGATCGTTTTATTTTTGAAAGGAGATAAAAAAGGGATGATAAAAGTATACAATGTAATCAATTGTGCAGAGAGGTAGATCAGGAACTTAGGTCTCATAACACAAAAAGAAGGAACACTTAAACACCAAACATTCATCAAGAAGGAAATATTTTTTCACATAATGTGCAATTCAGTGATTCTCAGCCATGGTGATGTGACTTTTACGCTCTCTTAGCTAGCATGATTCACAGGAGAAACCCAGAAATTCCATAGCTTTAAAGACATTTTGACCTGTTGTGGTCTTTCTGAGTGCTTTGCAACAGAAGAATTGCTCTAGTATTTTTCTGTAGTCAAAAATGAGTGAAAACCAAGAGCTGGCATTATTCTGAGGGGTGCCTTGAGTCTTAAAAGACTGAGAGCCAGTGATATGATATACCAAGACAAGGTTCCCCCACCAATCAGCATGGGGGGAAAAAAACCCTCATCTCACACTCACATACAAGGAAACCTCATTAATTAAACTGTCCAGACTATCATTAAACTGCCAAAAGCAGCATAGGTTCAGTAATGGAAATCAGTTACAAAGATGATTAAATGCATGACTATGGCCTGCTGACACTGAGGAGACAGGCAGCACTATCATTTCTTGTGGGCTTATCATGGTTCTCCTCCCCTGCTCCCGATTGGCTGAAGGGCCCTGGTGTTTCTACCCCCTGGTGCTGATTGGTTGAGAGTGACGTCTGTCCTACAGACCTGCTCCTCACCCCCGACTGGTTGAGAAGACTGTCTGTCATGTGGCTCCATCCCTTGCTACTAATTGCTGGAGAGGGGCAGGCCACACAACAGGAGTCATCCCAGCCCATCAGCAGCGAGGGCCAGGGGTGGCAGCCATCTTGGCTCCCCCCGTTTATACCAGCAGCCGCCCTTCTCTGCTGGCAGACCGCAGCAGCCACACAGACTACTGGTGCCCTCTAGAAAGCCAGCATTTTATTTTTAGGAAGGGGTTTTTTGGTTTTCTTTTTTTCCTGTTGGTAGGTTCCATAGACAATACCTGATTTCTGCTGAATCACAAATTGACTAGGTTTTTTTTTTGGTAACATTTTATTAGAAAACACGCAATATCAAACAGATTTAAAAAGGACCCCATCTAAGGTCTCACAAAGGGAATACAAATAAGAAATTACATAATACTCACATGCTAACGTCTCATTCACTTTGCTTAAAACTCCAGTGTTATTCAGTGAACATCTTACCCTTTCTTCTTATATAACTACAGGTTCATGCATCGATACTTAACAGAAGGGTACTGACAAAGCCCTCACCCACTCTTTCTGACAACAAAAGTTGTCCCTTAGTCTATCCTATACCTATACGGGGCTGAAACAAGCCCCTGAAGTCCACCCCTTGCCAGAGCGCTGTATCCCTTCCTTCCGTCCCATGCTTTTCTGTGCCTCTATAGAAGTGCAGCTCGTGCATTGCTAACTGCAAACACTCTGACGTTGAAAAGCACAAGCCCTTCAGTGCCAACAGGGAATGCACTTTCCATAGCGCTACTTTGGTGCATGTGATAAGGACCCTCACACCCCATGACACATCCGTCCCCTCTGTTAACCCATAGAGTACATTTTCGATAGTGATCCCCGTTCCCCTTCCTGTCTCTTTCAAATAGATGGCTACCTTCTCCCACACCTTTTGTCCATAAAAACAGTCCCACAAGGCATGTGCCACCAACTCAGGCTCAGCACAGATTTCTCGTGGGCACTTGGGGGACCATGAGAGTCTCCATCGATTCAGCACCTGTCACACTGGCAGTGCGTTTCGCACGGCCCTCCATGCCAGCTCCTCGTGCTCCCTTTTCCATTCCTTCCCCACTAGCCCTTTCCACACCCTTCTGACTTTCTCCGTTCTCAAATCCCCAATATCTGACATCCTCCGCTTCCCCCTCATGAACTTAAGGACTTTTCTGGTATCCACCAGCCCTTCGATCCCTAACCCCGCCAAGCCTTCCCTCTCAACAAAGGAACCAAGGCGCGAATAAGGGAGTGACATCTGCCAAGCCCACACCCCCTGCCACCCGCTCCCGAACAGTCCCAGCCTTTGTAGGAGTGTTCCCCCCCAGAAAATGCAAAAGTTGGAAACCATTCCCGGTGCGCCCCTCGCTTCCCTCACAACCATCTTCAAAAAGTGCGCATAAACAAAGACCTCTATGTTGGGAAGACCCCATCCCCCCAGCCCTTCTTCCTTATACAACTCTGTTTTGGCCACCTTCTCTGTCTTCCCCCCCAAAAGAAGAGGCATAATGCCCGCTGGACCTGCCGGGCCTGTAGCCAGGACGGGGGGTACACCATCGCTGTGTACAAGATCATCGGCAACAGGCACTGTTTGATCACTTGGACCTTACACCTTCATGATAAACTCTGTGTGTTCCACAACCCCACTGTCTGGTTTACTCTCCCCTCTAACACTTCCCAAGCCCATTTCCCTTTCCCCTGGGTATCCATCCACACGCCCAGTATTTTCAGTTCCTCCCTTTCCACCTTCAATCCAAATTTCCCCAAATCGCCCCAATTCCCAACCACCAGGACTACACTCTTGTCCACGTTCACTCTCACTCCAGATACCTCCCCAAACTCATTGGCGTGCTTCACCACTCCTCCTAAGGACACCTTGTCCCGCACCACGCATGTCATGTCATCCATGTACAGGAGGACTTTTAATTCTCCGCCCCTCGGCACTCTAACCCCACTGATCACCCTATCGCTTCTGATTCACTGTGTCAGAGGCTCAATGGCACAAACAAAGAGCCCTGGCGACAGCGGACACCCTTGTCTCACCCCCGAGTCCACTGCAAAGGGTTCTCGCAGGAAGCCCCTCACCAGCACCCTGCTTGTTGCCCTCCCATAGAGTGTCTGCACCCACCCCACAAATTCCCCCAGCATCCCCATCCCTGTCAGAACCCAGAACAGAAACTTGTGCCAATGCCGTCGTATGCCTTTTGCGGGTCGAGACTCGCCACTATCGTATTCCACTTCCAGTCAGTAATGTACAACAGCATATCCCGTAGTATCCAGTGTGCTTGTGTCATCCGCCGCCCCCCGCACCACGCACATTTGGTCCCCACCCAGCATCTGTGGTAACACCTCCCCCATCCTTGTCGCTAGGATCTTGGAGAATAATTTATAATTGGAATTCAGCAGGGCGGTCGGCCTCCAGTTCTTAATGTGTTCCCATCCCCCTTTCTTATAGATCAAGGCCACGACTCCCTGGGCAAAGCCCTCCCCTACCTGACCCTGATCCATAATTTCCTTAAACAGGGCCAAGAGATCCCCTTTCACTAAATCTCAAAACTTCCCATAAAATTCCACCGGGAACCCGTCACCTCCCGGGGTCTTCTTTAATGGCATTGTCCTCAAGACTCCCAGCATCTCGGTTTCCATCAATTTCTTTATCAGCCCCCGCCTCCCTTCTTCCCCCACTTTTGCTTCCAAACTCCCCACCAGTCCCTCCAATTGTTCTCGCCTCACTGCTTTCCTATGAAACAATTTCCCATAAAACCTAGTCACCTCCCGCAATACCCCATCCACGTCCTCCACCCTCCCGCCTTTGGCCGTGCGGACCGCCGCCATCGCCCGCTTTTTCCTTCTCACCTGCAAGGCGAAAAACCTGCCCCATTCCTCTCCCTCATCCACCCGCTCCACCTTGGCCAGGAACATCTGTTCTTGCATCCTGGTCCGGAACCAATTTTGCACTCCCTCTCTTGCCTGTTCCCATTCTCCCTTCACTGTTGCCCCCTTCAGCTCTTCCCACAATCTTTGAACTTCCCCTTGTAAGTGTGCTAGCTCCTTCTTCCTCTGCTGTGCCTGCTTTCTTCCCACACCAGTGAACCACTCCTGCACACGCTTCTTGATTTCGACCCACCAGTCCCGTGTTGGGAAAAAGGGCTGTAAAGTTTGCCACTGGCGATATACCCTTTGAAAGGCAATGCATTCCTCTGGGTCGTCCAATAAGGACACATTTAATTTCCAGACCCCTCTGCCCTGTTTCAGCCCCTGCCCGATGCCCACTTCCACCCACAGGACACAATGATCCGAGAAGCTGACATCTATCAGTCTCTTGCTGCGGATTGCCAACCCCTTCGACACCAACACAAAATCGATCCTCGATTGCCCTCGCCCACCTGGATCCACTCTCGTAAAAACTCCTGTCCCTTCCCAAATATCCTGGAGCCCCTCATCTTTAATCCACCCCCACAGCCACTTCCCCGTACTAGCCATCCTGACTCCCTGCCCTATCCCAATCCGCCCACCCTCTTCAAGTATGCAATTAAAATCCCCCATCACGATCCGCGGTCCTCCACCCCCCATACACATCCCCATTTTGCGGAAAAAGCACACCCTCTCTGTTCTCTCGGCTGGGGCATAGATGTTGTACAAAGTCACCTCCACGCCCTCCACCTCAACCACTGCCTTTTCCAGTCGCCCTTCTTCCAAGACCTGCTGGTCTTTAATTGTCAACCCCCCCCTCCCTTGCCAGGAGCCCTACTCCTGCTGCTTTATTCTCATTTGAACCCCCTCACCACGATGGTCCCACCTCCCAGTGCTTCTCCAGATATCTATAATTTCTCCTCCAGGGAATCCTGCACTCCTGCAAGCCGAACACTTGTGTGTCCAGGCCTTGTAAGGTGGTATACATTTCATCCCATCTCTGCCTCCTGTATAAACTTCTTACATTTAAGGATGCTATGGTCAATGACATCAAGGATATTTTCCAGAGAGAAATATGCCTCATAAATCATCTGTGCCGCTACTGGGTTCTGAGGTGTCTTCCCCCACTTTCTGCATCCCTGTAGCCCTAGCTAGATGTTTAATTGCAGTTGGGTTCAGAAAGCCATCCTTACCTATACCAATACAACTTATTTAAGTAGGACATATGGTCATGCCTATTGAGCTGTTTTCCCCTCAGCACTGACTCTTTTTCAAGTCATGGTAAGCTACAGCACTGCATACATTTCAACACCCTCCTCACTCCTACAGCTGAGCTGTGCCTTTCTTTCCTATTTCAAGTGATTCCTGTTTCTTCACCAGCCTTAAATGTCTGGCAAACATCACCAAATGGGGCATCAAGCACTTCACCCAAAATCCCTGTGTTGCACCCTCTCTCAGTCTGTCACACATGATTAGTGTGGCCCTGCCCTCCATGAGGTGGAGCTAGACCAGACTGCCCTATGCTTCATCTGCGTATACATTTTTGGAGGATTCCAGGACTCATGACAAGAGCACTTGGTTCCAGCCATGAGTGCAGGGGCTAAGTAGCATATGAATCCTTTGTGCGGGTATCTGGAGTACACACACATACTGAGCAGTGCTGAGCTGTGGGGCCACCATGGCTTGAAATCCTGTTGACTCTGCTGGGGTGCAGCCGTGTGAACTATATGGTAAGCCATGAGGTTTTTGGTCTTGGACTGATATCATGTAGTTTGCAATATATATAAGTAGGTACAAAAGTTATTTAAAAGTGCATTTATAGCAACTGTAAAAATTATAAAATGTATCAATTCTGAATGAAGTATGTTTATGGATACTATGTGCAAATTACTACAAGTATATTTATTTGAAGTTCAGTATTTTCAAATTTGCATCTCACTTCCATATACTCAGGGAGAGCAGGGTATGACAGTAATGGGCAAATGGGAAGTGGCTGCAGGGAGCAGAAGAAAAAGGGGCTACCTGACCCCCAGATTTATGTTCCCTGCTGTAGCTGTAGAAGGGGGACAAATTCAAGGGAAACCTCCAATAATTAGATTCCATACCTGGAAAATTATAACAAATGGATACACTGTTCTTGTATGGAATCTAATTACCAGGGGGCCATCTTATATTCAGGGTTGTCTTATATTTGACTAAATACAGTGAGTGGACTAGCCCTCATTCTCACAGGAAGTTATCAAGGCCAAGAATTTGACAAGGTTCAAAAAGGGATTAGATAGTTTACATGGGTGTAGTAAGAGTATCCCAAGTTAACCTACTTAACATTAAGAAAAAATTTGGAAGGGATATTAAACCTCATATTTCAGTGTTTGAGCCAACCTCTAACTTTTAAGGACCAGGAGTACACCTGTGTGAAGCACAGAATATCCCATCTTCCTCTGAAGCATCCAGTATGGGCTACTATCAAAGACAGGATACTAGACTAGATGAACTCTGTGTCTACTGCTGTGTAGCAGGTCTATGGCTTGTTGAGAACTAACTTCACTCTTGTCTGATAACTGCTACATATTTCCTAGTAGTTCATGGCTTCCATTCTTGCTAGTCCCATCAGTCTGTGGAAGGACATAAGTACAAAATAGTTTTGAGAATCTATTACCAATCCCACCTTTATAGAGTTGGAAATGTGTGTCCCAGAATGGCCGAAGTGCTAGAATTTATGTTCAGCATATGACCACTTGTATAAAGATGAAGCTAATCCATATATTTCTTGTGGTTTGTGCTGTTCGCTTAGTCTAATGGACTAAAGGCTTCCCTTTCATACAGCTCAGGATAAATGTAAAGATGGGATTAATTGTCAGAGTCATAGAAAAGTAGGGCTGGTCTACCTAGTCCAGCCCCTGCCTGAGGCAGGATCATCCCTATCCAGACCTCATCCCTATCCAAACTGAGAGCAGGAGAGGCAGAGTTTTTTCCTGGAATCTTTTTTGCTGCCTGATCACAGGAAACTTTGGGCCTTGTAGCTACATTATGCTTAGTTTCTGTATGGAAAAGAATACACTTTATTTTTTGTTTGGCTTGCCTGATATTTTGTGGGGGGACAGTGTGTTTCTGGCACAGCAGGAGTAACATGAGAAGGAATGATTAAACCAAGTCAGAGTAGAATGAAGTGCTGAGAGAGTTAGATGTCCAAGTGGTCTGTAAACTAGCCTCGAGGGCTGATAAATGGAATTCCAAATGCTATACGAACATGATTAAATGGACTCTCAGCTGTTACCCTGTAAGTATCACAGGTCTGAAGTTTTTTAAACCAAGGTGCTGATATTGGCTGTAGACTTGCGAGAGCTTGCCAGTTACCTTTACTCTTCCATTTTGTTTAGTGCAGTAAAGAAATGACTGATTTGTTCTGTGTGCAGGGGAGGCTGGCCCTGGCAGGTTGCCCTCCGCTTGAAATCATCTCATGGAGATGGAAGACTTTTGTGTGGTGCCACTCTCATCAGCAGCTGCTGGGTACTCACTGCTGCACACTGTTTTAAGAGGTGCGTTGGCATTATTAACAGTGGGACACATTTTCAGTACAACTGCATTGCCATCTTAGTGAGTCCTGTGGGAATGATATAAATGCCAGACTGAAAACTGTCCCCAAAGAGGTTGGGACTTTTGTTTTCCTTAGCTTAACTCATATGCTTTAATTATTCTTGCTTTCATAATTTTGCTTTACTTATATATCCTTAATCATTCAGGAGATTTATGATAAAAGTTTAAAGTTACAGTTGATTTTCCAGTGAAAATCTCCGTAGAAGAATCGTTTAACTTTTCTCCAACCTCTTCCAAATAACTCCTTTCTGGTACCCTGGCAGGACAAGATTTAAGCAAACACCACCCAAATCACAGGTTGGTTTTGTTATGTTGTTTGGCAGGACATAGTCAGACATCAAGCTTCACTGACATTTTCCTGTAATGCTTTGGCAACTCAACAGAATAACTAGGGGTGGATGAGTGGGGCACCAGCCCTGGGTGATGCTTTAGAGCGTACACCAGAATGGCAGCTCCCGGAGAGCCTGTGCAGCAGTAGCAACCCAGGAGGGGAACCTGAATCATGTCAGCTTACACCGGAATATCAGCAGTCCATGTGTGGGGAGGTAGGACTCTTCAGCACTAAGCACCATTGCCCCGTCCCTGCCCCAGCCTACTCTCTAACACTCAGCTTCGCCCCCCACCCAAGTGCCAAAATTCCTAGTTACAGCTCTGTAACTGGACTAACCTGTAAAAACCTCTCTTAAATCAAAGTATTATTCTTATTTTGTTGAGTCTGAGGGAAAAGCACATTAACCGTGTCTGAGTCTAACTATTTTTTCTTATTCTTTCAGCCAGGTTGGGAACAACTGCCTTGTTCTGTAGTTTCTTAGTGTATGAAAAAACTAAGTGTTTTGTAGGCATTGTGAGGATGCTTCCAGCACACTCAGGGAAACTTTAAAACATCACTAGCTAAATACAAAGAAGATACTAAAATTGCACCCAGGGCTGGTACCCCAATCACTAGGAGAGCTGGTAGTACAATCCTAGTTTATATCCATGGAGCATACTCCCAGCTAGGGCTGCGTGACCCAAGCAGCTGTCTTGGGCATTGAGTGAGGGAGTGGGAGAAGCAACTTGCACGACTGTGCTAGTAGCATGGCAGCGACCAGCACTGATATAACTTACACCATTGTCTAGTCAGACTGCTACACAACACATAATAGTAAATTCAGCTCCCTTCCTTCAGTTTACCAACTGATGCATAACTTAAGCTCCCTTATGTCATACCTGAATTGACTTGATATGCTTAATTAGCCCGACATTAAACTGTCATCTAGTTTTACTATACTTATAGCAAATAAATATAAATGCCTTTTGCTTTTGGCATGAATAGCAGTTCTGTCTTTTACAGTCTTCCTGCTTCATTTCTTCAAAAACAGCCAAATTCAACACTTTGCCATCATGACTTTAGTAACTTGGCACAGGTTCAAGTTACTGCAGTATCACAAACACTAAATTTAGTAACAAGAAGATGGATATAATTAACGATTGTAAAGGAGGAAGGTTCCAGCTATGCTTTTCTCTGATTTTATCTAGAATTTTTAGAAGTATTTGTGCTGCGCATGAATAAATCTTGCAGTAGTGACTGGTAAAGAAACAGAGAAGAACTAAGGAATAATTTTAAAGGAAGTTTGTTAAAATTTGCCCAAGAATGAAAAACTGCCAGTTTTATTAGCTCCCTCTCTCTCTCCCTCTCACCTTCTAGAAGGGGGAGGTGATTATTTTCATTAGAGTGAAAAGAAACTGGTATCTTCTTTTAGTGATAGCTACTCAACATCTTTTCATGTTTCCAGTAGTCCTGAGGAACTCTTCCTTGTAACACTTCAAGCCATAGTGGTCAGACTGCTTATTAAATAGCAGACCACTTCCACTGAGCGACAAAGCTGTCTGTATTGTATAAACTGACAGTGAAGAAGAGTCTGGGGTTTGCTACCTTCCAAATGAACATAAACTAGCCTCTTTGTCTCAAATTACCATTTCTGTTGTAACCAAGGATGGAGGTTATCAAAACATATTAGAAAGCTTTCCATAACACACCATATTCAAGATTAAAAAAACACCAGTTGGCATCTTCCCTTCTCCAGTCCAGAAAGATAAATATGCAGGACCTTATGGCAACAGTGAGTAGGATAGAATGAAGACACTTATTGGACCAGTTACACAGTCCTAAAATTAATCTTTCTGAAGTCTGAATCTGAGAAAAACACTTCTCTAACTTCTTTTTTGCTAGGAAATGCTAAAGTGTTTTTTAAACAATGAATTCAAGTTTTGCCACACTCCTGGAAGTATTAATCTCATTTTACAGAGAAGGAAGCTGGGGCATAGGTGGATTAAACATTCTGTGTTACACTGAAGTCATTAGCAAAACTGTGACCAGAACCCAGATTTCCCCAGCGTAGACCCCTCCTGTACCTACCAAACCACTGGTTAACAATGTTTTCAGGGTAAAAAGGTTGGTTAAAAAGGAGGCCAGCAATAGGACCCAGCTATGGCTGCTGACTCTTCTTCCAGCTGCCTGGCAGTGGCATCAGCAAAGCATGACCAGCCATGGCACGGGCTAAGCACCCTGGTCCACAGCTGCAGTGGGAATGAAGCTCTGGGTAAGATCTAGTTCAAAGGCAGTGAGATGCTGACTCCTGTGCTGGATCATTCTGCCTCTTTTTGCTATTGGCACTCGAGCATTAATATTTAAAATGTGGCCAAATACACAATCATGGGAAAGAAAACATAGTTATTGCCTGCAAGTCACATGAATTCAGAAATATTTTTAAGGGATACCTATTTATGCCCGTGTACTGACAGAGGTTAAATCTGTATTTGGTGGTTTGCTCATTCAGTACCATACAAATGCACAGAATTGTGCATTAGCCATGAGGAGTAGCATTTCTCACCCTGTTAAGAACTGTAACTTCAAACAGGAACTTAATTCAAGTCAGCCTTCTTGAATCTTTTTGCCAGGCTGCTAAAAATTACCGTAATTTGTAACACAGGAAGCTTGCAAGTTTCAAATTGCAGAAGGCACTTCCCCTTATAAAAGTCAAGGAAAAGTTATTTCATATGCTGGGGAAGAGGACAAAGAGGAAAACAAGCCTATTTAGTTACCATCCCAGCCCTGATTGATGGTAGAGAGCCCAGTATCAAATAACATAAACCATCTTCCTTCCTGCATTACTGCTGGTTTAGCAGAGGAAACACTTTAATATTGAGAGAGAGAGAGAAGTTGGGGGAAAGAGTCTCTTTGATTGTTAAACCAGTACCGGAGAACGAATGAAAATAGATTGATTTTTGATGTTGTCCTATAGTTAATGGTGCACATTTGTCACGTTTCATACAATTCTGACATCCAGGAGATTTAAAAATGTAGTATTTAGTGGCAGCCATTAGGACATAGACTCAAAACAGTGCACTCGCTCAACATTATGGATAAAGCCCTATCTACTGAAAAGCAAAACACAATGCTTAAAAAGGTCAGATTATCCAAGAGAAGTGTCTATATGAGTATAGACTGCCAAATTTCCATAGGTTAGTGACAACAAATTTCAATCGCTTGAGGTAGGTAGGTTGCAACAGCATGGAGTCGGGAGCAGTGCCTTATAAGCATTTGAACACCACCACAAAAAGTGGGATGAGACTGATTCTCATTTCAAGCGCTTCATAAGCAAACGAACATGCTATCCACCCAGGCATGAGCTCCTCTGCAACTTATAAACTAAACTAAGCAGGATTTGCCCTGGAGCTGGATGCTTTAATGCCACACTCTATAAGATTGGCTTAAAGGACAGTCCAATACATGAGTGTGGTGATGCACCATAGGCTGCTGACCACCTCCTCACATGTGCAGCATGCACCCAGGATTAGGAACTTGGAAGCATCAGTGATAAAGCAGTCGTGTGGCTCTGCCACATTAATGATATGTAGGGGGAAAATTAAGTATATGAGAGAAGAGAAGATAGCTTGTGGTTGTATTTATTGTGCACACAAAACCCATGTCAAAGTACACAATGGGTGTTTGTGTGAGCATATGCCTATCTATACGTACAAAGTCAGCATTGCCGCACTCCCAAAGTTACTCCAAGGTAACATTGGGGGGGGAGGGTTGTGCAGACAAAAGTATATCTGCAACTTTTATGAGAGCATTTTCAGAGATGTTTTGATAATGTCGGACTAAAATGAAAGATATTTACCTTGTACTAGTGAAGCTGTATACATCTGTCCTAATAATATAGGGACATTCATATATAATATTCAAAAAAGAAGGAATGTCTGTGGTGTGTCTAGGCTTCCATTAGGAATATATAATTCTTTATGACAATTAGGTTGACAGTTAAAAAATGTAGGCTCTATAACAAACATTATTTGACTGTTTAGCATTGCATACATGCCGGAGGAAAGAGCATCTTTTGCTAAACTGATTTAGTGCAGCTAATGCTGCATCGTTTAGGTTCCTGGTTGGGGTTCAGCCAAATATTGATTAATCATTATGGAGTTATAAAATATGAGCAGAGAAAACAACTGCAATGTCAACAAAATGTCCTTGTATACCTCACTTTTCTTGGGCTCACATTTAAGAGAACATACAAGAGATCATGTCATTACACCACGCTTAGAAAGTCCATTTAGGTTGTTACCAAATAAAAGACATTTCTGTATTTGTAGATTCTAGAGTTCTTCAGTGAAAATATATATAAAGTTAGCTAGTGTGTGGGTAACATCAGCCAAATTGTTATTCTCTTAGTTTTTAATCTCACCCACTGGGAGAGGTGACACTGGAGGAAAAGTATTTGGCTAGCAACCTAATCCATTCCAGTGTCAGGACACTCTTTACATTCCAAGCATTACATCTGTTCTGTAAATAATCTCTGCAAGAGCGAAAAGGGACTATGTTCAATAGTGTGCAGCCTTAACCATTCAGCTACCTTGACCATGTGCAGTATGGAGAGGTCCAAAAGATAAGCGTGGAATTAATTGACTTGGCAGCATAAAAACATTTCTAAAGATGTTGATTCCTGTTGTTATAGTTGTATGACTATAATTAGTAGAGTTCAGTGATTTGCTTCAGAAATAAAATGAGCAACCCACAATTTCCAATTTGACTTTGATAGTGTGTTCAGCTTGCCATATACATCACTATGGAGTGGTTTCCATCAACTTTAAGTGAGAACAAAAATCAAAAGTCTTATAAATAGATTGTGGAAAGCCTTATAGGAAGGCTTATTACTAAGGAGGACACGTTCAAGCCCTTGATGTCAGGTATTTTCATTAAAAATGAAGACTTTTGAGTATCCTTGATTTAGTAATGCCACATCTTATAGCCTTGTGCTGCTTTTTGCCTGTTCTCATTCAGAAACCTTTAAGTCACCTTCCAGAAGGTAGCAACATCAGATCTGCAACATGCCAGCCTCTAGTCTTTAACAAAAGCATGTAGTAAAGATTGCCCACACATTTTCCAAATGACTAGTGTTCAGATCTTCATGCAGAGAAAGATACCCATTGTTAAAAAAAAAAGAAAAAGAAATGGATTCATCACACTACCAACATTTTTAATTTCCGCAGGCAGAGTAATTGTGGTTACCAATCACACACCTTTTTTTAAAAAAAAATAGAAATACTTATAAACACTTTGAGCTCTAAGACTTTCTAGACAGGCAGTTATTCATATTAGTCTGAAGTCAGGCAGAAGGTAAGGCAGGGTAGGGTGGCATCTTAGAAACTAACACATTCAGAAATACCTAAACTTTCACAGGCAACAGCCTGTTCCGTTAGATGCAGGCTTCTGTGAACGAAAGTGTATGCATTTCTGAATAAATTAGTCTCTAAGGTGGTGCTGCCCTGTCCTGCCTTCTGCCTAAGATTTTCTAGAAATATTGCTGAAAATTTACCAGCTTGGTCCATCTTTGGGTTCATTTAGTATGTTTACATGTAGAAGTCAGTTACTAAACAGTCCTCAAACAGTGCTGGCAAAAGGATATCTGTACTATATTTCTATTAAGTACTACAGGGACAGTAAAAGCTTAGACATTGCACTGTACTGGAGATGTTAAATGTCTTCATATAAATGAAGAAGAACATTGAGAGAAAATGTTGGAAAACTGGTAGGATGTGAAGCCACACGAGGCAGGGACTCGGCTATCAGACACATTTGACCCGTTACAGACCGATGTGAAGCTATGTATAAAAATAAAACAG
The DNA here is from genome assembly GCF_001723895.1 of Crocodylus porosus. Lineage (NCBI taxonomy): Eukaryota > Metazoa > Chordata > Crocodylia > Crocodylidae > Crocodylus > Crocodylus porosus. Next base: position 13,080,022 of record NW_017728912.1, read on the forward strand.
TATTAAAACTTTTATATAACATGCTTCATTCCATGATTTCAAACTGCTCATAACAGATGGGGACACTAAGGCTCAGGAAGAGACTTATAAAAGGCCAACATGCATCAAGTCAGGGATAATGGTAAGAAAAACAATCACTGGTTTCCCAATTCTCAGCCTCCTGCCTTATCCTGCTGGTGCATGCAATAATTGGGTCCTACAAAATAGGGAATACATATTATAACTAGTTGTTAAATATGAAAACAGGAAGAGACATCAATGCTATCTGAGACCAATATAACAGTAGAAGTCTAATGTGACCCTAAAAAAAACAACCCAAATCCTTACCTATATTCTGTGTTGTAATTGTATTGTTCTTTCAGATATGATATTTATCATTCCCCTTAATTACTTTTATGCAGTGGCTAACAAGAAAATGACAATTACACACACAGAAAAAACTAATTAAAAACCACTCCCTCCCCACAAAAAACCCACAAACATCCAAGGACTGTGCCTAACCTTGCACACCTGAGGCTGATAATTGATACAATGACACGGTATATAAAATTACTCGTTATATAATTGACTTGCCCTGTCTGAAATAAGGTATGTGTTGATCTAGATGCGGAAGAAGGGGTTCCTGGTTTTCAGAGCAGGAAATGATTAGCATTACCGATGGGCAGCAGGTGTTGGAGGTTTTGACAGATGATCTACTTTGATGCAGAATTTAGGAGTTTGCTGCTGATGTCATAGTTCAGATAGCCAAATTCAGAGGATGTATCATGCTCCAGAAACTAGTTACAGCCTAATGGACTCAGTTATTGTGGAAAATCTCCTTGGGAGCACTACAGGAATAAATGGGATACTTCAGAGGCCAGTGCTGTGCCCCCTGAGAACATTGTCATTTGATTCAGCAAGAACAGAACTGAGCCCTTGGGTGTCACTGGAGTTTTCACTATGGTGTATGGGGAGGAAAGAGGATTTAGAAACTTATTCAGATTCTCTTTTAAGAAAAATCTCTGTTCAGAGGGGTTTGGAAACGAGACACAAACCACCACGTCATAAGACATGAATAATAGGAGCAATTCTCGCCTTGCTCTGTCCTTATATGAAGAGAGGTGTTTCTTGCTCTTGCTTATGTTCTTTCATGTTGACATTAATGCTGAAACTTTGTCATGGGAGAATGGAAATTGATGCCTTTGTAAAAGTTTTCAAACTACTAACGTTTTATTACCTAAACAGGAGGCTGATATTGCCAAAATGAAGGTTTGGGGTTAAATAACTTCCAAATAAACCTAATCAATGGAAGATGAAAGATTTTTTTTCCCTCTTTTTCATGTTTCAGGTAAACAGTCACTAAAGTTTCATCTCCACATGAAATTAACATTTTCATGCATAGTCACTGTTTAGTTTTGCTGTAGTTTAAGAATACACAGGGTATATCCCCATGAACATGCACATGCAGGGACAGGTGTTTCCTGTGGGACAAATATGTGCTGCTTCTATTTGTCCCTGGGCACAACCCTGTATGCATGCTGTGGCATGGCTCTATATGTGTGTGCGGCAAAGGGACCGGGGTGGGGTAGGGGAGGCTGGGACCAGCACCTGTGCTGGCCCCAGCAGCCTTTCCTGGGGTTTTGGGGGTCTTTTGGGGCAACAGCAGTGCTGAGCCAGGTGCTCAGGGCCTGGCTGCAGCCAGAGTGTGGCTCTGGCCAGCCAGGCTCCAGTTTCTAATGGCACACACCTCTGCCAAGACGTACAATGCCGGTTTTTTTTAAGTGGCGTGTCTTTTTGAACTGAAGTAAAAAAAACCTGCCGCACTACAAATTAGCAGCATGGCACAAAGGTGCACATGCACTGCATGCAGTTTGCAGTACCTCAAACGGGCTTGAGGTGCTGCAAGCCACATATTTGTGCTCCTGGGGATACGCCCACAAGGTGAATAAAAGATCACTTTCTATATCTCTGCAATTTTCAACTATTATGGGTCAGCTACCGTTTTGTGTATTATAAATTCCTGCCACAAAAGAAGTACAGTGTAGTGGTAAGAGTATTGCACAGAAGGAACGATATTAGCACTGTAAAGTAGGCTTCCTAACAACAGCTTTGTCTAACACAGTCTTATTTCATTTCTTTAGCAGCATAAAGTACCCTTCACATAAAAAAAAATGCAGTATACCTCAAATACAAGCTAGCTTCTTGCAGAGATTTTATATAACTATCCCTAAAGCAAACAGTATGGAAATATACTTGGCCATATCCTACAGGCCATGCTCAAGATTTTGTTAAGCTAGACTCTGGATACTGTAGGTTTCAGTTCTTTATCAGGTGAAAATCCTATTACCTACAATAGGACTTTGGCTTAAAAATGGAACAAAATTTGCAGGACTTGATGCAATGATATACCAAGTAAAAACTCCAGAAAAACATCCCTGTGCTGCTTTCTAGGACTCTTCCTTACTACTCTGCAAATCTCACTAGACACAAGGGAAGGCTGCTGCCACTGGATGGCAGACAAATCTCCTGTGGGAAGTGCGAGTGGAAGTGGTTGGAGAAGGTACTAGAGAAACTCTACCTCTCCTTCCCCTCCTGCCCCCTTTATATTGGTTGAAATACTGCAAATACTGGTAACCTGTTTGATGTTGCAGGGGCCTTATCAGGAAGAGGAAATGCATCAAAGGGAAAAATATTGGCTTAGCCTGGTTTGATTTAAAAAGAAATACAACCAACAGTAGCCAGGATACGTGAATCAATAAACCCTGTAAATCCTGGTTTCACAAGACTATGAAAAATAATTCTTATAATAATAAGCATATTATGGCCATGGTCAGGCCAACTCCAACAGATTTTGAACTTTCTTTACAGCACAACACAAGAATGGTCATTTATAATCAGATGGCTGTGTCCTGCACAATCAAACCGTCTGTGATTAAAGGTCTTTCAGTCACCCGGGGTATGGGGCAGTTCTGTCCAGATAGCTACCGATTCTGATAAACAAACAGAGGAATCCCAGGCTATTTGAACATCTCATAAAAGGGAGAAGGTGTCTTAATTTGGAATGTCTAAAATATTAAATGATAATTTTTTTGACCGTTTGAATTTTAGATAATTCACATTTCAGATAATTAGAGTTTACCATTTTCATAATCAAATATTATGGGCTGTTTATTAATAACGGATTTATTTATTCTATGTTTTTAAAAAGACTCTTCGAATACAGTTGGCTGTGCAAGGAGGACTGAAGTGCGCCTGATGTGAACTCTATTTGCTTAATCTCCTTCTTAGGTATGGCAACAACACTCGGAACTATATTGTGAGAGTTGGGGATTATCACACGCTAGTACCTGAAGAGTACGAAGAAGAAATTGGGCTCCAGCAGATTGTGATGCATAAAGAGTACAGGCCAGAAAGCAGTGATTATGACATTGCTTTAGTGAGGCTGCAGGGACCAGAAGAACAATGTGCCCGATTCAGCACCCATGTCTTACCTGCCTGTTTGCCACTAAGACGGGAGAGACCACAGAAAACTGCCCCCAATTGTTACATCACAGGCTGGGGCGATACAGGTAAGGGTATGCTAAATACACTCAGATTTTCCTTTGATATTCTGAGAATTGGATTATTTGTTGAAAGCACACTGAGCAGTTATTTACTGTATTTAACTTGAAATTACCAAACCAGGTTCCCTCATTTAAACATAGATTTTTAGTTATTAGGTCTTTCATTCCAGGAAAAGCCTATTCAAGAACTTTACAACAAGCTGCCATCCCCCTGCTTCCTAAGAGGGTGTGTGAAGAGCGTTACAAGAGAAGGTTCACAGGGAGGATGCTCTGTGCTGGAAATCTCCAGGAACAGAAACACGTGGACAGCTGCCAGGGAGACAGTGGTGGACCTCTGATGTGTGAACGGCCGGGGGAAAGCTGGGTTGTGTATGGGGTGACTTCCTGGGGTTATGGCTGCGGAGTCAAAGACTCTCCAGGTGTCTACACAAAAGTCTCATCCTTTGTACCCTGGATAAAAAGTGTGACCAAACTATGAGCCTCCTTACTCAGAAACAGCAAGCACATTAACTGATGTTTTGAGTCAGACAAGGCAGCTTGAACAGCATGGCCAGTGCACAGCTGGGGCCCACAGTGGGTGGGAATGGACACATTTTTCTGCACGTGTTCTTTTTGTTGAATCAAGGATTTATATTTTCACTACTTTCCCAGTCAGGGATTAATGTGCAAACACAATTCCTTTATGCTGAGTTCAGGCATTGCATTTTTCCATGTAATATATATACATGGAATATATATACATGCAGTAACACTATATAGAAAACTGAACTCAGTGGTACATCCTAGAACCTGAAGCCTAGAGTTTAAAACTACCTGTGTGGCATCTTTGTGACACCAGCCTTGTGTGTGTATATTCCTCCATGTAATATATATACACTGTCTTGTGTGTGACATTCCTCCAGCTTTGTGTACACACACACACACACACACACACACACACACGGCTGGAGGAATGAACTTCATATTACTCCAATATTAGGACAATTGGAGAGTTCAATATATCGTTTCTCATTTCCCAGAGAAGATGTTCCTGGCAGTTATTCATGCTTTAGGATTCTCTAGAATTATCTGTAACCCACCAAATTCCTAATTAATTTGTTTTTAACCATTACCTATTTATTACTGCTGTGAGTTTCAAATCCTAGTTTCTCGATTCTGTGTCATGTTTCTTTCATAAGTCAAGTAATTTACAGTTCATGTCTGTCATTGGCTCATCTTTAATAACACAGAAGATCTAAAATTACCTCTAGTAATTATATCCCCACTTTTTTTTTTTTTATGAACAAGTTCACATGATTTAGCCCCTACCAAAAGAACAAACAACAACTTCAAAGTCGTCAGTACTGTCTAACCTTCCTGAAGAGAAAGTAACTTGTACACATATATATTGGCCACATCAGGTTAAAAAAGAGACACATTGGAATTTAAGTAATAAGCAGATTATCATTTCAAAGACATATCAAAAAGGGCACACAGACTCAGTGGTTTTGGTAGCAATTATACTGTCCCATCCTGATAGCCATCACTAGCTCTGGAGGCACAAAGAACTAGCCTAAAGGCTAAGCCCCCAAATTCTCTCTCTCTAGTAAAAAATTAACACAGTATCACCCAATAACAGAGTTTATAGGCCTGTGATAGGGGAGCCTTTTTCTCAAACAACTCCAGGGTGTAGTATCTCTATCAACACTACAGGGTAAGATTACAATTAGTATATAGACTGCTATCATCAGAGCTAGAATGTGTCCCAGATGCCAAGCCTATGTGGAAAGGTCAATGAGTTCTTCAGTCAAAATATGATTTTGTAAAAACATCGGGACAGATGCCCTAACAGTGCTCCCTAGTGCTAGTTTGGAGCATTGATTCAATAAGGCCTGGCAGGAAGAACAGAAGATACCCAGTACCAAAACTTGCAATGTACTTCATCACAGGTCTCTCATCCAATTAGTCTCATTTCTAGTTTTGTCATTTTAAAGTTTAGAAACACGGGAAAATGATGTTACAAAAACAAAGCCCAAAGTCATGTAGATTCTAAACATCTCTTTTCAAAATCCATGGCTAAAAAGAATTGAAAAAGCCCATTTGATAGAACAATAAAAAAGTATTCATTTATACTTAGTGTTTTCTTTGCTAGTTCTCTTAAAAGATTCACAAGAGTATAGTAACCCTGATGAGTTAACTTTACATTAAATGAGTATGAGGAAAGCTGCAGTTTCTGATGTGATAAAAATTAGAAGCATCAATCATACACAACCATTTACTTGCCCATAGGAAGTGACCAACTCAATTAGCTTCACTGTCACACAACACATATGAAATATATGACCATAATAATAAAACCCACCAATCACTGTCATGCTTTTTGTAGAATTGTCAGAATTGTCAAACTGAAAAACAGAAAATGTACATTCTCTTTTTGGGATGTAGGGCCTTTTCGGCAGTTGTATACAAATATTCTGTTTGTGACTAACACTTCTTAGATGTGACAAACGTTTGGTGGGCCAAGGAATGCTTGAGCATGAGAGGTGTGGCAGTTCTGTTAGCAAGTTGTCTCTGCGATTGTACAAAATTGTTAGTTTAGCTACTGTTTCATTGTGATTTCCGTCCCCAGAAATTCCAGCTGTGGCTACGCTGTTGGCTTCTGTGTACAAAATGGGGAGCTTGTGCTCATGTTATGATAAATATCTAGGCGTATTTATGTACCTCTAAAACTATCCAGTACACACCTCAGTTAGCATATACCGTAAGTGTTTTGTGGCAGTATTATCAACTCCTTCATGTGATTTAATTATTAAAACTTGGCCTCAGTTCATCTCAGACTTTCAAACTAATATTTTCAGGGCCATAATCAGTTTAAATATTGTGTTGGAATTGGTGCTAAATCATTATGTACCAGGTGCTTTTATACAACTTTTGCACAACTTTCTGTATTTTTTCATCATATGAATAGTGTAAGATATTGTATGTTATATACTACTAATAAATATTGGGTTCAAGAGTAGGATGTCTTACTATTACCTAAAACAGCTGATGGAATCCATGATTGTTATCAAATCACTGCTTATGTACAAGTATGTCTTTTGTTTCAAGAAATTAAAATGAATGAGAGGGGCAAAAACCTTGCCACATGAGATACGTGGGGGACTTTTCTGGAGTGGGTAGGCAGCAATTCTGTGATGGAGAATAGTCCATGTAGGCTATATAGTGCAGTATGTTAGGCATGCATGAGGGAGAAAGGAGATTCCAGTCTTCTACCACGGAGTATCAGGTTTGGAAACCATTTTTTTCTTTTAGTGTAGTAGTTTAACAATCTGTTAAGGAGCCCATTAGTGTTTGTTTTCTGTACTGGGTTCTTTTAATAAGCAGCTTTAGCAATTAAATAGTTTTTAAAAAATTGCACTAAAAGTGTCATTCAGGCAATATATCTTTTCAGTGTCTAATGTAAATGGAATCATTTCATGTTCTGCTACTTATTTTGTTCTGTCACCCTAAATAATGTAAGCTGGTATAATACAAGCTGCCACACAATGGAATCCTGCTTCTTAGCTGAAACTCAACAAATAATCCAGTGAATTATTTAGTCCTGTCCTGTCATAGTGTTTAGTCAATTGACTTTGGTACGAGAGATAAGATGGGGTAATTTAAGAGTTTTGTGAATCAGTTTTCTCCAAAGCTGATCAATTCCAGGCATGAGTTTCTTTCATGAAATATTAGCAAGTGGGATTTTATTCTAAAATTTCTAGTGAACCAAGATAAATCTTTATATATTCATGGAAATTAAGAAACAAGATGAAGTTTACATCAATATCTCTACTAGCATGAGATTAGTCCCTACAGTATAGCAGTTCTTTAGCTGAATATAGTTTGCACAATTAGGCTTCTCTTTCTTGAGAGCCTATTTCATACTCTCAAAACTAAGTAAATTTTAATTTACCTCATGCTCAATTTTGTTCCAATAGAAGTACCGCTGTCAGAAATTCCTTTTAAGGAACTATATTCCTATATAGTCTATATTATTCTGTTTTACTGAAATAGTGCATCAGAGCGGCAATGACAGAAACTTTAAAAAGGCATGCACATTTTTATCAACAGATTAGATGATATTGATAAACGTCTGAGCATTAGCCACTGCTCCTGCTACTGGAAGATTATATTGTCATTACTTAGATGCAGTCTAAGTTGACCTTTAGGGGTTAAGGTTTTTCAAATTTTTGCAAGGTGAATTCCTGTCATCTTGGATAAAATTATATTATTATCCTGCTTCAACACATCATGATTTTTTAAAATACCTACACATTTTAATTTATATTGGTTCAGTACTCCCTTCCCTCACCCCCCCAACTGTTCTACGTCAAGCTATTAAATATATACTTTCCCCGTACATCAGTTTCTTCAACCCCTGCCCCCTTAACTCTCAGGTTTTCTTATCTCCTGCATTTGTGAGCAGATTTTAAATCCCACAAACAACATGCAAAAAATTCCAAATAATTGCAGTAACACTACATAGAAAACTATGAGCTCAGTGGTACATCCTAGAATCTGAAGCCTAGTTTAAACTGCCCCTGTGACACCCCAATCCTATCCCACCCCATGCAACAGCCACAGAACTACTAGGATGAATAGATTCTACATTTCTCACCATTTTGTCCCTGAACTATCCTAAACTTGGCCTATTGTGAAGGTTAGAATGCAGGACGGCCACCAAGTTCATAAACTCCACCATCCCATGTCCCCAATTCCTTTAACAAAGAAAGATCAAGCCAAGCCACAGTTTCATCAATAGTCACTGTTTATGTATTTAACAGAGTGCTTAATACATAAATATATTGGGAGCAGAAAACTAGGAGCCCTCTTCCTGCTCAGGAGTGAGTCAGGCCCCTTTTTGCATGTTTTCTTTTTGTCTTTCAAAACCTAGCATTCCTTCCTATCCAGTTGTCCAACTTCAACAGAAGTAGAAGGTTCCTTGACCCTGCCCAGCCTATAGCCTAGATAATAGGGCACTGTCCCCTCTAGGTGAAATGGATTGAACTGGATTCCAACATGATGGAAACGCAAAGCAGGTCAAGGAAACTCACAAAATCATCTCATGCAACCCCTTGCTCAAGGCAGGATCATCCCTGACTAAACAATATCAGTCAAGTGGCTGTCCAACCTGCTCTTGAAAATTTCCAGGGATGGAGATTCCACAGTTTCTCTAGGTAGCCTGATCCAATGCTTGACCACTTGCATAGTTGGAAAGTTCCTCCTAATCTCCAACCTAAATTTCCTTTTCTGTGGTTTAAAGCCATTGCTCTTTAGTCCTGCCCCTACAGCCACAGAGAAAAGCCCATTTACAGCCTCTTTATAACATTCCAAATATTGTATTTCTTCTCACATACAACATGCACCCCTTTAAAGTCCAGCTGCTGGAAACTGAAATGTGCATTATATACTAGGAAATACAATGCCAGTGGTTTCTGCTGGTTAAACTTTTGACTGGATAAAAGCCAAAGTACAGTCTGCATGAGATCTGCAGGAAGCAGAACAATGAGCAGTTCAGCTCTCTAGCTAGCTGCTGCTATTCGGTTACTTACTACACAGAACAACCTCCTTTTTCCTTCATTCTGCCTTTCAAAACCAAGGTGTGTATTTTTATTCTTATTCCTGGGTGTACTGTATGGAAGAAAACAAAGTAAATATCTGCAAGTAGGACAGGGTTTTCATGCTCCCCAGAGACCCAACAACAATACCTCTGATATCCTGAAATTGGTAGTAAAATGTGGTTTTCTAGTATCTTTTAGTTAAGCTCATTAAATTAGCTTTCAATGCAGTAAGTCAAATCAGTTTAACTTAATGAAACTTAATTAAAACAATTACAGCACATGATTTAAATCAAGTCCAGAAATACAGCAATATCCACTTTTTAAACCCCTGAAAAACCCTGTTATTCATAAACCCCAACAGAATGGTTGGAATTCTCACTCCGTATTAGTCTCCAGAGCCATATTTACAAGCCCAAGTAATTACATTTTGCATTTCTCACTCAGCTGAACTATTCCAACCAACCTCTGCAACTGCCACAAGTTCCCATTGTGGTACCTCTGACTTCTCTCTCCAAGAAACTTGGGGTTACTTCAGTGGCATTCATAAACCGAGCTGGCACCTAAGCAAACCCTGTGAGGAAGGAGATGCACGCGGTTCTGAGACCACTGGGGCAGGCTCTGGGAGCAGGATGCGATTCCAGCGCCCCTACTAACTTGGTGCCTTGGGCAGGTGTCCCTCTTGCTCACTCCCAGTTGCGCTACTGATTCTTACTTTTTCAGTCCAGGGACCTACATAGGCTTCAAGTATCAGACCAGCAGGCCTTATTCAAACCTCAGTTTCAAATTCCCTAAGCCGTGACCTACCTCTATCCTCCATTGTAAATAATCTTCCTCTCCTTCCTGGAGCCGTCTTAATCCATCACAGAAACATCTCTGTCACCTCTGAGCCTTCAATATGTCAATGAATGGGAAGAATTCCTTTCCATTACTCTGTTCCTACTGTTTTGGTTTCTCAACCTAGAGTAAGTTTTCCACCATACCCAGGCTTTATAATCTCTGGGAGGGTGGAGCTAGAAGTAGCCAGCAGCCCAAGATTTAAAGGGGCCACTATTTGAGCTTTATTGGAAGTCCAGGCGCTCCATTGCTGTGTGGTTTTCCAACCCACAGCTCACCCCCTAAAACTTGCAAATATCTGTTGGTACTGTCCAGATGCGTGAATGGATTACAACCTCATTAATAGTCACAAACACCATGTCCACTTAGGAGTTACATTCACCCTCATGCAACACATTTATCAACATTAGGATGAAAGATTAGGAAATTTTGTTATTTTTAGTCTTGTATGTTTCCCCTTTTATCAGTATTTTGATGTACTCTTGTTTTCTAGAGAAGTTGCCTACTAAGCAACTCCCTATCTCCCTGCTCATATTTGCCCAGTCCTATTCATAGGACGTAATAGTCATCTTCCCCAGTGCTACATAATCCACTCTTGGGAACTGCAATAGTTCCTCTCACACTAGCTGCAGTTAGTACCTAAAAAAAGTTGTTTCAAATAAGCGGGTATCTCCTCTCTTCTGTAGCAGCAACCACCGAGGGAGAAAGATTACTCAGCTTCTTGCTTACTGCTGCTTGTATATGTCTTTTCTCTTGAAGCAGCAGATCAAACTGAAAACCCATTTCCATGTGAACTACTACTTTGGAGAGTCACTGCTCCACTGATCAGTTTAAGAGCAAGATTCTGTTACTTGCCCCTTGTAGCCACATCTGGATGAGTGTGGCAGTCCAGTATGTGGCTCTGCAAACTTGTCTGCAGTGCCACAGACTGTACATTTAAATGCTCTCCGTCCTGCAAGGGAGCGCTGTTACCCAAGGGCCAAAAAAAACCCACGGAAAAAAAAAAGTGGAGCAGCACACACAGAGAAAACACACACCACTCAAGAGCAGAGCTGGGCCGCCTGGAGCTGTGCTGAGGCTGCCAGCCAGGCTCCATATGCCAGAATCACTGCTGCTGCAGCCCCAGGGGACCCCAGGTAAGGCTGCTGGCCCCAGCCTTCCCTACCCCACCTGGGGTAACTTGCTGTGCACCAAAGCACATGTGTTCTCTGAGGACAACTAGCAGCAGCGCAAGGGGCACTGCTGCTATTTGTCCCTGGGGAAACAAATATTCACCTTTATCTGGATGAGCCCTACGTGTTCTTTAAAATATGAGGAAAAGGGATACTGACAATAGCTCACCTCCCTACAATGTTAAAAGAATACTTTCAAAATACAGTCATATGATTGGCAAGATTATGGAAGCAATTCCCAAACTGTGGGGTTGAAAGTTTCCTAGGGGGTATGAAGGAGCAGAATCAACTGAAAACAGATGCAGAAATATGAAAATTTAGCAGCCAGAGGGGTGCATAAGCATAGCCAACTTTACTATCATACGGTGTAAACCCCCACATTTTGGGAAAGTTCTATAGAGTCATGCAGACGTCTTCATAATTAAGACCCATTGGTTATACACACAGTAACCACAGAAAATGGGTATATTCTCTGAAGTAGTGAGGACCAAACTTGTTAACAGGCATACTACAAATTAAACCTTGTACCATCCCCAAGTGTCTCTCCAATTCTTTCCCCCTGCAGTTTAGATCAGGTGCAGAAAGCAGAACCTATCTGCTGCTGGGCCCATCTACATAAGATGCTAAATGAGCAGTAAAGTAATTCTACTGTGCATTAGTGCATCATGGCAAAAGCTACGCTATTGTGCTAGTGCACAGTAGAATAAGTACTGATCATTAGCATCACTGAAAAGGTATAGTTGCATAGTTGGTAGAGTCAAAGGGGATCTAAGCAGATCAAGTCCAACCCCCTGCCATGGGCAGGAAAGGATGCTGAGGTCAAATGACCCTGGCCAGGTGATTGCCTACCCTCCTTTTGAAGACCCCCAGGTAGGGGTGAGCACTACCTCCCTTGGAAGTTGTTTCCAGGTGTGAACTAGTGCCTCCTGATGTCCAGCCTGAATCTACTCTCAGCCAGCTTATGGCCATTATTCCTTGTTACTCCGGGTAGTGCTTGAGGGGAGCCAGGACTCTCCCATTACCTGCTGGCCCCCCTTGGCAAGTTTGTAGGCAACCATGAGATCCCCCCTCAGCCTTCTCTTGTGGAGGCTGAACAGGTTCAGGTCCTGTAGCTTTCCTCGTAGAGCCTACCCTGTTGCCCCTAATCATGTGAGTGGCCTTCCTCTGGACCCTCTTGATGCTATCCACATCCCTCCTGAAGTGTGGCACCCAGAACTGGATGTGCTACTGAACAGTAGTACCAGTTACTGCACAGTTAGTACCTGTTATTACAAATACTAAATGTAATGCACAGTAACTATATTACATGGCACATGGCAGTTTGTCTTCCTGTCCTGCTGCATGCCGCAGAAGCTGCCTGTGCCACTCATGTCACATGCTCCAGGCTGACCAATCTGCATCTAAAATCAGCACCAAATCCTATTAGGCACCATTCAAGGGGAGCCAGAAGATTGATGATCACCACACTGCAGGTCCTTAGGCATCATAATTTTGTTAGCTGCTGCCACCACCAGGACTCAGTTTTTCAACAATGGAAAACCAGACAGAATGTTCTTGTTCATTGTTTGTACTGAGTGTAGACAGAAATTTAGGTACATCCCATATTTATATCTAAGAAATGACAAAGCAAGACCATTTGACTTGATCATTAAGCGCTAAAACGGTTAGTTAAACCCAGATATTTGCGGGGGACGGGGTAATTGTTTTTGACTCCTGTTCACATTGGCAAAACCATTTTCTGAGAACATTTACGCTCATGGAAAAAAAAAAAAAAATACAAATACTTAAGTTTGCTAAAATGCCAATACCAAAAAGCCAGTGACTTAAACCACATTTTAGCTCCCAGGAAATGGAGGCACTACCATCACTCTTGTAGCAGGGGTACCACACTGAAGTAACCAGAACTTTCTAGACCAAATGTGAAGTTTAAAAAAATTGACTAATTTGGTTTTTCAAGAGCAATTAGGAACATACATTCTTGATGACCTTCATGGGAGTCAGCAACTTAAGTCAGATACAGCTTTGGGTAAGCCAACTGGACTTTGCCACTGCCACCCCCCCCTATTATCTTCTCTACTTAACCTTACTCCAGAGGGCCCCCCCACCTACTGCACTGTCAGTGGAAACTTATTAGTATCAAGGGCAATCACAGGCAGCTTGGGCATTCTAGGTGGCACAAGTTTATTCTGTGGTGGCAAGGTTGCCTAGCCTTGCCTGCTGTCATGCTTCACTTTCAGTAACCCAGGCAGGTAACTGTAGTTTTCTATTAAAATCACCAAACCAAAGCTGCAAGTTCTGTTTGCATGTTATGTCACCCCACGTGATTTAGCCAGTGTAAGAACTTCACCACTATACGCACACCAACAGTGTAAAAGCAAATAAGCTGAGTTTTGTGCAGCTGAGTATAAGAAACTACTAGCAGCAGCCCAACAGAGAACAGGATAAGAGAACAAACACACACAAAGTTTTAAGGCCACTGTCTTTAATGGGTGTGGTCCTCCCACTGAACATTAATCACAGAGGGTTATTTGAGACAAACTGCTCCAGACAGAGGTGGTTTCATGCCTCCTAAGAATATTTCCACTAGTTTTGACATTATTTGCTGAATTCCTGCTTAGAGAGATGCCTAAAGTACTATTCAAATACTTAGACTGGGAAGTAATTTTACATTTTGGGGATAGTCTAAAAACTCCTTTATACTGAGCTCTCCTGCAACAAATTAAAGATATCAAAGTTTCTATTTTTCATAAAGTAGAAGTTACAACTTCAGTGTACACAAATATATATTTTGGGGAATGGAAGAGGCAGAGGCTTCACTAAGTTTTTGGTTTTTATTGTAGTAGTTCTGGATCCTAGAAGGACCATTTAATATAGTTTAACATCTTTTATAAATATATTAACATTAAAATATAAAAATTATACATATATACAATTTGGTAAAAAGCCACAATTTTGGATGTACACTACTTGGTTTGGAAAGTAGTACCATATTAGTGGCAGGGGGAGGACAGCCATCTAGTTAGAGGGCGAGAGGGTGCACAGGTCTTGGAGGCTGCTTTAGCATGAGCAACACTCACTTTATCCACCACAGTAGTGCCAGGACACTTCATTATGTAGCCAGTTCTCACCTCTTCATGCCATCTCCCCCTTTTACTAGATAGAACCGAGCAGCATTCCCAGCAAATGAATGCACTCTCCCATATAAGCAGGATCTTTTCCTACTTGCAGGACCAGATTTCACTGGAGGACATGGAATTGCAATGGGTGGGCAAGGAGAAGCTTGTGAACAGGGGCCAACCAGGCAGTCCAGCTCACCCAGTCCCAATTAGCAGCTAGTTGCAGCTTTTTCCAGAAGCTTACATTTACCCCATCTTCAAAAGTCATCTTAACTGAGCAACACTGACCTGTAGAAAAATAAGAGAGAATTAGTGATCTTTGCATGCCTTCCTGAAAGCAGTCTTCAAGAACAGTGCTATAACATACATCTTAGCTCCAGGAGTTTTGAAGCGGAGGGGTTCTGGAGCTTATAAGTTAAGCTAACAACTTTATAACACAATGTCAAAGAAAGTAGAACATTGTAAAAATAGAAGTACAAGAGGAGGAAGCATCTGTTTCTGCTCCCACTGAAATGAAGGGCCCTACTAGTTCTGATGCAAACAGGATCAAATTGAAGCAACTTGTGAATGGGACCAGATATATATGCTCTCACCCCAAAACATCGGCCCCCTCCCAAAACCAACCCCCCCCCCCAACAAAAGCAGCCAGCATCTACATTTTAAAAAGTTTCCTCAGGTTGTGCACACTGGTTATTCTACAGTACCTTCAATTTGTTGTTGCCAGTACGAGAGGTTTGAAAGACATGGCTCACATACCAAATCTGGCCTACAGAGCCCTCCCTCTGCTGCCCCAGGTCTCAGTTGACCCATGTCTTTGCCCACCCTGTCCACCGGGCTTGGGACACAAACTGCCCGTTCATTCCACATGCCCAGACTGGCAGGGACCGTGTGTGGTAGTCCTGGACTGTTTGGGGAAAAACACATGGCCTAAATCCCAGAGGAGTTGGGAAGGATTCTGCCTGGAGCCCTTCATGTGGCACACTGGAGGCTGGGAAGGGGAGGGGCAGCCATTCATAGAGCCAGTCAAGCCTGTGGTGCCAAATGGAGTTTACAGCCTTGTTTGAACTGAAGATAGGGGCACTCCACCTCCACCCCGTGAGCTAAATCAGGCCTTTTTTTTTTTTTTTTGGGAAAAAGAAGCCTCTGGGCTTGGGCCTGCACACAGGACACCTGCCAATAGATTAGCTGAAACCCCAGGCTGACAAGTCTGGGTTGGAGGGTACTTGCCATCTGGATAGCACCACATATACAATTTGAACGATTGAGCTCTGCTCAATCAAGAGCATTTGGAACTGATTTGGCTAATTTGAGCTAGAATATGAGAAGCATAAGAAAAGGAGTTCCTGTGCAGGGCTCTAAAAATGGGTTACAGGAAGGAACAGTAACTAGACAGTGTATATACATCACTAGTGATTCATATAAAAGAAAGATACATTTTTTTGCAATTAAAAAAAAAAGCCTCAAAAGCTCACGGCTCCCCGCGGGTCAGGAAGTCTGGGCGGGGAGCACGTGGTGAGCTAGTTGCCCAACCCACCCAGGCCCCGTCCCGCGCCCTTTCCCGCGTGTCCCTCGCTCCAGTCAGCTCCGCCACCGACGGCGCGGTGCGAGCCTTGCCAAATAGCGAGGCATTACTCTTCCATGTCTAGGAAGGGAAGCTGCCACAGCCGGCAGGTCCCACGGATTCATGGAGCACCACCCGCCCCCGCAATGGCGCCTACCTCAGAGAGGCGCCGCCATCCTGGCACCGCACGCCGCCGCCCGGGCGCTTCTTTACCCCCCGCATCGCCGGCAACCGCCGCCACCAACGACGCGAGGGGGCCGGAAGCGCCGAGACCACGCGGCGAAGGGGAGAGTAGAACCCTCCACAGACCAGCCCGCGCCCGCGGCTCGCTGCCTAAAGAGGAAGTCCTCCCCCCGCCCGTCTCCTGATATAGGGAGCGCCTTCCCGGGTGACGCCAAGGCCCCGCCCCCTCCTCGGGCTGGAAGGGGAGGCTCCATGGGCCGCGCCTCCTCCCCCTCCGCCTCCTTCCGGCGCAGGCGCAGAGCGCCCTGCTCGGTGCCTGCCGCCTGAGGGGGTGGAGCTCCTTGCTGTCAGAGAGCCCTGACTGATAGGCGCGCCCCAGTGGCCCCGCCCCCGAGGGGGCGCTGCCCGCAGCCCCCAACTGTGTCTCAAAGTGGGCGTTCCATCTCGTGACGGCGGCAGCGCGGCCCTCCGATGATGTCACGCCGCGTGAGCGGTGACGCCACGGGCCAGCTCTTGCCCGGCCGTTGGGCGCTCAAGTGCGTGGCGAAGTGCAGTTTCAAGGCCCAAGTGTCTGAGCCCCTGGTGCTGCTGGCAAGTGGTTCCCTGGGGAGAGCTCTCCCAGCATGTGGTGGGAGCCAGGGAGCTTGGGAGTCGGGGGGTGGAGCTTCCTGGGGCGCAGCTGACATGTTGGAGGTCGCTGGGGGAGAGGAACAGTATGGAAACCCCTGGTGGAGGTCCTGCTTGCTGTCCCTCGCAGCCCCAGCTCCTGTGCAGCACCCAGAACTGGGAGATGGTCAGACCTAACATTCAATCCAGTGTTATGTGGTGGGAGCTTTGGGGGTTATCTGTCCGGTGGCTTGCCAGCGAACATGGGAGACCATCCTAAGATGTACTAACTTTACTAGACCACACCAGGGCTGCTCAACCACTGGCCCGTGGGGCAATTCAGGCTGGCAGAGCCATGGCAACTGGCCCACATGGCTGGCTCCCTGTGGGTTGGGAAATTTGGCAGTGGGGGAGCAGTAGCAATAAATACAGATTTCCAAGCCCCACCAGTGACTGGGAGCTGAGCCGTGCCCGCATCCCCCCATGCAGCCATGTTAGCGCCAGGCCATGCCCCCTCCTACCCATGGGTCCAGGCTCTGCATTTCCTGCTGTGCAGCTGGGTTGGGGCAAGGCCACACACACTGCTCCTCACACAGCCAGATTGGGGCTGGGCCGTGATCCCTTCCTCTGCTGGGCTACAACTCTGTCCCCTGTGTGCCAGGCCAGGGCTGGGGCATGACCCCTTCCTGTGCTAGGCCGCAGAGGGGACTGGACAAGTGGATATGAAGATGTAGCAACTCATGGACAAGATGAGCAGCCATACATTACTAGAGGGCAAACTAGCTTCTGTCTATTCCCAATGTCTGCCTCTTGCCTTCCGTCACCTCCCCTCTCCTCAGCACAGCATACCGTGCATGGCCGCATAGGTGCTGGGCCATGCCTGCTTTTCTCTGGCAAGGCTGGGCTATGCTCCCTCCCTCCCTGTGGGTCTGGGTTAGGGCTGGGCAAAGCCCCTTCCCCTGTGTGTCTAGATTGGGGTCAGGCTGCCTGCTCCACCCATGCTTCAGTAGCCCACTTGGAACCACTGGCTGGATCCAGGGGACAGACGGAGTTCTGTTCATCCGGCCCGCCAGGCAAAAAGGTTGAGCACTACCGCACCACGCCACCCAAGGGTTTTGCAGCTGTTGCAAGTGAATGTGAGACAAGGCCCTATGCCTGAATTTCTGCAATTGATAATGCTTGTTTTTAGGCTAATTACATCTTGTGTTATACACATGGACTTACACATGTACTGTTTTTCTTTCTTTGATTTTGTAGTCTAGAAATCAATAAAAAGCACTTACCTGCTAAGTGTGGTATTTGATGTCAAACCAAACTGCACAGGACACGTTGGGGATACTGCCAAGTATTTGGGTAAAAGGCGGATGCACAGAATAAATAACAGCAGTAAAGATGTCACTGTATAATGAGAAGATCCTCTCCCATGGTGTAGGCAACACATCAGTAAGAGAAAGGGAGGCTAGAGCTTACTTGCAGCAGTCTTATCTGTATTATGATCCCTAGACCTCTGATGGATCAGAGCCAATTGTTTTACACCAGAAGAGCCCCTGTGCTTTAAATATACTTATACTTGTGCATGTCTACACATGCACTTGAATGCACAGTAGCTTATTCTACTGCACATTAAATTGTCATGTAAAAAAAAGGTAATTACACTAATATGCAGTAAAATAAGCTACTGCACATTAAGCATCACTTTCGCTACTGAGCATTAGAGCAGCCTAATGTACTTTTATTTAGTACCTCATGTTGGAGGTACTAAATTTAATGCACATTTGGAAAAGCACATTAATGCACATGTAGACATGCCCCCTGGGTTACATTTCTTCTCCCCCATCTATATCAAAGAGTCACTGCCATTTAAATTGTCACTTGGCCCATCATGTCAAGAATTCAGTGTGAACCCAATTTCTGTCAACCTCCACATTCCCGTGTCCCCTATTCTTTGCCATACAAGGGACTCTGTGTATATCTATTCCTCCCTCCCATGAAGGCAAATGTCTTTGATTTCCTCCCCATCCTTCCAAGGGCTATCTGTGTACCCATATTCTCCCCCTTTCCATTTGAAATCTCCGTTTCTCCCATACCGCGTTGAACTCAGCAGGACTTCTCTGTGCACCCAATCTTCTCCTTTCCCTGTACCAGGAGTTCTGGGCCCCTCTATTCATGTGTCTGCTATCTCCTTTTTTTCTTTTACTTCCACTTGTTTTTAAAATTGGACAATCAGCAGAACTGAGCTAGGGACCTGCTAGCTGGAATGTTAATGGTTGACAGTTACACAAAGTATCTGCAAAGTAGATGTCAGAGGGATTCCATGGGTTCCCACATTGCCTACCTTTGGATTTTTTAGTTTTAACAAAATCAATAGGAATCTGGCCACAGATGTCAACAACACTCTTTGAAATTTTGCAATTGATTGGCCGCAACATTCGAAGCTTAGTGCATGAGAAACAGACAAAGAAGTCCCACTGAGTTGAGTGTTTCATACTAGTCCTGCCAGAAAATGGTGGTTATACAAGCTGATTAGAAAAATTAAGAAGTGATCAGAATTCAGGATTGCTCTCATATACCTCTCCTCTCAAACTACTATATTCAGATGTTACTTAGGCAAGCTATCAACATAACCACTGGGTGGCTCTGCTGTCTCACTATTTGGGCTTGATATTTAGCAAAAATGTATTATTCTCTGAAAGTTGTTGGGTTCAAGAAAGTTCATCCACTGTTGCTTACAAGCATGTAAATATACAATCTAATGATGAATGTCATGTAGGGTTACAGTGTTCTTAATGGATATATCAAGCTACCGAATATATATTATATTTTCAACCTGTTATGCTAAATTAACATGCCAAATGCTTTACAAATCCATTAGCTTCTACTGACATGGCAAAATATTTTAATTAAATGATGACAGTATTACAACTATTCAGGCTCTCTAATGGAGATAAACATGGTCTTCAGGTATCTATGAGGACACAATTTATGGGATTTTAAAGTATCACTGTGGTACTAGTAGTTTCCCAGATTGTTAGTGAAAACAGCCTTTGTACCAATAGCCCATTGTTAGGAACTGTGCCATGTTGGCAGGAGAGACTTCTTTGATCTTGGTGATCACATTTACAAAATGCTGATGGATGAAGGAGATGTGCTATGCATGCAGACAACACTGCTGTGTTTGTAGCTGGAAAAGTGCAGTCATAGTTGCTGCTATATATATTTTTACAACATTTAGAATTGACGTAAATCTTTTTGTAATCACTTGGCTGGATCATAAAATGTTATAAAATAAATAGGAATGGGTTTATAGGCCTCTGAGATTTTCAGACTTTGGCACCTTGGCAGATTTTTCACTTCCAAGAATAATTTATTTTGCTAAAGTGAGTAGGGTTTGTCTGCATTTTTGAGTGATAGCTGGACAACCCTGTTTATCTTCTAATTGCTATCTTGCAGGGATAGTGATGGATTATATTCATATTCAGCACCTAAATACATTTATGTGTAACAGTGACGCTTTCCTGACATTCCAGCCAACCTTCTAGCTTGCCATCACCTTCTGTATTTGAATGGGTAGTTCAGGAATTGTAAATTAATAAGAGAAGGCCAGATTTTAAAGCTATTTAAAAATATAAATTATGTGTAATGCTGACGGGGGCTGTCTACACAGCACAATATCTGTGCACAGAGATACCCAAGCTAGGTTAGGTACCAAAGGCTTTTCAGCAGGGATGTTTAGCCTGGGTATAGTGCAATATTAATGTGGTTGCACAGAATTTGGTACCTGAGCTAGCTTTCTAAAGGTACTTGGACAGGGCAGCACATTATGCTACATAGACTTACCCTGAATTAAATTATACCAAAGAGAGAGTGGTTTGAGAACAGAATCAGATCCCCAAAGATACAATCTCAGGAGAATCATAGTTAGAGCTCCTGGACTATAGTTTTGTTCTTTAGTTTCAACACACATTTTAATCTATGCAATTGTCATTTTTTTCTTTTTTTTGGAATTGGTCAATCTTGAACAATGTGAAACAAATGTCTTGATCACAAGGGGTGCAAAATCAGAACAGCTGAGGCACAGTTGACAGTATAAGCTGGTGACCATACCTCCAGTATGCCTTTTTTCCTTTTGTACTTCCCTGAAGATCAGGATTTAAGATCAAGGTAGAGACTGAAACTTAGCTATTTGAAAAATGGGAGCATTCCTTTTAATGAAGACATTTTCATTAAAAGGAAGGAATAAAAAGGTTTATTTTCCTTTTTCTGTTATCTCTCTCTGTTAAGTGTTGGTCAACAAACGTTCGGTTTTCTCATTCCTTTTCCTCTACTTTTTTGCCTGGGGCAAGCTTGGTGGGGCAGCAGCAGTTTTCTCCTGTAAATAAATTACACTGGAAGAAAATAAACTGCTTAAAGTTCTCATTGCTACCCAGAAAGGGATTTACTAGCCCAAGGCTGAAAGTGTTTTCACATACTCTGGGCTAAATTCTGCTCTCCAGTTACAGTGAAATGAACGCAGTATAACTCCTTTGGGTTTTGATTAATCCACATGGGGAACACAGTTGTACAATTTGTACAAGTTGGGGCAGCAGCACTGGAGGATTCACCTCAGAGAGCAAGGTTGTGGCACTGTTACACCATCTTGTATTTTCTGTCCAGAGAAGGCAGTGTTAAAATCTATTACAGACTCCACGGACAATACCCCGGCTAAAGCCGCCTTGACGATGAATCAGTGCTGATACTAGATGCTCTAGTCCACTTACTCCTCTTCTTTTTTGGACTGTGTAGAGGCCTGGTACGAGATTACAAATAATATGGACTTCTGCACCTTAGAAACAGGCCAGGTGTCACTCTGACTTTATATTGGAGTAACAGAGAATTAGTATTTTCCAGTGAAAAAAAATATTATTTCCAGAGTGGATTGCTGGTGATGAAACTCCTGGAGATGAGGCAGGGAGGGATGGCTAGTGTATGAAGCTCCATTTTATGTCAGGCTTTTGTTGTTGGCCACTTATTTTCCTGGAAAACTAGGGCAAAGTAGAAAAGATTGGAAAAACGTGAGTCCTGTAAAGCAGCTTTGATCTTAAAAGGCCAGCTTTTATGTTATTGCTTTGTACTATGACTACTGAGTGTTATTTCAGAAAGGTAACATTACTCCCACTACAGTGCAAAAGGAAAAAGTCACATTGGAGGTATGATCATTAGTTTATACTGTCAGTTATACCTCAGCTATTCTGATTTTGCACCACTGGTGCTCAAGACTATGCTATGCAAATAAACAATGACTTTATCTGATGTGTCTGAATTGTTTTAAATCCCAGTGTTTTCTTTCTAAAAAGGGCCCCACAGTTAAGGTGCAAACACTCTCAGTTTCTATAAAAAGTTGCACCATAGGAATGTTTTTAAAAACACCTGAGCTACTATTTACTGTTGTTTCTGCTACTCTTATAAAATTTAAGTCATTGTATTCAATATAAAAGAAACCCAACATTAAAAGATATAGGTTACATCACCTCTGTATAATGAACAGAATGTTTCATACATTTTCTCTTTCTCCAAGAAAACTGTTAGCTTTTGTTTGACTAGGTAGCACTAGGGTGAAATGGTTCATAGACTTCAGTGCATGTTCTTTCTTTGGTCATTCATAGTATTTTTATGGGCTTCTCTAAAGCCCCCCCGATGCCTAGCAAAAGCTGCTGGACTGGCTCAACTACTGAACAATGTTCCTCCAAACTTCACCTCAGGGCCAATACTTCAAATACAGTCCCCTTGCTATGAGTGTATCAAGATTTGGAAATGTTATTCAAGCACATACACAATTTCTGGCACAGGAAATAAAAAGCAAGCAGCAAGCAAAAGCTGTAAAACAAGCAGTTGCATAGAGCAGTAATATCCCCCTATTGACAGAGTAAGCAATATGAAAAACTTTCATGCAGCTAATGTGCTCTGGACTGTGTTACACCTCAGAGTCAAGACACAATAGCTGTCAAGAAGCCCAGAGGAGAAGAACTTCTATAAATATAAAAATCACTACCAAATAGCAGTTTGTTTTCTTATCAGAGTTTATTTCTGCACCTCAGAGATCATGCTACTATCAGAATAATATTCAGGTTTCTTTTAAATTTAAATTTAAAAAAATTTTGAGAAAAATGTTTCCAGCAATTTTTCATTCAATGTGAATGACAAGAATATTACATCTATAAACATTGAAATATCTATTTAATTTCTTCCTGAGGAAGTTTCACATTTTAAGCAATCAAAAAGGGTATTCTGTACAAGCTAGCCTGCAAATCAATCAACTCATTCTTTTCTCACAGGTAAAGCTGGGAAAATACCACAACATTTTCAAGAACATTTGCTTAAATACTTAAGTGAGTTTATATCCTCTGTATTTATACCCCTGTATGTTCACTTTTTGCAAATACCCGTGCATTGATTTTTACTGGAACAGATGTTTGTGGAATGCAAATTTCAAAGTCAAATGCTTGGGTATTTGCAGAAGAGAAATATTAAGTTCACATACACAAGTATTTGTAGGGATTGCTTGCGCATTTACCCACCACAGAACAAAACCATACCACATGATCTATTTGACCATCACAACTAAACAACTCAGCGTGACGATTTGCAATAAACTCCTTATGATCAATCAGTACATGAAACAATAAATAAAAATTGACAGCATCATTTGTGAAAAAGTGAGTCCGTTTGAAATAAACCTGCAACTTGTCTGAAGATAAACTGTGAAAAGAAGAGGGTAAAATTGTCAGATAAATTCTGTCTATGAATTGCTTGCTCAGCTCCACTCCTGCATATTTGATTTGAGCTGTTGTACACAAGGTCTGGAGTCTGCATGTTTTGCTGAGACTCATTGTTCATCACTAAGCAGGCTGACCACCCAGTAAAAGCCAAGCTCATTTTTATGGGCTCCTGCTGAATACTGAAAAAAACATATTTTAATAGATTATTTCTGAAGAAAAAGATGTGGATATATACCTTCTTTGCCATTTAGAAATACATTTAAGCTCCACATATCTGGAAATTCAGAGCAGTAAATCTATCATACTGTTGTCAACTGAAAGGGCAGCATGATCTTGCCTGTAATTATCCATTTGTGTGTGTGACAGTAGTATTTTTAACGCGCCATGCAACCTTTGCTGGATCTTACTAGAAATGCTGATATTTAAGAGCCTGATCCTATAGATCTTACTCAGGCATTGACTTTAAGAGGAGTTTTAACGGATAAAAAATTCAGGATCATGCCCTGGGACAAAAGCTGAAATCCTTTTGTTCATAGCATTTACTTACATGAAAGTCCCATTGAATTTAACTGGAGGTTTTCTTGAGTAAGACCTGAATGATATGGCTCTACAGCTTGATTGTCACTTAAGGCAGTAAAACCTCTCTGAGGGAGATGAAGGTGAGAAAATCTATTAAAGGATCCCCTTTCAGAGTTCCTCCACAATGTTTCACTTCAAGTTATGAGGGCTGCCAATATACTCCTTTCCTGAGTATGAGTCTTGGCCCAGCCCTGCAAACCTGGAAGAAAATTTAGCTATTTGAAAAACCATGTCTATCCTGTGCTCTGTACCCTTCTCAGCAATGTGATGGTTCTACCAGATCTTCACATATCCATGGTGCCAAAGGTCCCTATGCAAGGGGTACCTCCCAGGTCCCATCAAAGGACTCTATGGAATGGGACCCATGGCTCTGAGATACCCTATCTGCATAAAATCTCTGGGTGCACAGTGAAAACATTTAGCATATTCTACTCCAAGTCTTACCCAACCTGAGGTTTTCCATTCTCTGGCCCACCTGCGTTCCTTCTCCTTATAGATCTAGGTTGTGCAGACTCCTTTGTGATGTCCCCGTAAATTATGATTGTGCTATAAACATGGTTGGCACCCATCTGTCTAATATATGGGAGAAGAGAGATCTGTGTACAGGATGTTCCCTCCACATGTGGAAATTTTGGGGACCCGATCTGGCCCGAAATTTGTCTTGCAATTACTGCTTTAAAGAACAGAGTGACTACAAACCAAAGTACAAAAACTCTAGGGCCAGATTCTATTCTACCTATTAGGCTTCTAAGTGGACTTAGGCATGTAAATGCAATTCTATTCTACTCTACTCAAATCCTTTGAAATGAATTAATACATGTACTTTTGTAACATATCAACATCTTGCCCTTAAGGGTGAATAACAGGAAAAAAATCAGTGAGGAGGAGGACCCACCCAACCTTTGTCTAGTTTTTTTTTTTTCAGGGTCTCAGACTAGAGTAGAATTACACTCAGGCACTTAAGTCAACTACAGTAAAAATCTTGTTATCTGGCATGAGTGGGGAATGGGGGTGCCGGTAATCTAAAAACGTGGGTTACCTGAGGCACAGGGTTTTTTGACCAGATGTGGAGCTGGGGGAGGAGGGGTAGGGCAGCCACATGTGGAGCCTGGGGGCAGAGGGGGGAGGTGGCGGTGGCCGGGTGTGAGCTTCCCGCCACCCCCACACGTCTCTGGAAATTCCAGTTAATAGAAATGCTGGTTAGTAAAATGCTGGATAACAGGGCTTTTACTGTAATATTTCTTAATAGGTGGAATAGAGTCTTGCCTCTGGTATTTTGTACAAAGCCTACAAATGCTTTTTCTTTTTACTGTTTGGTGAGGTTATATTTGCAGTAAAGGGAAACTAGTAGCACTAGATAAAATCTTAAGTGTCTCCTCCTGTTATTCAGCAGCTGTTGCAAATCCATACAGCAATTTGTAAGTCACATTAACAGCCTATAGCATGCAGAGGAATTTTCCTTCATAGATATTGAGAGGACTTTTCCCAGAGTTTTAGACAACTCAACTGCTGAGCCTAATTCACTAAAGTTCTGTCCTTTTAAATGGAAATGAAATCATTTTGTCTAATAAATAAAAATGATATTCAACTTAAATAACATCTATTCTGCTAGATCCTCTCTTTTGTTCATGCATTCTCCTTTAGGCAATAATGTGCTGAATACTGAATATTTTTATATACAGATTTGTATGTATTTGATTTTCCAGGCTATTAAAACCAGCTATTACAATACAAAATTCATAACTACTTAAAGTTACTAGTTAGAGGTACAATAAGGATCTTAATGTCTGTTTTCTATTTAGTCAATAACAAACTGGCTTCCATCCCATTGTCATTAAATTGTATAGTTTATGAACATGTAATAAAACAGTACTGATACATATAATTTTTTGATGCACGTTAACTGTCCATTTTAAGACAAATCTGGGGGACATATTTACTGAAAACTGTGTTGGGATAAAAATTACATCCCCCCCTTACTATACATAGACAGTAAGGTTGACCTATCATTGTGGTTTCTTTACTTCACATAGTATTTATTCATTATACTTTTTAGAAACACATGTAATCATATTTCAGTGAAGAAATACCAAGGCTAAAATTTGGCTCAATTTTAATGATCTGTATCCTAAAATTTGAAGCATTAACAATAACAGGATAATCTCATGTTTAATTTGATGAGCGATTAATAGCCTCAGTGAAAGTACACATTATTGTATAACTTAAGCATATGTGTTTGCACAATTAGTGCCTAATTTTATATCATGACTGCACAGTGTATATTCTCTTTTATTTAGCTTACTATGAACATTTAATTCCAACTATATTAAAAATTCATCTCCTCGGAGAAGGTGTATTAGCATATGCAAGTTACATATACTAAATTGGAGGACACTGGAACATCCTACACGTTTCAATCAGCATAAGTAAGATTTTAGAATACATACAGCTACTAACTGAATGAAAAAAGCATTAAAAAAAGCAGCAGAAATTAAAGTAATCTAAATATGGATCTGTTTCTGCTCTTATCAGAATTTCACTGGTGCAAGTCCACTGTGAAACAGACTTGGAGTTATTTATGACTTACAAAAATGTGAGATCAGAATCCAGGCCCTAGGTCTTGTAATTCACAGTACCTTGAGTAAAACATCTACTAACATTGTTTCATCAGTCCATTGTTATGGCATGGTTCACAGTCTAAGGAGGCTAAGACTTTCACTACGATTATTATCATTTTAGTTTTTTAACCTGTGCTGCATATATTTATTTTTCTTTTTAAAAGCAGAGTTGGTATTGTTCAGACACATGGTCTGTCTTCCATATTTTACTGTTTCACTGGACTGTGTATAGGAGGTATCTTGGTTAAAAGCATACGCCAGGAACTTCTACGGGATCAACATCATCCTTATGATTTATCCTCATTGTGTGGGGTCAGGTTTCATATACCAACTTTTGTTATATGGTTTTAGCATGTGGAATCAGGATTTAGCTCTCAGGATTTAGTCTGTCCATTGTGTATACCTACGTAACATGGACTTGTACTCCTCAATTGTGTTCATATATTTTCAGGTATCAGGTTCAAAATTTGGCAAGCATATTCCAAAGGCAGGAGTACATTTGGTATTATTAAGTGCTACATTGTATTTTCTTACATTTCATACTGTATAAGACACATCATAATAGTCGAATAGTAAGAAAAAATGTGAGCAGGCAAACAATGGGCTACAAAATCTACATGAGACACAATACTCTTAGGTTGATATATAAAAGTGTAATATTTACTATGAAACCCGACAGTTGTATCTTTACTTTTGAAGCTTATACCAGTTGCTATTGACTTCCACATGTGTGCACAGTAGTCTACAATAATTCCACTGGCCCAGAAGTAATTAGGAGAATGACTTTGGGCCACCAGAGTTCTAAGAAACACCTACATTTTCACAATCCACATGCCAGCATATGGAAAGAATTTCATTCTTTTATACTCATTTGGAAAAGATATATTTTACAACACCACCTGGTAGCTATTGGAGGCTCTAGGTAAGATGACTGAAGTGCGGAAGAGCGATTCCAAGAAGCTTTCCTTTCAATGCTATCTCACTTTCTGCAGTTCCTGTCTCAGCCAGGATGGTAGCGGTTGTCCCAATTTATGTAGGAGTTTTGACAGTTCCACATTGTGATCTCTGTAGTAGCTTGACAGAAAAGCCCTGCACTGGTGGATATAATAAAAGTAGATATTTTTATTTAATGAAATACTATACGGTGGTTGCTACTGATCCCAGGTTTTGCAGTTTTACCAGTATCAGAACTATGCCAGGCTTTCGCTTACGATGTATACTTTCTCCTATCCCATGTATTACACACAAAATCTAAATTTTCAGGAGCTGAATGGCAGAAGCTTATATTACTGGGTGTATAATATTTCCAAAATGTACATTGCAATCAGAGCAACTGATTAGATTCTGATCTCAGAGTGTCCTATGTAAGTGTATTGTTACTCTGAGCTTATGCCAGTGTTAACTGAGAACAGAATATGATCCAAAAGTTTTTGGCTACTCATGACCGGATGTCTGTCGCTTGGATATTTATATTTTTCAGACACATTTAGGACTGACAAATACAATACAAACAAACTCTTCCCAAATCCTGAATGTCTTTTCTCAGTGATCATATACTATTATAACTCCACTGACTTCCTGTTTTATAGCAACTAGAGAGGAAAAAAAATCAGGTCCACATAGGACAACAGCAGTTACTATTGACCAAATGTTGAAGTCTTAATTCAGGTATTACTCAGACTAAACCAAATAGGATTTCAGTTTGGTCATGACAGAATAAAAAAAGAAGCCCTAAACTCTTGCTATGATTTCATCCCCTCATGAGGGATCTATATTTGGGCCTGAATGAAAATGACAGTATTGGTCCTAGAATAGGTTACTTTATTTGAACATTTTTTTAAATGGATATTTTCAAAGGCAATGGAAATCGAAACTGAACAGTTTTAAAATGTAATTGTGCAGAGAATCCATGTAACTACTCACAGACTAACTGCTCAAGAATGGAACGTGTGGAAAGGAACAGGGTTAGCACCACATACACACATCTGGCCATGAATACTACAAAGCATGCACGTGAATTAATTATGAGTATGGTTCACTCCGGATGTGTCTACACGAGACGCTAACTGCACGGTAGCCTAAAAACACTGCACAGTAGCAGCTCAGATAGTGCTAATATGTTACTGAGCAGTATCATTAAGGTACTGCGCAGTAACTCTGGTGGCCGTGCATTTATTTAGTACTTAATTATACAAGTACTATATTAAATGCACTGTAACCACTGTGTATTAATGAATGTGTAGACATGCCCTCCATTCAGGAACCAGGATTTTAAGTTGTAATTTTTTTTGAGGGTTACTATTTTTTATAGTATGAGGAAAACATTTAAAGGACAATTTCAAAACAGGCTATTTTGTAGATACCTTTGGCCTTTATGCTTTGCATTGGAAATGAGAGATTGAAAAATGATGATCTACTTCATGCTATCAGGAAGGTTTTAGTTACAGGAAGAGTTAGTATATGTAATTGCTTTTTCTTTTTTGTTAAAATTTTGTACATGCAATGTCTTTGTACATATACTGGGAACTCCTGTAAGCCATTCAAATACTAAAATGCTTTAGAAGAACATGGTTTACCTCAGAGTCCATAGGAGGGTATTTTCTGCCTTTGCTCTTTCCAAGACACTTCGTTTTTCCTTCTTCCAGGAGTTGACACCAGAAACCTTTATGTGAATCAAACCTGAAATGAATATTTTGTACACTTTTAATCCAACAAATAAGTTCCCACTCTTTTTAAGAATGTATTTATTACTTTAGTAACTTGATATTTTGTGGTTACTTTCCTCCTGTTATTCACACACCCATTAACAATGGCTGGATTTGTTTTTCTTGAGGGAAAGACAAAAAGATAACGGTATTATTGTCACCTTTTTAGGGTCTGCAACTTTTAGGGTACACATAACTTAAGTACAGGCCCCATAGTATCTAGGTTCAAATAGACCCTTTCATTTTATTAGTTACGTACATAGTCCTATGAGCTAGATGTTATACAAACATGTAAGAGGACAGACACATCCTTTTCCTGAGACGCTTATAATCTAAATAGTCAAGATGGACATGCTTGTTTTGAGTAGTACCTTATTTGATCATTGTTATATAGAAAACTATGGAACTATTTACACAGTAAAGGGCTATTTACTCTGGGTATAGATGGTAGAATTGGTCCCCAAATGGTCAGGATGATGTTTGGCAGATGTCACAGTAGCTCCAGAGTTGAATGCAGTCCTGTCTTTTAACATATTATGGGTGCAAAGAGTAGGGTAAGAGAAGAAAGGAGTAAAGTAATAGGAGCAAGAAAGAAGGGAATAGGATGGGGATATGAAGTTGGAGTTGAGATAGGAGAGAAAATGAAGGGGGGCGGGAGGGAGGGTAGATGGGAGAGGAAGGACCAAAAAAAGTAGCACAGAAGTCAGAGAAACTGACCCTAGCTGTGACAACCGCTCAACCAGTCAACCGAAAGAATGAATGTCCAGAATATGAACCGGGGCATAGGTGATGGGGAAAATCAGGCCCAGACAGTACAATAGCACCTAACATCAAACTGAAGCAAGCATAAGCTAATTATAACATGACTTCTGTTCAGGGGATTGTAAGAGCAACATCCCTCACTGTTGCTGTGAAGAGACTCTCCCCTCCTGAGGGCTGGTACTATCACTGGGAGCCCTCTCCCCACAAAGCAGAAGCACTTTTAGTTTGGTGCCTTAGACTGGACACAGTACCTTGCGTTTGACTGTGGGCCTCTCTCCTCACTCACTGGTACTCTAGAGAAGTATTGTTATACTATTCCCAATTCACATATACCTTCTTAGGTAGTTGAGATTAAAACCAATGCTTGTTCAACTATGGATTAAAGGTGATAATGATATTTTACACTGAGATCCCACAATAATGGGTAATCAGAGACTTTGACTGTACAGTAATACTAACTTTAAAATATCTTTACCAAACCTGCAATATGTGGCTCCTACCTGGCTTCTATCAGTTAATGACAAAACTTCTGCTAATTTTTATGGGACTATAAGATTCTCTCTGCTCTTCCTAATGTAACACACACACTACAGATAGCACACGCTACAGATAATCACATTTACAAGCTTCTGCACATTTGTATTATAAATGCTTGCTTATTTTGGTATGACTACTGTACACAGCCATCCATGGCATCATTCATCAGGCAAGAACTACATTCACAGGTCTATATATAGACACAAGCTCAGTGTGAGTTAGTGATCTGGATAGATGCTCTTTGCTTTTTGCATATCAAATCAACTGATCATAATAAATAGCATCTATGCAACTGTAGCAGGACATGATTAAACTGACTCTGTATTTAAGAGCATGTTGTAAGGCTCATGTCAGGACCTCAATTAATGCCTGCAATTTCCCAGGATATGAGTAGGAGTTGAGCATGCTGATCAAGGGTATGGCTTTAGCCTATAAGCACAGATGTAGGTAACTGCTTTGACTGTATAAGGCAAACTATATCCAGTATGCAGTGACAGAATCTCATGGAGTTAAACTTCTAGTGAGCAATTACAGTGCAGCCCACATACTTTTAATTGTGCAACACCTCTGGATTTCTGGGATGTTACTCATTTTATAGGAAACATTTCACAAAATTTCCATTTGACCACAAAACAATATAAAACCTGCCGTCAGCCAAACAATTCTAAAATTTGGAGCTAAAGATTTAGCACCCTTAAATTTTTGTAATAGATTCAGTATTTTCAGTGTGCTGCAACACAAAGCTTTGTGTAAGAAGTCAGAGTTGCAAGCAGGCTAAATTGCCCCCATCGGGCCTGGGTTACTGAGTGGTCTAACTACCCCCAGGTGGCCCCAATAGCCTGCATGGGCATGAATGCCTGCTTATAAACAGCAGGTTACTTACCAGATGCCTCTCTGTCTAGCTTTGACTACCTCGTTCATAGTTTCCCAATTCTTACCTATACTTGCTAGTCCTTGGGTCCTGCCTGTTGTTCTTTGTGACCTAGGCCAACCTAACCTTTCCTGACATGGGCTGCCCTTTGTGACTTGACCTCCAGGTTAAAACCACAAGTTTCCAGCGCCTGGAGAAGACAGCTGCCTGTATTTACCCTCACCATTGATCCCCTAACTCCTCTGTAGCAAAGGCAGTACAGGTGCAGTGGAGCAGCAGGCCCTGCTGCAGAGGGGAGCACTACGGAGGGAATGGGTGACATGATGCAGTTTTGTATTACTGATTCCCCTGTATTGGCTCAGACCTTTATGGGCTAGATAGGCTGCCAACCCATCCCAGGTCCTGTGTTTTTTTCCTGGTTTCCTGTTGGGTTCTGCTTCTTGGCTTCCTGGCTTCATTCCCCTGACCTGTGGGTTTCGGATTCCCTGCTCTAGTTTGGATCTTTGCTTCCCTGACCTTGTCTGTCCTTCAACTCCTGAGCTGTGTCGCTCTTGAGTCAAACCTTGACTGCCTGTGTCCCTGTTATACCCCTAACACCACAATGGGCCCCCACCACAGAAAGGATGTGGACAAATTGGAGAGAGTCCAGCGGAGGGCAACAAAAATGGTGAGGGGGCTGTGGCATGTGACTTTTGAGGAGAGGCTGAGGGCACTGGGCTTATTTAGTCTAGAGAAGAGAAGAGAAGAGTGAGAGGGGATTTAACAGCAACCGACAACTACCTGAAGGGGAAATTCAAAAGAGGATGGAGCTAGACTGTTCTCAGTGATGGCAGATGACAGAACAAGAAGCAATGGTCTCAAGTTGCAGCAAGGGAAGTTTAGGTTAAATATCAGGAAGAATTTTCTCACTAGGAGAGTAGTAAAACACAAGAATGGGTTACCCAGAGAGATTGTAGACTCTCCCTCCCTGGCTGTTTTTAAGATCTGATTAGACAAAGCCTTGTCTGGGATGATCTAGTTGGGAATGGTCCTGCTTGGAGCAGGTGGTTGGACTAGATGACCTCCTGAGGTCCCTGCCAACACTAGTTTTCTATGATTCTATGAATGTCTGTACAGAGAGTCAGTCCAATGTAAATGGATGGATGGAAAGAATCTATTGACAGTAAATGTGAAATTGCTCTAGGGTGGCTTCACCTGTTAGTGAAATACTGAGAATTGCTAATTGCTGAGTGTTAGTTCTAGGTGCATTCACACTTTAGTCAAAAGTGCAATAGTTCTCCACTTTTTAATGCTTTAACTCAACTGGCACAACAGTATCAATTCCCCATTATGTGAATACTTAGGAAAGCTGCAAGCAAGAAATCTTATTTATAGATCTCCAGTAGATTTATTCAGATTTTACATTGTTTAATTTAAACAGAAATAAAAAAAAATCCCCCTCTGCCAATACAATTTCCCTATTATTTTTAGAATAATTGCTGGCCAATATTATTTAACCAGCAATTTAAACAGAAGCACAGTTTTTATGATGCTGCATGCCAAGTTTTACTTAGCTGACTGCGGGGGGAAAAACACTGTATCAGCTAGTAAAAGGATGATGTAGGGGTATATTGTAAAATTTCAAATGCTTTCTCTGTTTATATTAAAATAACATGCCTTGTAACCAAAGTTTATTGACAAGTTTCATAGTGAATTAATTAAAATCTGTCTTTGTAAAAAAAGACTGTGAGATGCACTTCATCCATAAGCAAATGTTCTGAAACAACAGACTTCACATTATAATAGTTTAAATTCAAAGCAAACCATACTATAAAGCTGATATAATCAGAGTCTACAGTCTATTAAAATTGCAGTACAATTTACACTTGCTTGATCAAAACACCAACATTGTAATCGCACTGTTTTAAGGGCAATGTATCAGTCTCAAATTAGGGCTATAAAATATTGTTGATTCTAACGGGCAAAGGAGGACACTGTCAACTAGGACTCCTTGGCAATCTTCTGACATTACGGACTGAAAAACCATAGGTAAACCTTCATTCTTACATAGGCATTTTATACAATGCCAATCACTTTCATATTTGAGTCTGCAATTCCTCCCTTAAAATTCACTTTTCACTGCTTAAATTCTTATCCTCTGTGCCTGAGCACAACAATTTATTTTGAAGCTTAATTGCAAGTTGTAAAATACATTGAGTTTATTGGATAAAGAACCTGTAAGGGCAAAAGATATGTTTTATGTTGCTTTCACCTAAAAATTCACAATACTTTAGATAGCTCTTTTTTACTACTTATATCTGTTACCAAAAGACAGACATGGCCAAATTCATTACTGATGTTACAACACTGCTTTAAATTTAAGGGATGAATTGTTCCAGAGTCTCTTTAATGGAACAAGTTGCTTTAATCTCAGTTACCCTCAGTGAACATTATCAGTGTTCAAGGGCAAACATGAAGGAAATGGATGTCACAGAATTAGATGCAGATGGGAATAATTCAGAGCACTGAGGTCAAGGGCTTTGGTGTAAAAAGAGAATGAGCTTTCAATAGAGCTACTCCAGGGATAAATTTGGCCCATTATGTCTTTACAATGCACTTGACTTTATCTTATAAAAGATAAAGTCCGTTTTGCTACATACTCCACAAAAAAGAACAGAACACAATTGGATGAAAACATTAAATAGAGAAATGTCTAGGTAAGAAAAGCATTCTTTCCTGAGAACTTGTTATAAAAACAGACAAAGAGCTTGTATTCAAAAGAGCAGCCTATGGCTATCAATCCTATTTTAAGGGCAAGTGAATCTAAATGTCAAAATCCCAAAGGTTTGTGTACATAAGTGTCTATTATATACAAAGAGCATGTTACATTGCTGAGATTGATATTGTTGAGTCTTTATTCCAGCTGATGCTGAAGTTAAGGGAAACTACCCTGCTGCTAAGTCTGTTTATGCATGCTGTACCTTATCAGGGTGAGGAGGAAATGGGAAGGTATCTCTCCCTTACCAATCCAAAATTCAAACAAAGGTTTCATAAACTAGGATTAGTAACGTGGCTTACATGAAGAATTAATTAAAGGAGAGCTGGTAGCTTCATTTTGCAATAATTTTGTTTACAAGAACCAATGTCATTTTGGGGATATAAAAATAAGATGGAGCTTCCTGGATCCCTGGGTCTAGTCTCCCCCTATTGTAGGCATCATAAATTGGTTAAGGTCTATCTAACATTTTGCCTGTCCTATTCCTAGTGGAAGGCAATTGACTTCAGTTGACAGATATTCCACCATTAGACTTGATCCTACAAGATAACAAGGGACTTCTGAAAGGTGCTGTGCACTCCCAGCTACCACACACAATATATGAACACCCTCCAAAAACCATTCAGTTCCCCACAAAATTAAGCCTATTCTTTTTAGGAATACAGGAACCACCAAAATGGAGGAGATGCAGCTAGTCCAGCTGGATCCATCTGGACCCATCTAGTCCAACAAACTATTTCCGATTGTGACAGGTAGCAAATGCTTCTAAAGGAGGTGTAAGAACCTTGTAGTAGGTAGAGGTGGGTTAATTTATCCTGCTGCATATATGCACTAGAATCTCTAAACAACAGAGATAAGCCTGAACATTTTCCCAAAATGTTTACTGCCAATAATTACAGTAAATCTAGATATTCTTTATCTTATTACAAATTTCCACATTTATAATGAACCAATTAAAGTCTATTTCTAGCCCTGTCCTTTTTTTGTTAATATTTGGAGATGGAGAGCTATTTTTTTTGATATACTCTAGTTTTTCTCTCTTTCTGTCTCTCACTTTCTCTCTATTCATATATACTACACTGAAGCAGAAAGTTAAATACATAAAAACACAGTTACACTACTATCTACTTTTAAATTACTACATTATTTATACTGAATTATATAAATTATCAAAATTAACTCACGTTAGAGCTTCAGAGTAATTATAATGAGGAGAGACTCCCAGAAACTTCTGTACTTCATCCATCACAGTAGCTGGGTCAGTTCTCAGCTGCTGCCCATCAATAATTAGCAACTGCAAGAATAAAATAAAATGAATGTTACATTTAAAATTCATTATATTTCAAGCTTCAAACTAAAAGTTTCACCTATGTCAAGCTCATTCATTAAAAGGAAGAGAGGTGCCCCAGGGAATGGTAATAGGTCCAATCTTATTTATCATCATCATTTATGATCTGGGAGAGGGGTAAATGGCACACTAATTAAATCTGAAATGATTTTAAATTGGAAGCTGAAGGACCTAAAGAAATTAGAAATATTAGCAGGAAATTAAATGAGAATTTCCCTGACAGGATACAGGCAGATACATCTAGAAACAATAACCTGAAATTGTGTTTGTGTGCGCATGTGTGTGTGTCTGACATAACACTCTCCCCAGCTCCTTTTGGTACAAATGCTAGAGAAACCAACAGTTTGGGTGGGGAAGGGAAGGCTTTTGTTGATTTGCATCATGCTAACTAATAGGAAGGAACTGGAAAATCTGGAGGTAGAAGGGAACATGGGTGAGAGTGATCATGAAATGACTTACAGTACTTCATGGTCCTAAGGATAAAAAAAAAAATCACTGGATTTTAGAAAACCAGACTTTTAACAATCTCATAGCTGTAACAGACAGGACCCAATAGGAGACAAGTCTAAAATGAGTCCAGGCAAGTTGGATGTTCCTTAAATAAGACAGGGTAGATTTGCACCGCATAGACTATTAAAGGCAGGGGGACTTGCTATCCCAACAGGAAGGAACAATAGAAGGCAGAACAAGAGACTAGATTTTCTTGGCTAAACTATGAGTTTGTCAATGACTTGAAAACTAAGTAGGAATCTTCCAAAAAATGGAAATGTGGCAACATTCTGGAGGATGAGTACAGGAGTACATTAAGAGCATGCAGAGGAAAATCTTGAAAGCCAAAGCACAAATTGAGATACAGCTATCAAGTAGCATAAAAGACAACCAAAAAACATTCTCTAAGTATGTTAGAAGTAAAAGGAAGATCTTTACTGAATGCAGACAATCTGAATGCAGACAATACTGAATGCAGTAATGGATGATGCAGAGAACGCTGAAATGTTTAATGCCTTCAATCTTCACAAAAAAGTCAACTATCAGATGACAAACGTAGTCACTGTCAAGCATGAAAGAAATAAAATACACAGAATAGGGAAAGAACAAGTTAGAAATTACATAGTTGAGCTAGAGGCAAGAATTTTTGTGGGTGATAGCTT
This sequence comes from Crocodylus porosus, assembly GCF_001723895.1. Classification (NCBI taxonomy): domain Eukaryota; kingdom Metazoa; phylum Chordata; order Crocodylia; family Crocodylidae; genus Crocodylus; species Crocodylus porosus. The sequence goes on from NW_017728912.1 coordinate 13,116,696, forward strand.
TTAACTGGACCAACTACGTGGTTGAAATAAACAAGCTTTCAAATACCATGCATTCTTCCTCAGCTCTTCTAGTTAAACTAGATGTTTTCAGGTCACAAGTTCTTTGTTGCTTTGGGAAGTTAGATTAATTGGTGAGAGTTTACAGAGGGTGTAAAGGACTATTGTTCTTATCATCAAGGGATATGAAATCCAGCATCCCTGAAGTACCTATCCTGTCACCTATGCTCCAAAATGGGGCCTTTTGGAGAAGTCAAAATTAAGCATAGCATAGAGAGTATCATATTGATATACTGATACTGGGCCTCTAAAGTTTGGCACCAAAGAGATACTAATACCAGATGGCTGAATTTGAACTGCCTTGGTATGCCCTTGAAAATAAAAGCCCAGATTCTTCTCAGAGCATCTCAGGACTAGCTTAGTGGAAAGAGTGCCCCACACATCAGTGTGCAACCTCCTCCACCCCCTCCAAAAAACAAACAAAAACCCAACAAAAAACAAAACCCAAACAAAAACCAAACAAAAACCAATCCCATAAAATATCTGACTAAAACCTGAGTCATATGATGTACGCTGCCCCTGTGCTTTGCACTAGAAGATGCTAAGAGTCTATCACACACATAGAATCCAACCCTAAAAAATTAGGGCTGGAAGGGAACTCAGGAGGTCATCTATTCAACCCCCTTGCTCAAAACAGGACCATCCCCAACTAGATTGTCCCAGCCAGGGCTTTGTTGATCTGCGCTTTAAAAACCTCCAAAGATGCAGATTCCACACCTCTCTAGATAATCCATTCCAGTGCTTCACCACCCTCCTAGTAAGAAGTTTTTCTTAATATCTAACCTAAACTTCCCTTGTTGCAACATGAGATCATTACTTCTTGTTCTGTCATCTGCCACCACTGAGAACAGTCTAGCTCCATCCTCTTTGTAAACACCGTTCAGGTAGCTGAAAGCTGCTATCAAATACCCCCTCAGTCATCTCTTATTCAGACTAAATAAGCCCAGTTCCCCCAGCCTCTCCTTGGAAGTCATGTGCGCTAGCCCCTTAACTATTTTCATTGCCCTCTGTTGGGTTCTCTAACTTTTCCACATCCTTTCTGTATCTTTTGAGACATGCACTGAGAAAGAGAATATGCAGGAGATAGAACTTTGTGAAGTATGTGTCCTTAAAGCCTTGTCAGAAGCATGCAGCTTTCAGCTTTTGTTAAGCCATCTATTTTGAAATTCATGGGATACACAGAGCTAACAGGATACATATACCAGGAAACACATAACCACTGATGCTCAATGAGTGGCCCACAGGGAAGCTACTCTTAATACAAAGAAATTCAGGGCACCTGACATCCAGTAAGTAGGGTGCCAACTGAAGATCAGCGGAGCTGCAATGCACCAAATATTTTCAATGTGCAATAAGGCCACGCACCAATGAGCCTCAATGGATGTGTCGACATGCTAACATATTTGACACAGGCGCTAATGTGCCAAGGACTTTAATGAAGTACATGCATGAAGAAGAGCTGGCAGAGGAGCAGAGGCCCCAGTGCACAAGAGACACAATGCAGACAACTTTGGAAAAGATGTGATGGGCAAAGGAATTTGTACAGGCATTAAAAGACCCTGGAATGTGATAAGTGCTAGAGGCAGGAGTTGATACACAGAGGCAAATGATGCAGTGGGGACATAACCAGAGTGACTGAAGCAACTAGCTCAGGGAAGCACTAAGAAGCTGATGTAATTGAGGACAATTGGGTCTTAAGTCTTTACTCACCCAATTCTACCTTACTGGGATCACACAGTTCTACCTTACTGCCAAAGACAAAGATATTTCTGTGTATTTGAGGCTGCACAGTGTTCAGCATACCAAGCAAGTCTTTTCCCAACCTCATAAAGGGTTAATTTAATGCTGGCCAAGTTCTTATGTAGAGGGCAGATGGAAGCATTACACAGCACCCACTCCAGTAATATACCATGATGTATCAAGTTTTGCTGGAAGCCCAAAAGGGCTATCAAGTGGATGAAACTCAGATGTACCATCAGGCACTAACTCCTCTGATTTGCTTTCTGCTGTGGCCGGTAAGGAGTCAGAAAGTGAAAGATATTAAAAGAAAAGCAAGAAGCAAGCAACTCAAGCTGCTTACAGATATTAAAAAAACAAAAAATCCCAGAGCTTTACTTTAAATTGGAGTGCTCCTATGCCAAGCCCAGTGCATGTCCAGAAGAGGCATCACATTAGCTGGACCCAGCTTGCCTGACTTCCGTGTAGATTGGGCTCTTTAGTGAGGCTTTCTGGGCACTTGTATCTAATAGCTGATTGCATCAGCTTTAAATAAAAGCACTACAAATCCCCACTGAAGTGCCTGATCTAAACCAATGCTGCAGAGTCAGGTCAAACTAACGTGCTGCTGCTTCTGGTAAAGCATGTTTTTGGGTTTTTTTTTTAAATGTCTGTAAGTAGCCTCAGTGTTCAAGTAAAAAAGGTAGTTTAGCAGGTGAGAGAGAGTAAGTGGTAGCCATGGTGTAGCTTCCTCAGCCCAAGGCTCTGAGATAAATTATAAATGTAAAGCCCAAATTTCTGTCCCTACTCCATTTGTTGACAAAGTCAGCTGTGCAGTACTGAGAGTTGTACATGCATATGACGTACCCAGTAGGGTCCAGCCATTCAATAACATGCCTAGGGACAAGTGCCCAGTCACACTCTCATATATATATCCATGAATAGCGGTGTGTAGTAAAGAAGGCTTAGGAAAATATCCAAAAATATCATAATAGTATGATATATTCCAATGTATCAAATACAAATGAAAAAATATGTATAGAAACAGTAACAGAAATAGGAATGGAAATAAGAATTTCTTATTCACCTGATAAGGTGGGAAGTAAGTTAGCCATCTTTCTATATGGGTGGCATACCATCCAGGTACTAGACATCTCTTCTGTAGAGCTCTAAGCTCTGATGGAGCTCGAGGTCCAGCTGTGATCACCTGATAGAAGCTAAATTTTAGAGCTGTGGGGTCTTCATGCGATCGTTGATGCTGTGAAAAAAAAGTTAAATTACGGGAACATCATGAATATTCAAGTTCAAAGTCAAGGAAATAAGACAGAATAGGGGTGGATAAGCACTGTTAACCATCCAAACACCAGACCAGTATTAACCATGACAAATCTGAACAGACAAAATAGATATTTAGTTCATTGTATAACCAAATCCAACATAATGAACTCAAATATGGTAAAAATCCATACAGGGCTAAATCTTGAAGTCCTTACATGGTATATATTCAGAAAAAACTTACTGAAGAAGAATTATCTTATAGATTAGGGGCATCCAATTGTTGGTCTGTGGGCCACATTCAGTTCACGAGGGGTTAAGTTGTGCCCCCCTAGTTCCCATCTGCCTGCTGCTCCCCGGGGAGTTTCTGGACTCCAGTTCTAGCCTTTGGCTTCTGCATTCTGTGTCCCAGGATTGCAGTGTGATACGGCATCGCCCAGGTAGCTCAGGATGAGGCTGGGGCTGCGTGGCATGCAGTGAAGTAGGGAGGGGGGCATCCATATTGGATCACTATAGTGGTGGGAGGGTGTCACAGGGCTGTGATGTGCAGATGAAGGATGCATGGATATGCAACATATCCAGAAAGTGGGGCTTCCATACAGTGCATAGCCCAGGGCCCTGCAATCTCTGTCAGGGGCATGTGACCCCCAGCGGCTCAAGATAGCTGAGATAGATAATGGATATTTTTTGCTTATGGGAACAGTAATATAAATAATATTTATATACAAAGTATGTAAAATAAATCCTTACGCAGTATTTACTCTTACCTAATTTATCAAACTCCTATTGAAACCAAAGAACCAGAAGAAAGGGGTCTCCTTTGGAATAAGGACCCACAATTAAACCAGGAGTAGTATTGGACACATATCTGTCTGTTCTGAGCAGCTCCTACTCTTTCAAATAAGTTGGGCATAGAGACCAGATGCCTTGGTGACAGGCAATACAACAACATTTACAGATAAAATCATTTAATACAGGCAGTCCTCAACTTACGTTTCGAATTACAATGTTTTGCACTTACAACGTTTATAAATTGACACCCTGTTTCAACTTTCTGACATCATTTTCGACTTTACAACGCTTGATCTGATGCAATGCCATGCCAGCAAACAAGTGCGCTGTGTCGCTCATCTCCCTGGAGAACATCTGTCCAAACTTCTTTGGACACTTTCTTTAAGAAAGCAGACAAGACTCCAGAAAAACCTGCAGCCAAGACTCCTG
>NW_017728912.1:13121224-13134450 GCF_001723895.1 Crocodylus porosus
CCCCATTTATAACATTGTTTTTTATGGGAAAATTGGTTCCAAGTTACAATGTTTTGACTTAAGAAGTGGTTTTCAGGAACCAATTGAGCCGTAAGTCTGAGGACTGCCTGTACTGTATTGACTCAAATCCAAAGTAAGATTTTCTGCCCGGAATCAGCATGGGTGGAGGCGGGGGAGCCTTGTCTTAGATTTGAATACAGACTCAGGATGGCTCAGCTTCAATTTCAGCCCTGGGTTTGGGGCAGAAGTCAGAGCTGAGCTGCTGCCTGCCTTGGGCTAGGGTAGCTTGTTTGGTTGGTGAGGGGAGGAGTGGGCCTGCAGCTGGAGGAATATGGGGGAGACGCACAGTCTGTAGGGGGGACTGGGAAAGACGTGTATATGTGGTTTGAGGGGGATATGGGGGATACTGCACAGCCTGTGTGCCACCAGCTGCCCCCTCCTCACCTTACCTCTGGCTTCAGTCCCTCCAGCCCTGACTTGCTGGCTGGGCTGGGGTTTGGCTGGGGCTGCCACTGTTGCTGACTGCCCTGGAGCCAAAGCAGAGCTGCAGCAGAATAGGAATGGGGGAGGGTGGTGAGACAGTCATGGGAGGATACTCAACAGGGGGTATCTAGTTGGGGAGACAGGCGCAGGCATGGGGGGCAAAGGGCAGGGGGACAGGCAGAGAATGCAATGGGGCAGGAAGGCAAGGAGCAAGGTCTGGCCACTTGCCCTATGCTGCTGCTTTCCCTGCCACAGCAGAAAGGACAAATTTAAGACAACCTTCCACTATTTAGATCTATACATGGACAATTGTAACACACTTATAATTTTCCACATATAGAATCTATTTATTGGAGATCTTGGATCCGAGTTGTCTTTGATTTGGGTAAATGCTGTAAAACAGATTATGTGGAGAGGTTGTGGAATCTCCATCCTTAGGGGTTTTCTTTTTTTTTTTTACAACCCAATAACATATGAATGCTTCCTTGATCAAAAATGAGGTGGAAGCTTGTATGAAGTTATGGAATAATTACTCGAGAGGTATAGACTTTTAACATTTGTTCCATAGGCTGCTCCTGCTCTTAAAAAATGAAAGACTTCTAACCTTCAAAACTTGAATGCACTACATTGGCCATTTATACCATAATCTGTCACAAATCCTTAAACCAATTGCTCATCTGTGCTCAGGGGCACAGCTGGGGGCAAATGCAGTGATGCAGTTGTACCCCTTCCTCCTCTCCCTACAACCTGTGATTCCTGCTCCACCCAAATTTTGAAACCAACTGCCTAGAAGGGGTATCGACCTTTCTATTCAAGCAGTGCTGAGACAGCCAATTGAATCCAGGGCTCATTATCATCTACCTTATTCCTGCTACTCTCTCCCCAATTTACAGGTGTCAACAACCCTCTACCTTTTGTAATGGTTTTGATGCTCTGCTATTCAGCCTATCCTTTCTTTTGCAGTTTTGCTATTAGCCATTCCTGGTAATGTCTGTCTTCAATTTCACTGCCCTGTAAACTGTTTTTAGCTTTATTTAAAAACCTTTACTCAGTTGTGGTCATAATGACTCAGGTGTAGAAATAACAGACAGTGAAGTATTGAAGGCAATGTCAAAACACTCAGGCTTTTTTTTTATGAATCTGAATAAGGTAGCTATATAATTACTATGACTACAGGACTGACACAATATCTTTTGATGATTTTGAATATTTTTTGCCTAATTTGTTGTGTTTTTTAAAAGTGTATATATAATCTAGCGTATCAGTGCACGTTCCAATACTATATTTGTTTTAATAATATAGCACTTTCCCTCTAGCATATTAATAAAGCTTCTATTTTATCTTCAACTGGAGAAAAATATGTTGTGTTCTATGTGCTGATGTGCTACACCATCTGAACCACTCTTGAAGAAATCTTAGATCCATCCATGTTTGTGCTTCATATTAAACTAAATTCATATGGACTATTCCAGGTTTTCATCTATGTGCTTGTGAATTATATTAGAAATGTATTACTTTTTTGTCTAATTAGTCTGAATTATATTTGGGGATTGCATTCAAGTTTCTGATATGAAAAAAATCCTGTTCAACTTTAACCTAGCTTTTTATATAATAACTCAGAGGGGATTATAAGCAGAATGACACTTCAGTAATATAGACCAGGATTATCCAACTTTAGTGTGGCCTGGGGCTGCACATGGTGTAGGCATGTAGCCTCTGGGCTACACACTGCATTGGTGTCCCCCTTGTCCAGATCCACTCCCATTACTTGGGCTGTGCTGGTGTGGTCCCCATCCACCCGCCACTAAGTCTGTGCCTCCTCCCCATGAATGGGCTGCATCAGAAGCACTGGACAGCCCCGATATATACTAAACAGTATAGTAAAATACTAATTTTTATTGTCTGTACTCTCCCAAAAAAATACTGAATCTGACATTGGATTTAAAAGCTGAATGCAAGTTAATTCAATTGTTACTTAGCTGAAATTTTCCAGTAGGAGATAACATTTTTCTGAATCTTTGCATGTTTTAATTCTCTTATCAGTCTAAGACATATGCAAGTGTTATGCATCCAAGCCTAAGTACGTCAAATTAGTTACAGTGTAGGCCCATATTCCTCTGTTATGTCAGTTTAACAAATGTCAAAAAGGGTCTTTTTCCCCCCAGTTCACACCCTTGTTGGCAGAAGTATGAGGTCTTGACAAATAACACATGTGATTCTCACATTTAGTACATGCAACTGTCTGTATAAACATTCCTTTTGCATGTATGTATTTGTACTCAGAGTTGTGAAAATCGCAGGTGTTTGTACATTTTAAAACAGTGTTGTTTCAATTCATAGGGAGTTTTTTCATAAATCCACTCATGATTGGTATTCCAATAAATATATAATTCACCAAAATCTGTTGCTTTTCAGTATAGAATGGATCCAAGTAAAAAAGATTGCCTTGTATTTACTCAATTACAAGATGACCATGTTCTTCAAAAACCATACCTGATACCACGAATATGCCCGATCTGATGGATCAATGAGAATGGTGATGATTCTGGCTTTGGGGATGAGGGAGGCTGCTCGTCTAGGACCTTCCTCAGAATGAAAGTAGTTGGCACTTTTCTCAAAGAGAAAATCAGTGCTGACATTGGATGGTACTGGGAAGAAATCCATATACCTAGAAAAAGAACAGTGTCCTCAGAAATACTCAAAGGTCCTGAACACTGTAAAGCAAGGAGGGTTAATGAGCATGCTAAATAGGTTTTATTAGAGAATAACCTAAAATAACAGACATCATCATTGCTAAATAAAATCAAACAAAACACTGTGTTGCATATTCTGACAACATTATAGGGTGCCAGGAGGTATTTTCTGATTGGGTGTTAGCTGTGTCTGGCTGCTCAAAAAATCTGGTGGTTTTCATTTTAAAGTTTCCTGATGTTTACAATACAAAAGGCTTTCAGAAGCAACCTCTTTTTAGTGGACTGCCCTGAGTGGCTGAAATTCATCCAAGAGCACAGGTTTTATGCTGGTGCTTTGTACAGAGGTAAATTTAACTATAACTATAACTATAACTATAAATAACATGGATAAAAATGGCTAAGAATCTGCACTGGAGTTTGAGGATAGTCTGTAGATGTTATCAGCTAGCAGACATCTCTTATTTTCTACACGTCAGATTGTTATCTGACACAGAGTAATGGATGTTGATTCACTGAACTTTGTAATAAGAATCCACTGCATCAATTATAACTCTATGAAAACCACACACCTTGAAAAGAAATTGTGTCTAAATCATCTCTACTCAGACCATATAAACAGCCTTTGCACTATTAATTTTACGGATGAATACAGTCTATGGGAACCATTTTCCCTTGCACTGAGAAGTAAAGGAACAAGACAAAATATCAATAATCTTTTACTGGTGGCTCCCCACTTAATACTGCATAAAGCTGTTTTTCACCTTTGAGCATTTCACTTGGCATCACTTTCTGAAGAAAGAAAATACAAGCAACTTCTTGCATAGGCTATGAGAATAAGATAGCAGCGATGCATTCTCTTTTCTTATCGTTACTTGCTGCATTGCTGAATGTTTTCCTGGATGCTTGAGCATTGAAAATATTTTTGAGAGGCTTTACTTTTGTCAGTAGCTGACTGCTAATATCTAATTTCTGTTTAGAGGGCAGAAAATAATGCCTGAAATTTTTATTAAAGATTTCTTTTCTGTATTTTAGAAATAAATTATTCAATTTGGAACATATATCACACCTATAATGTTACTTTTATTGACATCATTTCAAAGGTATGTGTGATAGGAAATAGTATCTGTCACACAAACGTATAAGACTCTGTCTTTGAAGAGTTGCATCAATAAAAACACAATTCTTTTCTCCTTTTATTCATTAGCTGCACATTCTGAACATGCTAATATCTTGAGAGACACATGTAATTTTCCTTAAAATTAATTAGTGTCTTACGATGGGAATACATATCTCTTTATATGCTATATCAGCAGGAAAATAAACATCTTAGAATATGTTGTCTTTTATGACTGAAGTTACATTGTTCATAGACATTTTATTATCATTTTAAAAGAAAAGCAAACATAATTATCAATCTGTGTACACACACTTACATTACAAATATTTTGTATTGTCATTTTTGTATTGTGCACAGTATATAAACTTTATATTTATACTAATAACCCATCTTACCAATCAATCCCCCTGTGGTAGTTATTTCTATTAAAGAACTGTACCTCCTCAAAGGTTTTTGGGCTGGGGGAGTTACTAATGATGGAAGGATGCATAATCAGGAACAAATACAAAGCTGTGGTACCTGAAAATAGGATAAAGTCCAAAGATTAACTAAGCATATATATGTTACGAGGAAGAACCTGACTTGGTGTTAACCAGCATTGTCCCACTGAATTCAATAAAACCAGACTGATTTATACCACCCACGGATCTGGTACTATATTTTTTAACCAAAAACTTTTAAAGAAACATGTATAGTTACTACAGAAGACTTGAGCTCCTCTGTGTATGACACATATAAGGAAGTTTTTAAAATGTGATTTGAAGAACAAACAATTGTTTCCAAGCTGAGGTTGTCATAAAAGGTATTTAAACTCTAGGTTTCCCTTTAAACATTTTAACTATAGGTGACTGGTAGTACGTGAATGGGAGTACATGACAAAAGCAGCTTTCTCTTATCATGGAGAAGAGAAGCAGTAGTACATTTTATTAACAAAAAGTACCACAGCTTTACTGTTCTACCAGTCCTGCAGGGATTTCTTGCCTTGCAATGTAAATTCCACTGAATGACAATGAGTTCCTGTAAACAATATGCTCTTTTTTTGGGACCCTATGGATATCTTTATACTGCTTCTGTGGCACTTAGGAGAGAACGACCAAGAAGCACACCCTGCCCACCCATTCCTACTCTGTATGCTGGACATGACTTGGTGAAGCCACACAGGCTCATTCTCCACTCCTGCTCCTGAGATCTCAGTCTTTGGTGAATTTGAGGGAGTTAGTGGGAATATTATCAGGGTTGCCTCATTTCTGGTTTGGCATGTCTGGAGCAGGAATGGGTGGGAAAGGTGTGATTGTCATCAGCACCATTAAGAATACTGCCCATGTGGTACGCAAATGCCTATAATGATTTTTTAAAAATAAATTACTCTCTTTCTTCCCTCAGTTCTGTTTAAATCTAATCAATCACTGTCACCACATGATCTCTTTATCAGTGTTAATCACAATACTTCTACAAAAAGGCAAAACACTCTCCATTACACCATATTCTTAAATTGTGTAAAACCTGTTTTTATCATTCACATTACTGAGCTAAATTTGGATAATAAAAAATATTACTGGATAATTAATGCATATACAACAAGGTAAGAGTGATTAAAATTAATTTGCTATTGTAGTCACTTGAAGCTGCATCACATGCAGATACTGTAAAATCTCACCAGTTTTCTGAGGTCCTATAACTAGGAATTTTGGTAATCGATCACAGGTTTTTTCTTTAGACCAGATATCTCTGTGCCGCTTGTCATCACAGGGATTCTAAGTGGGGAAAAAAGGAAAGACTGAGCATTTCATTCCTGATATTTGTTCATTTTTTTTTAACCTACATGTATATTTCTCCAAGATTTAATCCATTGGTTACAAGACATCTGGTTATCTGCCTCTTATGACGGACACCTGTATGCTAGGGGGCCAATTGTTGTCAATTATACTTGTATAAACGGATTTACGTAAGATATACAATGTAACAGAAACAAGAGTCTAGGTCTATGAATTGATCTTTGTGTTAACAGAAGTTTTGAGGAAGCTATTGAAAATGTTCTGAGGAAATTGTATTGAAAGATGGAAAATACAACGCTCCAACCCTACCTTCTATATACACAAGGCTGTCATCCTTCAAAACAGAAACTGGACCAGATTTTTTCCTAGCATCACTTCATTGCACACAATGGAAGTGTGCCAGGGATGAATCTAGCCCATTATATTTTAGATGTGGGAATGCTTCCTAATGAGCTATTGATCATTTTCAGTATTTAGCACTTATAGTTTTTATTTACTAGATTAAACAAGCCAAGCTCTTTTAGAGTTAGGATCCAGACCTACAGCTAGATCTAGTAATGAACAAAGGGTGTGGTATCAAAAAACATTTCATATGGAGGAAATAGGTTCTACTTTGTAGTAAAAGTGGAGTGGAGACACAAGACAGAGCATTACAGTGGTGGAAGTCATTCTACTAGAGTGATGTTACCCACTACCAAATGAGGAGTAGCTATGCATTGGTGTAGGTTAACTGGTGTACTGCTTGTGCAACTGTTATCCTACTAGGCTGTTTGCAGACATTAAAAAACAAAGACAGTGCTTTACTTTAAATTCTGTGTGCTTCTGCACCAAGCCCAGTGTATGCTCAGAAGAAGCAGCATTTTAGTTGGATCTGGCTTGCCTGACATCTGTATAGATCAGGCTCTTTAGTGTGTGTATGTGTTGGGGGGAGGTTCAGGCTTTTATCTAATACCTGATTGGATCAGCTTTAGACAAAAGTGCCAAAAAGCCCTGCTAAAGCTCCTGATCTATACAGATGTTGCAGAGCCGGGTCAAAGTAACATGCTGCTTCTTCCAGTAAAGTGGGGTTTCATAGATTCCATAGACATTAGGGGCTGGAAGGGACCTTGTGACATTATCAAGTCCAGCCCCGCCTCTGCCATAGGCAGGAAGTCAGCTGGGATCAAGTGATCCCAGCAAGAAAAGTATCCAAATGTTTTTTGAAAGAGTCTAGATAGAGTAGGTGCTTGCACCACCTCTGAGGGAAATGGACCTAGATGGCAGATTGGGACCAAGCTGAGAAGTTCAGAATGAGGAACTTCTGGACTTCTAAAAGAGGCAAAATTCTAGGTGCTTGGATAACTTCATGGAGTTCAAGAGTGGGGATTGGTGAGCAGAGAGGTTTGGTGAGTTTAATTAGGTAACAGCTGAGAAAGGCTGTTTGGAACACAATTTTGGATTTGGGTGCTTCAGTTCCACCTAACTCCTATTTTAGGTACCTGAATCTTTTTTAGATTGAGCCCTTAGCCTCTTTTTAATGGAAGACTCTTGCCAGTGTACCCCTTCCCTGTGCCTGATCCCATTTAAATGAATTTTTTACAAATACAGGATTTAAAAGAAATGTCTTAATTCGGACACACTTAGTGATATGTACCTTATAGCAGGGGAAAACCAATAATCTTTTAGACTACAAAAGGATCATTATGTATTCCACCACCCAAAATAATGAATATATTGCTAATGCAATTTGGTGAAATGGATAGGAAAATTGTACATGCTGTCAATAGCTACCATTTAGTGCAATTGAATTAAAGCAGTGGTAAACAACTTATTCATACTCAGATGAATTACATACAAACTGAAAACTTTTCAGTAGTTGTTCAAAATTACGAGTAATTCTAAGTCTGTAGGTCTTTCAGGTACAGTTCAGTGAAAATATCTGAAATATATGCCCTGCTAGTTCCTTATATGAGCTGCTGTTTGGGTATTTTTCTGTTTCCTGATAGATGTTTAATGTCTGAAAGTAATAGCAGTGTGAATTTCAAGTTGGGCATTTAGTTGGAAAAGTTTGTGTGTGAAAGCTTCAAACGTGTTTCTTGTAGGTTACTTTAGTAGAGCTTGTTTATTAGAATATTTGGGGCATGCCAACCCAAAAGAAGAACCATCACAGTAAAGTGAATGAACTTATCAGGTGAGTGAATATTTAGACAAGCTTCAGAATATTTGAGCAGAAATTACTGTAGGCCTTGCTGGAACCTGGATTGGTGCAGCCATTGATCAGTGCATACAGAAATCATCCAGAGACTTTTTAGCAGCATGAACCAAAGTACGCCTCAGTAACAGCTTGAGCCATAGGCCTTGCTGTTTGGAAAGTGGACCATAGATGGCCTAAGTTAAGATTATTAATTTTTAGAAACCTCAGAAGGTCAATGGAAGGAAAACAATGGATAAGTACAAGACACTAAAACAGGGAAGCTCACAATGTCTAGTGAAGAATCAGATGTGAATGATATTACCTTAATACATTTAGTGATTTGTAGAACTAGAAGGTATACACTATAAACAAAATACTGTTTTGACTGATGTACAAAAGGAGGCCTGGGAACCCTGAATACTTCGCGTTGAACTAGGGGCCCTACTTTATGCTGGTGCCATGGCTGAATGGGTATATGTTAGTGCCTGGTGTTGTCTGTGGACAATAAACCCTGAAGAGTCTTTGTTACCAAGAACCTGAACCTATGAGCTCTTCATTACAATTAACAAGGTCATTCGGAGCAGGAGGAGGACTATAGCATCAGACAGAATCCTGACAGTGCACGTATGGACCATATTAGTTGGGGGAGCTTAACGTGACTGGTACTACTTCACCCCGGCTATACCCGACTGAGCCCAACAATTATAATTTCAAATATAAAAATTTTCTATATTATAAAAAAAACTTAATGTGGAAATGTTGGGATTGTCACTGATAAAGTGCAAAAAGAAACTGCGCTCTTCTCTAGTTCCTTCAGTTGTTTTTCTGTATTCTCAGGGCATTTATACACTTACCTTTTTGTTCAGTGATGTGCTGGAGATCCACTGCTTCTCACGTGAGCTGATGTGCACTGTGCTGCGCCAGATGCAATTGTATAAGTGGCAAAATACATGTCAGCATGAAGAAAATGGCGGTGGTGCACCTTTGAACTAAAGCACCTCTGAGGTGTTTTAGTTTAAAAGCCTGCTGCCAACATTTTCTCAGCGCTGACATATTTTGCCACTTATACAACTGCAAGTGTTGCAGCGCTGGGCGCTTTTCAAAGTGCCCAGCACTACAGCGCTTACATGTGTAAAAATGCCCCTTGTGACCGTGTTTAATCATTAGGTGAGTCACTGAATAGGTATTAGTTCCAAGGTCAGTGGACTGCAGTATCTACTTGCTCACTTATAAGAAATCGATAATGGAGTCGATAACCATCAGTGAATAAAACCCAATACTGGTACTTTACTCATTTGGCCATTTCTTCTGTATTACTTTCTAATTTATCTCATCTATTTTCAGGATGTTAACCACAATGATGTCAAGGTGCCAATGGCCACTTTTTCAAGATTTTACAGTATTTATAAAAATCAGGTGCAGTCAATAATAAAATGAGTTCACATGTTTTGGAAAGTGTATTTAAATATGTTTAAATCAAGAAAAACTATTGTGCTTGTATATCTGGATATATGGATGCTTTGAAACAACACTACACAAGATGAACGTCTGTGTGAATGCAGTGTCCAACAAACATCACAGCACTTAACTGAAAGCTACAATATTTACAAATGCCTAGACGGGGCAGCTGGAATTACAACACTGAGCTATAATACCAGACAGTGGCTTATGGATTTGGAAGTTGATATCTGATGCCATATGAAAGAAGGAGTAGCAGCAGCAGCAGGCTAGTTTATGGAGCAAGCTATTAAGTATCACACTTTTATTTAATGGGTTGTTAAAAAAATTCTTTACAATTAATAGAAAATATTCTTTGTTCATCTCTTCTTTAACAACCCTACCTGCCAGAGAGGGTCCTTCTGCTCAGGGAAGAGCTCAAAGTATTTGTGAGCCAGCTGAATCGGAGGCAGAGTTTGCAGTTTCAGGTTCGTCCACGTCTGAACAAAGTTGGCCAGATTCACAAAGGTGTACAACCCCAAACGGTCATTCCCATAGTTGGACAAGTGTGTCATGAAGATACTGATCTTTAATAATAAAAAAAATGGAAAGAAATAACACACTGTCATCGTGTCACTAGGTGGCACTCCAGACATATAATATATTTGCTTTTGTATGCTACTTTCATTTAGACCAAGAAGGGGTTTTGTTCACTTAGGGACAAATTCTGCCATTTTTTCATTGCATAAAACATCCCTCTTCAAATGAACTCAGTAAAATCAACATGACTATTTGTAAGTTAAAGTACTATTCCCTGGGAACTGGTCTGGAAGAATGTTGCCCATATTTTATTGAATTGTGTAATATTCACAGTACCTTTATTAGAAGTGTACAGACAGACAGAGGAGTGGGAAAAGGGCATTACATATGAAATACATACGTAGTAGGAGCTGGAAATAAACATTAAAGAGATGTACCCTATATTAAAGTAAGAGAGAATTGGTTTGAAATCAAGAGGATGTCTGAGCTTTGTGTGTTAAAAATAGTGATATTTATGTTTGTTATTTAATGTTGTATGGCAGAGAACTAATCTGAAAAATACTGTGTATACCAACCAATAGTATCTTATACAAGATTTATAGATTGTAGGCTCTTCTTATGGCAGATAGAGTAATTAAATACCCTGAATTCTCATTATTTGATGCAACAAATCTTTTGACAATGTCTACAGTAGACATATTACCTCATACACTGAACACAAGGTCGAATTAAATGTAGAAATGAGGAAAAGATATTTGCAGCAAGACAACATTTTCAATGGATTATACATGTCATATTTTCAATGAAAAGTTTTGCTCACTTTAATAACAGCTCATAAACTAGCGCATAGTTTGTTTTCTTAAAGCCCAAAATACACAGTTCTTATTCAGGCGAGTCTTCTCAGTCAGAAAGCCCACACGATTCTGTGCAAAACCTCATAGGAGATGCAGAATTGGGTGCTCAAACACTATGTTGAATGAGCACATTATGACTATATGGACAGGCAGCAAAGCACTGAATTCTCCAGACTGCCTGCCATACAAAAATTAGTACGCTGTTCCTGTTATACAAACTCTCAGGCTGATATTTTGTAACAAGTGAACATTCTGCTTCACAGTAAAATTTGTTTAATGAGTACCATTTTGTGCTACTTCTTGGCTTGCAATGCAACTTTGGACTTCATTTTATATGACTTCAGAAAGATAAGGAGGTTCACAAAAGGAGAATTTATCACGACAACTTCCCTTTTAAGGCAGGACCTAATTTTTTTTTTTATAAATGGGAATACTCCTGTTAGGCAAGACATAATTCACAGTTCTGCCAAATACGTAACCTTTTCAAGTTTTCTTTATTTTTGGTTCTGAAAACATGAGCAAACCAACAATAGGACTGTTGTTCTCAATAAAGATATAATTGGAATGTTTCCACAAAAAAGGTTAGCTTTCTTTCTTGGCAGCTTCTTTCTTTTCTACACCTGTTCTGACCTCTGACATTTATAATATGAGTTCACCTCCTAGCAATTCCTTACCTGCCAACAACTTCAGCACTGCACTGGAAGAAAAAAGGAAGAGAACTTCAAAAGGTTACCAGTTCAGGGGAAATATGTATTATTCTTTTTACTGCGGGGAATATCACTATAATTTTAAGAATGCTATAGAGGTGAGGTTAAAAAATAGATGGAATGTATCATAATAAATCATTTTCAATATATGAAGTATTGTCAATAAGAGGAAAAAAACATCACAGACTTCAATTCTCATTTTGCTATGATTCCTACTAGAGATACATTGTGAATAATTACCTGCAGCTAAAAAGAGTTGATCAAATACGTATTTAAGTCTTGGATTACTAACTCGCTAAAGAAAGTCATGTACATTATTACCAAATAAAGGATGAATATATATTCTTATGATGGAAAAAGTCTCCTTTATTTTTATACTAAATCCAGTACAGTTGAATCAGATATCTTCTCCAGAAAAATTTGAACAGCATTTTTCCTACTTCTGTAGATGTTGTGCATACAAATTCCTCTTAAAGTCATTGCCAATCCTACTGAGTGTATGAAGTTATAAAATAATGACTCCATCCTGTGCTACACTATAAATAAAGAAAAATTTCTAATTCACCGATCTGCTTCTTGCACAGACCTGGGAGACTGCTGGCACTTGCTAAGGCACAGGTTATAGCAGCCTGTGGATAGCCTGAGCCTGCTTTCAGCTGCAAACAGTCCCTATAGCCTGTTCTGGCAGCTCAGTAACTGTAATCTAACTGTATTGGCCACAATCCCATTTCCCCTTGAACCAACCTGGCATGCATCATGTACCACAAGCTCCTAGGAGAGAAGTCCAGCCAGCTATGCCAACTCCACACCTGTCAGGGACTTCCCCCAATGTTAGGGGAAACCCCAAGGGCTGAGCTACAGAGGCTTTATAGCCAGTTTGAGAGATACCATCTGGTCCCCATTTCCTCCTTGTTCCAGCAAGGGAAAAGATATGCACCAACCATTTTGGTTGCTTATTTTCCCTTTCATGCTGGTCCAGCTGCATAGAATAGCATATTTTAGGACAGAGCTGAGACTCTGCCTTCTTCCTTCCCACAGACCTGTGCAGGACAGGGAAGTTCCTTCTGTATTTCCATTCACAGGCATACATCTGATCTAATAACAAGCCACTGGGTTTTTTTGTCTTTCTTGTTGAGTTTTAATTGAGGCATTTTCCCCCCCGTGGCCACAATATTCTAAACTCCTGAGAAACGCTTAACAAAGGAAAAATGCTTCATGTTCCTACCCTTACTAATAACTGCTGTGCTATTTAAAAATATACTAATTAAAATGTTGGGGTGTGTGTAGATGAAATGGGGGCCCTAAATTGAAGCAGTGGGTTTTAAGAAACACTGCTTCAATTTAGGGCTAATTAAATCCCTGTGTCGTACACACACTCCTCTGGCTTCCCTGACTCTCCAGCAGGGAGGGGGGGGTAAGCTGCTGGTGGGCAAAGCAGTCCCTGGGC
>NW_017728912.1:13134550-13173955 GCF_001723895.1 Crocodylus porosus
GGTGCTTCCCTCCGCAGCAGCTGCGCCCCCCCACAGGCAGCAGCCGCCCACAGGCACCCAGCTTGGGCGGTCCCGGGAGCACTGCAGCCATTGAGGGAAGCACTGGGCCCCTGTGCAGCTTAGGCAGGCAGGCAGGCTCTGGGGGTGGGGGGACAGGAATGAGGCTCGTTGCTTTTCTTGGGCAGAGCCTGCTTTCCTGGGCTTCTGCCAGGCTGCCTGCAGGGCTTCCTGCAGAGCCCCTGAGCTGCATGGAGCCTGGTGCTTCACTTCGCGGCTGTAGGAGAAGAAACTAAAACTCCTTGAAGGAGTTTTAGTTTGCTGCACCCCAAGTCATTTAAGGTGCATTATACCACTGGATTTTCTACAGTAGTTGGAATTAATGCGCAATGCGCTGCCGAGGTGTGCAAACACCGACACCATTAAAGTGGTGCAAAAGCATTTAGCCCACTTTAAAGTGTTGTGCACACACACCTCTTGTTTCATCTACACATGGTCTTGTTCTCTCAAAAGGGGGACCATCCGATCACAGCACTAACGGGGGACTATCCAATCATGATGACTTGTGGGATCTTGTGAGTTACAACATCCAGTAACTCACATTAATTCTTCAAGAATCTTGTCCCAATAACCTGGCACCCCAGGTTAATCCTAGGAACAGTGACATAACAAAGGTAGGGGGACCAGGACAGCCACCCTGGGTGCTGACTTGTGGGGAAAGTAAGGGAATGAAAAAAACAGCCATGTGATCTTAGCTGCAGCGGTGCTGGTAACTGGAAATTACTGCTGCCCCTGTGTGTGGCAGCTGTCTTGGATGTCTGGCTGGGTCATTGTGTCACTCACTATGAGATACAAATAGTCTCCCATATTTTCCATTCCTTCTTTTAAAAAGGAACAGCTCTGAATGGACTTCTATTTGCTTTAACTCGCACTCCAGTGTGTTGTCTTCAGTGAAAACAACTTATTTTATTCTACCATTTCAAACTCCATTATCTGAGCCATTTTCTCTACTTCAGTTCAAACAGGATAACCCTTCTTAGCCTCTCCTCATAAACAAATGATCATCTTGGCTGCACTTCATTGTGCACTCTCCACAAGACTTAATAGCCTTCGTAACAGGCCAAAACAGAATACAGACAATTTTTTAAGTGATGGTTAGGGAGTAAACTTGGCCTCTGGGCAGCATCTCCTTTCTTGCTCTAACTCCTTTCTTGCTCCCACCCATCTCTGAGTCTCAGTGGCAAAAGTGCTCTCTGATCTACTTTCTCACAAAGCCACCTGGGTAGCTCTATAATCAGCTCTTTTTGGCTTCTTGTCGGTATCTATGTTTTCCTTCCTCCACAGAACGTGAGTAACAAAAAGTACTTTCTCTGTGCCGCATGCGTTTCAAATCCTTAAGGAACCTGATCAGAAACCCCTTTTGGATTCTGAGGAAATATAGGAAAACAGAGCAAGTATCTAAGAGATACAAACTTATTTTTTAAAATTGTAATTCCAAACTTGCTTAGTTTGATGGAAATTCTTTGTTATAGCATTTTTCCCAGGTTGGGTGCAACAGCTTGTAGATCAAATGCTGCAGTACAGAAGAAAACCCCCCACAAATCGCACACCGCTGGTTATGACATATCAACCCTCCCTCAAACCTGTATGGAAAATCCTCAAACAACTGCAACCCATACTAGAAAGAGACCCTGTTCTTAAAAAGATCTTCCCAGAGCCACCCATCCCAGCCTTCAAACAAGCACCGAACCTCGCCGACCTCATCACCAGAACCAAACTTCCCCAAGCCCAGAACACACCAAAAGGATCCAGACCATGCCATGACAAGAAATGCAAAACCTGCCAACACATCTCCACCACCCCCACAATTACTACACCCCACAACAGAGCCATCAGCATCCCCAGATCTTACAGCTGCACCTCCAGAAATGTAATATACCTCATCCAATGCACCAAATGCCCAGCTGGAAAATATGTAGGAGAGACCAAACGACAACTGCGCACCAGAATGAACGCACACTGGATATCTATCACAGACAGGAATACCCAGTTACCTGTGGGGGCACATTTCTCACAAGAAAACCACTCTCTCTCCAGTCTCTCAGTCCTGATCCTCACAGGAAACTTACAGAACACTTCTCAGAGACGAGCCTATGAACTCCACATCATCAGCCTCCTGGACACTAAAAAACATGGACTAAATATAGACATTGGATTTATGACACATTATAACCTGCCTGACATCTGACTCCCCAGGTACCTCTCCACTGTTTATCCCCCTTCTCTCTGTCCTCCGCCCCCCCACCAGCCTGTCTCTCACCCATTGACTCCTCAATCTACATTTTCACTGACTACCTGTCTTGTATGCATACCAGCCCAGCCTCTGGCTGCTTTACTTTTCATTCCATCCAGGAAGAGCGCACACCAACTGCTGAAACTTCCTTAGCCTGACTAAGGGTTTTTGAACCCGAAAGCTTGCTTAATAATTGTTTTCCAACTATTTAAGTTGGTCTAACAAAAGATATCTGAGTCACCCAAAGAACCTTGTCTGCCTGTGTCCTTAGACCAACACGGCTACAACCTACACCCATATTTCTGTAGAATTTTATGGTTATTTTACTATAGAACAGCACTGTTAGGAGCTTATGCCTTCCTCAAAGTGAGGAAATTCTTCATTGAGCTTTTATAACTTTCATATAGCAGAAATATATTACAAGGGAAGTAAAGGAGTCCTCTTTCCAAATATTTCTCTTCTATCTACACAACTCTGGGATCCCTTTTATAGTTGTTGATTTGGAGCAGGGGTGCGTGTGTGTACATATCTCTGTATCCTTCTACTCCCTGTTTCCTTAGCTTGCCTCAGTATCCCTCTTCTTTCAGAGACCCAGAAACTCAAGGTAACCATGATGATTAGTAAGACCTGTTCATACTGGGTGTGTCTACACATGTAATGCATGCAACTGAATATACTCCAGCTCAAACTGAGCCAGAGTAAACTCATCCCAATGTCCCCATCTACATGTGCATTTAAGTGTAGCAATTTACTGTGCTAATGAACACCACTTTTATCTGATGGCACTATCTGGCAGCACGGTAAATTAGTCTACTGTGCCATAACTGATGCATACGTATAGACAGTGACACTTTACTGCACAGCAAATGAGTCTGCTGCACAGTAAAACATCTTGTGTACACACACCCACTGTGGTGTAAATAATTTAGAGGCAGAAGGAGAAGAGAAGCTAGCTAGCTTGCAAAGAGAAGCCTGGATTTGTGGGTTTATGGATTTACCCATGGCACAAAGTCCTTTTCACAGATTCATAAAATATATCAAACCAACTGCAAATTCAGTTTGGTTAGATCAACTTTTGATACAAATATTTTGCTTAGTTTACACTATAAAAATGTTTCCTTCCTGTAATCCTTAGTAACAAATAGCTCCCATTGACTTCTGTGGGAATTACACATAAGATTATTGGATCTGGCTTCGGTTCAAGCAAGCCAGGCAGGGAAAAGCAGTACCAAAGCATACAGCAAGGTTGTTACTATTTTGGGAACATGATTAACTGGGAAGGAAAAGGCTGATGGGTAGGCATTTCTCCTGGATTAGGCACAATTTTCCTATTTATCTCAGACTATAGCAAGCTAACTTCAAGCAACTGAACTTGAACTAGATCACTCATATTTTCATATTGTTAAACCATTCACTGACATATTTCTGTCATAGGCACAATTTTGCTTTCAAATTCACTTCACATTTGTGCAACGATATCCAAAGGCAGAATTTAGGCCTTTTAATACAATGCAGTAAGTTCAGCACTTTAAAAGAAGAAAAATTACGATTGACAAGTAATTAGTCAATCTCTGTTAGATGCTAGAAGCATGGGCATAACTAGTTTAATATATTGCTATTATTTTAGTTGCTGAACAAATGTTTACAGGCCACAAGAGTATGTTTAACTCTCAGACCACCTATTTTCCAATTAATTTTGCATTGTGTACACTGTGTTTGCAGTTCTGATATTGTCTCCATATTACTCAGAAGAGTTTAGTTTCAGGTATTCAGAGACTCAGTAACAGCTGTTCACGCTCCATTAGACTCACAAAATGACAGAATAATGAATTAGGTTGCAGACTATGCTTGAATATATTTTAAAAAATTGGTTAAGAAAAATTTATTTTTAAGTTGTGTGCCACTAGAAAACCTGTGTTTGATTTTCTAATAAAAAGAATCCAGCTTGCAACTTCACTCTTTTTGCTTCCACATTACACAACAGTCTCACAGCTTTCATAGATTTGTCCATTTGTAAAGATATAGCATGGGAATTTTAATTTGACTTGCATAATGGAATGTATTTTTTCCACAAAACCTTTATTAAGAGAAATACAATTAAATATGTAGTGTATTGACTACCGAACTGGGAATCAGGAAACCCAAAAAATATTTTCAGCCTTGCTACATATTTTTTGTGATTTTGAGTAAGTCATTTAATCCATCCATGTTTCAGTTTGCCATTCTATAAAAAGGGATACATTGATATATATGCACATATACAGATATATTTGTGTGTATGTATACTTGTGAAGCCTGATTCACTGATGCCAAAATGTTTTGGGATTCTCAGATAGAAGGTGCTGTACATATACAACGTTTTATTATTACTGTTCATTTATCTGAATGTTGGAAGCAATGAATGTATCTCTTTACTGCACTTCCCTCTGGTCTACTAAATAGTACCTGTATAATGAATGTACTAAATATTTTCTAATTTGATAGGAGAATTTAACTGCAACCCTTCTAGTGTACTTTTCCTACAACATCATAAAAAGCCAAATTCTGCCTGGCTCTACATAGCCAGGAAGATGAGCACAGATGAAATACATTTTTCACCAATCTGGTCCACCTACATTAAGGCCAAACAGAATTGAAATCCTTTGACTTGGATGAATTCACAGATACTCCCACAACTGTCATGGTTAGCAAATATACTACAAAATGCTCAGGAGGAGATAGAGGAGAGTTGAAGCCACTGCCTTTTTGACCATCCCAGAAGAGAAGGGCAAGCTCTGTTCCACAGAGGTGTGTAGTGGTATGTCTGATTTCTTGGGAAACATCTGTATATCAGTATTCCTTCAAAGGCAGTGTATCCAGTGCTGACCCTTGCCATGCATTCTGTCTCTGAAGCACAGTCTAAATCATAGGTCTTACAAAGTAGATTTAAGGGGCTGGAAGATCTGCTATTGAATGCCTCTGCATTTATAGTAGTGCCAAAACCTGACTTTTCATCGTGGTTCAGGAACTCACATTAAGAAAAGATCTGCTGACTCGAACGTATGTGCTTTCCTTTTTCTCTACTAAAGGTGATAATTTTTCCCTTGAAGCAAGTCAATTAGGTTAATAACAGTTCTACTTACTGTAACTTGGGAAAGGTGCAAATTAAAGGAAAATAATACTTAGAACTAAATGAACACCAACTTATTGTTACTTTAAGATGAATCAGATCTGGAGCCTAAACTATTCTGTCTCCTTGGTCAGCTGTGCACTAATCACACAGAGAACACACAGCTAGGTATACATTAGTTTCACTGTAGGGATGTCAACAACTTGAATGCTCTCACTGTGATGCCTTTCTGCAGTGAATTTTCCTTCTTCCTTTAGATCCAGAGATATACAAATGTCTTTTGATGCAGTGTCGATTTTATTTTCTCCTTTTCTTGTTTGTTTTTTTTTACTTTTGAGGTCTAAGAAGATCTTCTGAACTGGGATTTCACCATGAAGGACTGATGTCCTTCACAAAGCTTTTGAGTAGCATATTTCCACCATAATTAAAATTATAGTCTATATTTACTTCTTAGGACCTATTTTGCAATGAACTAAATACTTCCTGAGAAGTGCTGGAAGTCCTCAACTCTCTCTCATATCAATGGGAAAGGAAAACATTCATTATTTTGTTGGATTATGCCCTTAATATATTTTTTATATTAAAAACAAATCAGGCCGAATAAATTACTTGGATTTTAGAATATTTACCTCTGCTAGGTTTCTGAAATGTAAATCTAATAGATTTAATAAAACTGAAATAAGCTCTTAATCTTGTAATAAATTCCAACCTGTTGGTGGGAAACAGATGCAGGTGAACAAAGAACTCTTTCATATGACTGGTGTATTCAGTATATATGAAAAATATACATATTTAAATTTGCATTTGGAACCAGTACAAGTATTTACATATTTTAAACAATAATTACTAAATTTGGGAGCATAGTAATTACCATAACACATCATACTTGTTTGCCTAGTCTAGTATCCAGTCTACAGAAGTGGTGAGCATGTATGAGTCTCACCCTAATCTCTAACAGTTAAAGAATGTGTCAAAAACTGAGGCACAAAACTCTATATTCCATCTGACACTTCTAATTAAGTTAGCTTTTATAACTTTGAATATTCTTACTTTTCAGCTTACCATCTAATATCTTTTTCTGAAACCATATCTCTTTTTCGAAGCCAAATTGTCAACCTCAGCATCCTGTGGAACAAATTTCTTAGATGTGTCAAAAACTTTTATCATTTTTAATTTTCCACCTTTAATTGACCTTCCATTTGTTCTTGGCCACGTCTACATGAGACACTGGTTGCACAGATGTCACTGCGCAGTCATTTAGTACTTGTATAATAAGCATTAAAAAGAAGCAAAATTATGATCAACAATTAATTAGTTAATCTCTGTTAGGTGCTACAAGCATGGACATAACTAGTTTAATATATTGCTGTTATTTTAGTTGCTGAAAAAATATTTACAGGCTGCAAGAGTACTTCTAACTGTCAGACCACTACACAGTCAATGTCACAAAAAAGCTATTCAGTAATACCACTGAGCAGTAAGTAGCTCTGGTTACTGTAGTCATTTAGTAGTTGTATAAACAAAGACTAAATGACTGTGCAGTAACTGGAGTTACTGAGCAGTAGCATCACCGAATAGCTTTTTCATGACACAGTAGCCCAAGACTACTCTGCAGTAGTGTTGTGTCACACTTTCTGGCACACAATGCTACTGTGTAGTAATCAGGGGCTGCTGCACATTCAGTGTCTCATGTGGATGTGTCCCTTGTGTTATGAAATAGGAAGGGCTGGAATTTCCAGTCTACCTTTTCTGTATTACTAGTATTTATAATTTTTAATGTCCTCTATTCTTAATTTCTTTTTAAAGAAAAGCATTGCAAATTTTTATTATTTCTCCTCAAATTAGTTTTTCAGTCCCTTGGTCTTTCCAATTACTCTTTTCTTGAGTGCTTCTAATAATGCAGTATCCTTTTTAAGATAGGATATAAGTAGTACTACATGTATATTCTCGATGAGGCTCTACCATTGAATTTTATTGTAATATTTTCCATATGCTCTTCCTGCCTAACATCTAAGGCACATATACATTGTTCCACTGTAAGCAATGACAAGACTTTCACTGTCTTCACTAGTGCAAAATCAGCCTCCCAGTCATTTTATGTTTGTAGCTTTAGGCCTGCCTTTACTGCCTCCCTGCTGAAATTGGGACCAGTGTCAAGACATAAGCCCTGCCCACGCACCCTCGGTCTATAAAAGCCCAAACTGAGAAATAAGGCAGAGAAGAAAACAAGCAGGGTATTGAGTGTACACCTCAATACCCTAAGGAGCCTGGGAGTGATGCTAGAGGCATGCTCAGGATCTTCTATCCACTCTGCCTAATTCCTTGGACTGGGTGCAGCTAGGTAAGGCTCGTTTCCTAGCACCGACCCCAGGCTTGGCAGGAAGATGTATATACATGGCTTTAGAGTATGTTCCATGGTACCTTAATGTACAAACACACATATGCATGCTGCAGTTTCAAACATTTCTATTACTTTTCATTTCTGTTACTGGGCTACCTAATAATGGTTTCGGGGCCAAATTAATAATTAATCAAAATAAGCCGGGTTATTTTACAAGATATAGAATCTAAACTCCATGTAGTGTAAATGGGTGTAAATGGTAAATATGTCCTGGTTTAGCCGGGAACAGTCCCGGATTTCAGAGGCTGATCTCAGCTGGCTGTAAGAATTATAATGGTTGTCCTGGAAATGCAGGGGTGCAGGGCATAGTCTGGTTGGCAGTCAAAGCAGCATGGAGCATGTGACCCTACTCTCACTGACTTGTGTGAGTGCAGAGGTGGGGGGGGAAGGAGAAAGAGAAAGCCGGGAAATGTCCCGGATTTCCCAGATTTCCATATGGTCAGCCTAAGTACAAAAGGAACCAAAGTACAATAGGCTCATGGAACTGGTCTGATAAGTAAGTAGCCATTCTGATCTTGAGAAGAATGAAAGCTATGTAACACATCCTCCCATCTTTTAGCCATCATCAGTCCCTTTGCCCAAGCAAGTGCCTTATTCTTCACTGAGCCATGGCATGAATTTGGAGACCTGACCAGACAACAGCTGCTCTAGATTGCACACAAGGTCATATATGGTAAAGCAGAAAACTGAAAATAACATATTACTTCACTAAGCAAGAACCCCTGCATATTTTCTCCCATCCTTGGAAGGATCACTTATGCCATATTTTTATAATTGATCTAGAGATTTCCTATATAGGGGTTGATGATCAACCATTCCTTTTAAACATCATTATAAATAGCATTCCTTCTCAATTTAAATTTTAGTTAAACTCTTTTACGATATAAGCACACCTACAAATTCACACACCATCAGGCTGAGCTGGCTCCATGTCTTCACGTGGGACTCCTGTCATTCCAGCCAGAAGTTGCACGTAAAGGCGCACAGCCCGCCTGCCTGGCTTGGTCTGATCGCATGTGGTTCAGCCAGAATTGATGCATGTTACCTTTTTTTTTAAACCGTTGCAAGTTTTACCACGGGTCCTCCATAACACACCTTTATGACATATTTCAGCACCTATTTATATGTAGTACAAACTATGCATGGTACCAGTCCAAAGCTAAAGGTTTTTGATTTACTACATCATTCACTGGGCTGAGCCCTACCAAAGTCAACAGCATTTCAAGCCATGCTAACCACACTGCTCAGTATGTGTGTATACTTCAGACACCCCACACAAAGGATCAATGTGCTAATTAGCCCCCACTCATGACTGGAACCAGGTATTCATGTCATGAGTCTGGGATGCTCCAGAAACTTATATACAGATAAGGCACAGGGCAACCTGGTCCAGCTCCACCTCATGGAGGGCAAGCCCACACTAATCATGACCCAGGCTGAGAGAGGGGGTGACAGAGATTCTGAGTGAACTGTTTGGGCCCCCTTTCGTGATGTGTGCCAGGCATCGAAGGCTGGTGAAAAAACTGGAATCACTGAAAAAGAGGCACAGCCTAGCTGTGGAAGTGAAGAGAAATTCAAAATGTTTCCATGTGGTGGCTCACCATGACTTGAAAAAGAGTCAGCGGTGAGGTGGATTGCACTTAATGCACACTACCACATGTCTTATATAGATGGGCTGCACTAACCTATCCTTATGGTATCTTGGCCTTTTTGGATCCTTGTGGACTAAGAACAAGTGAGTAAGATCACTTGTAAGATCAAGTGTTGCTGCACTGGTACCTGAGCCGAAATGGATTTAAGTGGCATTATGTAGTGGACGGTGCACCCCTGTCCAAATGCACTGCGACCAGGACACCCTACGAGTCTTGTAATTAGCTTCCCACTGGCCATCTTCCAGTGGGAGGATTTCAGCTACACATCTACTTTATGGAAATGGGAAACTCCCTCCTTAGCTTGCTCCTGTGGCCATTGGCTGAGGGCAAGCAAGACTCGGGGACATCTGAGCCCCAAGCCCCTGGGCTTGGGCCTGCACAGAGAATGCCAGCTGATGTATTTGGAGGTATCTGAAGCTCCCGGCTGAAAAATCTGGGGTGGAGGATACTTGCCAATTGCAGCACCACATATGGTGTTTGAACAATTGAATTTTGTTCATTTAAAAGGATTCGGAACTCATCTTGTGAATTTGACCTGGAACGTGACAAATTTTCTACAAAAAAAATAAACCTTGGCCTTTTTGGTCAAGATCATATATAGCAATTTTTGGCAGCACGGGGAGCATGTCAGGGATAGTTCTGGCCCTCCCGGTGCCAGCCTGGTATTGTAGTACCTCCAGGCCTGGTGCCAGGTCCCTGTGGAGGAAATATCAATTTGTTTTGCTCAAAGGCCACACACAAACACAAATACACACATGCATCATCAGCATTTCTGGCACCAGGGGAGGGTGTTGGAGATTGTTCTAGCCTTTCTCAAGTGGCAGGCTGGTATTACAGTACCTCCAGGCCACTTCTCATTTTCTCCTGAGGAGAAACAAGGGCTACCCCAAAAAAAGGGTTCTCATCAGCATGTTTGTCCAATACGGGCCATGTGTTTTATAGTCATGCTCCGTGTTGACTGTATTTAATCAACTTCATAGTTGGCTTTCATTGCTGAGTACACGCTGCTTCTGGGAGTAGTTTGGTGATGGACAATGTGTTTTAATGAGATTTCCTTGTATGCAATTGTAAGATGAGGGGCTTTTTCCCACATGCCAATTGTGGTGGGGGAATCTCATCTTGTATTTGAGTAAATACAGTAATACTGTTATGAAGTTTTTTTTAAAATCAGATCCTCAGCTAGTGTAAACTGATCTAGGTCTATTGAATTCAAAGAGGATCTGGTATTTTCAGCTCTTCAGGAGAAGACAGTACAGGAAGGCAAAATATTATTAAAAAGTAGTCAGTTTGCTAAATTCCCCTCCCCCCGCACAACCTATTCACTCCTTTTTCTCAGCCAGGTAGCACTTCAGCATTCTAACTGCTGTATGAACACAGCCAGCATCACTGCCAAGATCATTTTATACCCACTATCAGATCACTATCCAACCAGCAGTATTGGGATATAAATTGCCACGAAATAAATACAAAGATTTGCAAACTACAAGATTAGCTACTTTGGCACACTGGCTCTCATTTCCCATATAACTGGCAGAGATCATTTGCAGAACAGGATTTCCTGTGTAGACTGTTGCTTTCTTACCTGTAGGGCCTGTGATTTGAGAACGCCTTGGGAAAATAGAACGAATGCTGGTTCTCATGTCAAAAGCTTACATATTCACATATGGAACTATACTTTTTGTGGTTCATTCTGTAACTTGTGGTTTTTTCCAGCCTACCACAGGAAGCACCACCTCTGTTGAAAAGCTACCATTATATGACTCAGACCACAAAGAACATTCTGGCCCTGATCCTTATGGGCACTGACTTCAACATGAGGTGCTCTTATGCAGGTCCTATGGAGTCAGTCTAATAACTTCAACCACAAAAACTGTATTCACATAATGTTAATGGTCCAAGTTAAACCAACAAGAGTAAATAAAGTCAGAATTAAGACCTAAATTTCATTTAAATTTACATCCAACATTTTTGTGACCTGTATAAGGTCTTTTTTGTTTATTTTTAAAGAGCATATTATTTATCTGACAATGTTATGGCTCCTTTGTAATAGTTGCTCTTAATGTTTCTTGTATTTGTGGACAAGTAATATAAAGAAAATACCCCCAGGGGACAAATATGTTATGGCAATTTCCTCAAAAAGAAATCCCAACTATTTTAATAGAAGTATGTGAAAGTTCATGGAATACAGTACACCATCTTACAATCATGCAAATATATAAAACCACATACCTTACCTTCTAAGTGCCTACTGTTTGCACAAATATGTCTTTGTTAGACTCACAATTTATGGTATAAACAGATTTAAAACTTCTAAAAAATGACAAGACTTATTTTTAATTTATTATCTGTCAGGCCATGCTATGAGCTTTAGGAACTGTTTATAAATAGATATTTAAAACTTGAATCACCATTTTAAGGCAGCTTCTAACACTACTGCAATTTGTTACGGCTTAAGTTTTGGCATTCCATTTCTCTTTAGATTCAATTATAAAGACAGTGCATTTACCTCCTATTATTTTATATTGTATCATATGCTGAATAGTACTGTCACATTGCTCAGAACCGTATAATCATGCAATGAAAGCCTACACTATAACTCATAAAAAGATAGTGTTGTTCTCATATTCACCAACTGTTGGACAGATATGCCAAAATGTCTATGTATTAAAGTAATAGTCATGACTGTTCTGCTATTGATCTTGTCTTCTTCCCCACTCCATGTACCTATTATTAGGCCTGTTCAAAGCAACAAGTATTCACTTTGGATTTGGATTCAGCTGATTCGGATGGACAGTGATCAAATCGGGACAGTGATTCGAATTTGGTGGATTCAGATTCGGAGATTCAGCCACAGACTATAATGGGGAATCATTAAAATACCTATAACGTTGTAATTTTTTTTACAGATTCAGAAGAAAACAGCAGAGATGGTAGCCCCTTCTGAAGGCATGAAGCCTGCCAAGTTTCAAGGAGATTAGTGCAGGAGTTTCTGTGAAAGTGCACCTCAAACTGTTAAAAGCAAAACTCATATCACTTGTATGTGTTAAGACAGACGGGATAAATGCAGCAAGGATGGCAGCCCCTTGTGCGGGCATGAGGCCTGCCAGGTTTCAGGCAGCCTGGTGTAGCGGTTGCTGTGAAAGTGCACCTCAAAGTTCTGAAAGCAAATAAAAAAAGCAAATAGGTGTGGATGGAATGAGGAGGGTGGCACTCACTGTATCTACAGGTGGAGCTCAGGGAACCCCAGCAATGGGAGATTCACCTTCAGGAACACCAGCTGGTCCACCAAACCAGGATCCAAGCAGGTGCGATGGGGTGTCACTACATTTGCAACAATGCTGAACACCCTCTCACATGGAACACTCGTTGGTGGATAGGACAGGTGTTCCTGAGCAACCATGGCCAGATCCTGCCATACCTGGCTGCAGGGTGCCCAAGAGGCCAAGGGATCACAGTGCAATGGCTTCACATCCTCAGTGAGATAGGTAGCCACCAAGGCCTCTGTGCAACCTGCCTGATGGTGGGGTCTGGTGCCTCTGGACCCCAACATTGAAGCCATGCTGTTGGCCCACATTAGCAGCAGCTGTGGAAGAAGAGATTGGCTTGTGGTTGGAGTGCTGGCATAGGAAGGTGGATCCACCTCTTCCACATCCCCTCACCTCTGCCCTTCTGCCTCCCTGACTCTGTTCACCAGCACCTCCGTCCAGTGATCTATGGTTTTGCTGCTGCAGATGTAGCATTTCCCCTTCATCCTCAGGTTGCACATACCCGCCAGCACGTGGACCATACTGGATCCAGCCATTTTTTGATGCCCTCCTTCAGTTGCTTCACCAGTGCCTGCACCTCTAGTGAAAGTGGCTTGCCTCAGCCAGGAACACTGATCCCCTAGAACTTTTCAATTTCATTCTCAAGCTCCTTCACTACAGGAATCACCTGGTTAAGGAAGGCATCACCAGCGCTGACACTCTGGTGGCCTTGAGGAATGGCTTGAGGACCACCAAGATCTGGGAGATGGTATCCATTTTGCTATGGGGGCCGCTGATCCCAATCTCCCCAACCAAGGCCATCTTATGGATGGCCTTCTGTTACTCAACCAGCCTTTCCAGCATCAGGTATGTGGAGTTCCACCAAGTCTCCACATCCTGCATGATTTTGTGCTGTGGGATGCTCAGCTCTGCCTGTTTGTTCCATAGAATCTTGCCCACCTTGATGCTTCGGTGGAAGTAGCCCACCACCTTCCTGAATTTCAAAATGAGCTGGCTGACAGTGATGGTGCCATCACCAGGAGCCCTGCCCCCCTCTAAGGCATCCCTGACTTCTACGAGGTGGAACTTGTGTGCCACACAGCAGATGCCAACAAAGTTGGCATCACACACTGCCTTGATCATATTGGTCCTGTTGTCAGTGGCTATGAACCCACGGGTGAGCTCACCCTGCCCAACGAGCCACCCCTGCACCATGCAGTTCATGGTCATCAGAATCTCCCTGACCGTGTGGGACTCATCCATCACCTCTGCTTGAAGGAGAGCCTACTGATGCCCTGACTGATTGCACCAGTGCCCTGTGAGGAAGAGGTAGGCATGATATCCACCTCAGCTGCTTTAGATGTCCTAAGCAAGGCTACCAGTGAACTTGCCTTCCACAGCTCCTCTCTCAAGTACTCCTTGAATGCCTCATACAGGGAGGGCACCACTGTCCTGCTAAAGGTGGTGCATGCAGACACTTGGTAGAATGTTGCCACAAGCACTATGAGCCGCCTGAACCCTGGGTGCTTAACAAAGGAGAAGGGCTGGCCATCCAGAGCAAGCATCTCCCCAGTGCTCTGGGTGATCTCGCTCACCTTTGGAATGCACGTCTCATTGTCTCTGCCTTTCCCCCACTGGTCCAGGGATGGAGGCTTTGGAGTGTGAGGGGGACTTATTTTTCAGCATGCTCCCACTGGTGCTAGGCTGAGGAGGAAAAAGGGCATGGGGGTGCTGCCTCCTGAGATGCAGCAGCATTGCCGTGGTGGAGTGTTTCACCTCCTTGCCCCAGATGATATGTCTTCAGCAGTGCTGGCAGGTAGCATACCTGGGATCATCTGCCACTTCAAAATGATCCCACACTACACTGCCCACCAACTGCCAGGAAAGACAATGCATCTATGTTTGGGGCGGAGGGACCTTACAGCTCTCCCTCTGCCCACTCTCCCTCCCCTGCCAGAAGACCTGGCACCTGCCTTTCCAGCTCACTTTATAATGTTTGCTGTGCTGCAAAGTGTGTGTGTGTGTGTGTGTGTGTGTGTGTGTGTGTGTGTGTGTGTGTGTGTGCGCGCGCGCGCGCGTGTGTGTAATACATGCTCATTTCTTGCACAGTGATGACACACTGTCAGGGAAAACAAAGATTTATTTTTGTTGAGGGGAAAGAATCAAGACAGACTAACAAGAACAAATAAGAGGATTGGGGGGAAGAGTAAGTTGAAAGGAATGGATAGGGATAACAGTAAGGACTGTAGGCAAGGGTAAGTAGGAAAGGATTGGATACAACTTACAAGAAGAGAGACTAGCTAGCAAGAGACTACTTAGGAAGCCAGAGCCTTTCAGATGCTGCTGCTCCAAGACAGAGAGCTAAAAAAAGGCACAGATCAATTCAGACACAGCTTTATATGTTGTTTCAATGTCCCTCCCCCAGAGCACTGTGAATGGAAGGGAAATCAGAGAAAGATCACAGTCACTGGCCAGCTACAAGTGTCAATATCAGAGCAGTCTTTCCCCATCCTCATATATGGAAGATCACCCCATCCCCCGTCCCTCTTCTCAGTTTCTGTTTGCTGGAGGCCTTCTGAAACTCCAAATCTCTCTGAATCAATTTGGAGGCTTCCGATTCAACTTGGACCTTTTAATGGGTCTCTCAATTCAATTCAGATTTGGAGATTTGGCCACTGAATCGGGCTGAATCTCCTCTGAATTGAATTGGCTACTGAAGCTTTGCACAGCCCTACCTATTATCTGCTGCCATATGTAGAGACTGTAA
Organism: Crocodylus porosus; assembly: GCF_001723895.1. Lineage (NCBI taxonomy): Eukaryota > Metazoa > Chordata > Crocodylia > Crocodylidae > Crocodylus > Crocodylus porosus. The sequence goes on from NW_017728912.1 coordinate 13,150,015, forward strand.
GCTTTTTTGGTGTAACAACTAATATTTTACCATACAAAATAGGGCCCAGATCCTTAGTGGTGGCCTCTATATACTACCATAATAAGACTGATGGAATTAATAATAAAAAATATATGAAAAAGGCACTGTTAAGTATATGAAAGGTATTTTGATATTTTTCTTCCATTCCCAATTATCCAGCTAGAAAAAACTACAACTGAGGGAGCACATGTCCACATTTTGGCAAGGTACCAGCGTTCTGTGTAAGACCTACTAAACTCCTGAGAAGACAGTTGTAGCAACTTTCTGTAGCACCTCTATTTTCACTGAAGCCTTCCTTCCAAAGTACTCACTCTGCTAAATTTATGGCCTACTGTGATGCCTAATATTTCATTTGTATCTGATGTTATTTCATTGCCTGAAAGTAAGAGCTAGAGCTACAGGCATCCTGAATTAGGGAGACTGCTGCTGTGCTCAAGAAGTGAGTTTTAATTTCTTAAATTCACTATGTAAACACTAAATATAAAAAACAGAAACAAATGAATAAGTAAATATACACCCTTAAAATGATTAAAACTGATGTGCAAAAGAATTCCAGACTTCAAAAAAGACTTGTTTGCTGATTGTGAGTCTAATAATCCACAGTTACGTTTTCCCTCTGGACTTTCACTGAAGAAATTGGTATTAGAAGAGGGCACAATTCACAGATGAGGCCATGAATTTCAAAGGACCTGAAGTGTCCTAGGCTCCCCTAGGCTCCTTTGAAAATTCCAGCTTTCATGGTTGGTTCTCCTTAAATTAATCATGCTATATCTTAGGTCCCTGCTACACACTGTATATACTATGCAATTAACTGAGTAATGGCACAATATATTTAGACCAGCCACACATGCAAAGTAATTATCACATGATAAAAAATACTACCCAGACATAAAAAGAGCCAACCAGTTATAATGTTAGTGCTTGAAAAAGTCTAACAACTTTATAGCTGGTTCCTATCCAGCTTTAATTTGAGTGTGTAGCATGGCCCTTATGTACATGTTTCTAATGCAACTTCAGCATTTGCCTTTTAACTCCAGTTCCCCTGAAACTGCATGCCAAACTTACCCAAGAACTGCAAGGTAGGAGTCTTATCTCAAGTCTTGATAAATCTGACCTAACCCAAGTCAATTGCAAAGCACTGCAAAGCACTATTTTAATTGTCAATATTCTGCAGTTTATAGCTGCTCTGTTTTTTTCCATCATGGATAAATGAAAGATTAAACAGACTGATTAACTGTGTGGTCCATTTAACTGGAACTTTGCTTTGAAGTTGCAATGAACTGTGCCTGTGAATCAGTAAATGAGAAATTCTCAGAAGGCACTGGAAAAGTCACTTCTTATTTCTGACTCCCCTAAACCGATTAATGTTTTTAACATTTATGACTGGGAATTCTCAGGAGTAGGATTCAAAGGACTTCACCTATGATATTTTTTGCAGGAACAAGAAGATTTCTTAACACATTAAATACTTTTAGAAATGAAATGCCTACTACATCTAAAAATACCAGAGCAAAACCAGGTAGACAGATGCTTCATTTTTAACTACTACACAGTTAACCATAGAGGCCACATCCAGATGAGCACGGCCTTGTGGTATGTCATGCCACAGACATGTCTCTGGCACCACATACTGCACATTCAGTTGCTCTCTCTACTTCAAGAGAGAAGTGTGGAGGGGTTTTCTGGCCCCTGGATATCCCACAGAAAAAAAGGGGGAGCGGCACATGGGGGGGGGAGGGGAGTGCATGCAGCTCAAAACCAGAGCTGGGCTAGTTGGAGCTGCACTGCGGCTGCTGGCCAGGCTCTGCGTTGCAGAATTGCCCCAGGAGGCCCCCAGGACCCCAGGTAAGGCTACTCTCCCATATCACCTTTCGGGTAACTTGCCGTGCACCAGAGCGCGCATGGCACAGATGTTCTCCAGGGATAACTAGCAATAGCACAAGGTGTGCTGCCGCTAGTTGTCCCCTGGGAACCAACTGTCCACAGTGTGTGTGGACACTACCAAAGTGGGCAAAACAGAGTCTAAGCATCAATGATAACATCTTACAGTGGGCAAAATGGAGTGTAGTATCAAATATAACATTCTACAGTAGATCTGCACCATGCTAAACCTTAAACCTTAAAGGAGACTACTGCAAACCATGACAAATCAGTATTACTTAGGAGATCAGTTCTTAATTCAGCAAATGGCTCAATCGTTTTGAGAGCTGGGTGTAGTACTTACTGGATTGAGGACAACTGTGAAGAACAACTCTCCACCTTGGATACTCTTGTCTAGTTCTTTTGGACCCCCAGGATACTCCTTGTAGAAAATGGTGTGAGTGAACAGACCACAAGTTTGCCTGGGGAGAACCTATGTAAGGATGGGGCAATCAAGAAAAAGAATTCTCAAACCAAATTATATAATTTGTTTTGTATGATAGCAAGCTTAAGATAAACTTTACTGTTTGCCTTCCTTCATGTACACCAGTGATACTTAACCAGGCACCTTTGAAGGGTGCTGTGGGATGCAAAGAGGTAAGCCCAGACTCATCCCTAGCCACCTGTTCCTCCTTCCCCCCATCCTTCAGCCCTTGTATGCGGAAGTAAAGTACTGCAAACAAATTGTTTTTTAAAATGGGTGCTGCTCAATTAACAAAAGTTATGGAAAGGAGCTTAAAGTCTAAAAATGCTGAGACCCACTGATGTAAACCATATGCAAGTTTGGCACTGCAACTTTGCCTGAAGTCAATAATTAGAAAGACAGTTTAGCTAAGACCTAGGGAAATCTACAGATACAATAATACATAACAATACATATAATACATATTGAAACAAACAAGACGTGTTTTTTGTATTATGGTGGAACCAGAAGTCAAATCATGTGTTCCATAAATTCCTGGCTTTAATATATGAAACACAAAAAGTACTGTCAAAAACTCAGATGTAAATAAGTCTCCAAAAATATTTCTGTATTTGCAATATAATATAACAGTGCAGTGTTTTAAAGCTGTTCACTACTACTTTCCTAGTTCCTAAAGGTGAGGTCATAATTTGAAAAATTACTTTATTAAAAAAGGAGGAATATATTCTGTATTTATTGACTGCGGTTCATCTTCATTCATCTTTCCATTAAACAGTGTCTTTATTTTGTGCCAAACCTGGAATCTGAAAATCAAATGGTTTCTTTCTTGACAATAATAACTTTGCATTCAAATCTAATTTTGTTGATGACGCATAGGCTACAACAGGATTCAGTTCACACTCATTCAGCTGTGCCAGCTCTGCAAGTCTAATGACTGTAGAACATAGTACAAAGCTTATTTTTCTCACTAAAGTGAGAATGTATGACTAAATGCTCAATGGAGTAAAAAGATATTATCTCACTTCATACAGCAGAACTGCCTTTGAAAAATTTCCTTTTCTCCCAAACTTGGAAAATATTTATGTGGGAAAGAGATGTATTTCAGATAGAACCAACATCTTAATGCTGAACTAATATCTATATTTCAAGTCCTTGTAGTTATCAACTTTCTGAGTCCAGTTTGACAAGTTTGCTGTACGCTGGATATGCTGTATGCTTAATAGACTTTTAAGGCCTAAAACTTTTCCTGCAAGTACCTTACTGAAAGAGACTGTCTTTGTATAAGTCTTTTTTGTGGCAATTTTTTTCAGCATCCTTCAAAGACATGTATTCTACAATGAGCATAGACCATAAATCCCACTTAATCATAAAATATATAGAATTAATTTTTTTTTATAATTATACACATGCTTTTTAAAATTCTCCTAGTTTCCCATACAAAATACCAGTGCAATTCTATACAAAGGTAGGGAGCAAAGATATGGGGGGGATGGCAACTGCTTTCAATAAATCTTACATAATGACTTTATTACTTCATGTGTTCATCACTCCAAGCCTGCAGATGCAGAAAATTAATGCATTTGTTCTGAGGAACAGAAAGCCTGAGATTTTTGAGACAGGTGGTCTTATACTGATTGTTCTTGGTAAATTGATTTTCGGCCCTGCTATCCTGTTTTTCAAAGCTTATGTTAAACCTTATTCAATCTGTGTCTTCAAAATGATATGTTTTTACAAAAATTTATGAAAAGAGATATTTGGAGAGTCCTCAGAATCAATCAACCCTATTCAAATTCTTCATGCCCCCTGAGCATATCTACAAACCTATTATTTTCCTTACAGCTAATGCTCTGAGGAGAATAAGTTTGAGCTCAAATCTGTAGGGTGTCCATTTTTTCCCTGGCTGGCTGCAGATCATTTTAACAGACTTCTCCCAAAAATAGATCCATACATTAAATTTTGGAGTACTATTAATTAATTTGCTGAGAAAACTGGTATCTATGGTAACTCTTTAGGTCAATGCCATAATTACAAGATAAAGTACTTGGAAGTCTTAACTAGTACTAATGCACCAGGCATCCTCCGAAACTCAGAACCCAGAATATAATATGGTATTAAACATCAGTGATTGTTCTCCCTCCCTCACTCTCATATACACACATTTAAAATGGAAGACATTTAAAAATATACTGTCAAGTAATTTTATGCTGTTTTAAAACATTTCACTGACAATAAAAATATAAGAACATGACAAGGATATCACAAATACGAAACTCCCAGAAAATATCTAATACCTCAATGATTATTGCCTAAATCACTTACTTGGTAGTATGCATTTTAGTTATCACTAAGCCAATTTCAGTAAATAATGCAGTCACTATCTGACAAGATGAATTACATGAAGTACATGGCATTAGGTGATTTCAACTCAAGTGGAATAATTCCATAGGAGGCTTTCTTTCCTGCAAGCTTCTGGGCATCTGGCCAGCATTAAGCCTGGTCACTTGGGCGAAAAGCCTGGCTTTGGGTGTGAGTCACTGTAAGAAGTGCACTGCTACAATGTGAGGGCCATTTCAAAGAATGTAAGTGGAAGAACTTTACTGTTTCAGGATGAAGGGTGTCAATTGGCATAAGTCCTTGGCAGTAAATGGACCTATGGCAATTTGCGCTGGGATGAAAAAAATCTTACTCTTGACACTTTACTTCACGATGAAACACTAACATTTTTCATCACGATTTTAAACTAGCATGGATAGCTGGGACTGAACAGGTTTGCAATCTCCAAAAGTTTTTCCTAGTATCAGAAACTCTGTCACTTTCAACAGCAGTATGGTAGATGTCAGCAACCAGCATACATATACTAATTTTACTTAATAAGCTATTATCATATATAACAAACTATTTATGTATCGCAATATGTGCTTCTCACAATATGAACTTTCAGGATGCTGTGCTTTTACCCTTTTTATATTAGTCATAACAAACTAAAGATAATTAGAGTATAGGAATCACAAATAAAACTCACCATGATATTTTTGTGGATGAAGCCCCGTCTGTATCGTGCAGGTTTCAGATGTGGATATTCCTCTGTGCTGGTGATTTTGATATTCCAGACTTTCTTCCAGGCATCATAGAGCTGAACATGTACTGGGTAGACCCCAGAATGGTGCGGAGCCACTGCATAGCCCATATCAGTTGGAATTCCGTGCTCCTGAAACACAGCAGGAAAAAGGACAGCTCTAGGAAATTAAAAGAGTTCAGAATGGTTTGGGCAGCTTTCAAATATGTTTTAGGGAGGTAGCAAAGACGTGCCTAAAATTCAGGAAGGGATGATCTGAAGATGTGTGGAAGTATGAAAAGGTAGGGGGCACTCTGAAGATGAAATCAGCAAATAAACTAACCTGTGATTAGGGCTTAGGAATAAGGAGAGAGAAAAAAATAGAACTGTAAAAAGCACTTATTTTGGTTTTATGCCAATCACTCAAAACATAAGATGGCATTTTTTCAAGTTTTCAAGACAAATTTGCTCATAGATTGAAAATGTATACAGCATGTTACTTGTTCGTTTCATTTCAAGGACATCTACAGTTTGAAGTCTACAAATACGCATCCAATCCCATATGAGCCTCTACAACACCTGTACTTGGGCAAACTTCTCCTAACCTTCGCAAAACTGATATAGTGTGGTTTCTCTTCAGATCACATAATCTTTCAACTGCTACAGCTACTCCTGTAGCTAAACTTAACTGGACACCACCAATGCCAAAACCAGTCCCATGGTCTTAGAAATAGTGTCTCACTGCAAAAGTAGAAATATTAGCTATTTAGAAAGCTGCTGGATGTGGCACATGGCTTTGTCTGCCACTGTCAAATACTTTCTTTTTAGGGTTTTTTTTTGGTTTGAGAACATATGCAGATATTCTATACAGTTTATATGTAGGTTCTGCTGCTTTTTCCTCTTTCTGTTCAGACTGGATACTTTTTCTTTCCTGTCTTGCCTGTAAATACATGCTTGACAAAAATATATAATGTGCTTTGGAGAATGTTGGTAACTTGCCTCCTTCCTTTCAGGTGGGGCTTGGGGAACATAAGAATCATAGGAAAGTAGGGTTGGAAGGGACCCCATGAGGTCATGAAGACCAGACCCCAGCTCAAGGCTGAACTAAAACATCCCAGCTAAGAGTTTCCAGGAATGGAGATTTCACATCACCTCTAGGTAGCCTGTTCCAGTGCTTGACTGTCTTCATAGAAGTTCCTTCTAATCTCCAACCTAAATTTTCTCTGCTGCAGCTTGAGGCCATTGATCTTAGCTATGTCCCCTATAGCCACAGAAAAAAGCTCATTGTCCATCCTCTTTATAATCATCCTTCAAGTATATGAAGACTGTCATCAACACCGCCCCCCAGTCTTCTCTTCCCTGGATTAAATAACCCTAGCTCATTTAGCGTTTCCTTGTAAGTTTCATCTCCCAGGCCTCTAATCATTTTGGTCACTCTGTGCTGGACGCTGCAAACTATCTACATCCTTCTTGAAGTGTGTGGCCTAAAACTGGACAGTGCTAAACAGTGCAGAGGAATCATTTCCCTTGATTTGCAAGTGACACCAATGATAGGGGTCAAAGAGCATGTAGGCCAGGAAGGGCATGTGTCAGCATGTCATCTGTGAGGCATGGGAGTGGGTACTGGGGGGGAGGAGGTCCAAGTTATTGGCCCTTAAGGCAATGACCATGGACACTTGTGGTCATAAGAGTGAGACCAGGCTTGGGAAGCCCTGGGGTGGCCTCTCTTTTCTTTAAAGACAACAAGATCAAGGCATAGCAAGAGTGAAGGGGAGATATCCCAAGGAGTCACAAGCTGGCAAAGGCTGAGCAGTAGGGCTGTGCAAAGCTTTAGTAGCTGATTTGATTCAGAGGAGATTTGGCCCAATTCGGTGGCCGAATCTCCAAATCTGAATCAAATTGGGAGACCTATTAAGAGGTCCAAATTGAATCAGAAACCCCCAAATCGATTCAGAAAAGATTCAGTGCTGACTCAGAGATTCAGCCATACACTAAACAGGCAGCAGTCCTCGACTACACTGGACACAGCTGCCTCCAGCTGGTAAGTCTGTTGTGGTGGACAACGGGGTAAGGGAATGAGCGTGTGTGGAGGCAGATCAATACCCCCACAGTAAGGGAGGGATTAGGGCTGGGGCAAGCTTCTCAGCCAGGGTGGAGAGGTGTGTGGGACTTGGGGAGGGGGAATCCCATCACTGCACGCCACCATGCATCACTTATCCGGGAGGGCATGGGAGCAGGCATGTGCCCCCAGATCTGCACAGGGAGGGCGAGGCCAGGCTGCGCTCTGGGAGGCTAGCCCCAGCTGCAGCTCAGAGCACAGCCCTGGCTACACCAGCTCCGCAGAGTGCAGTGGAGTGGGGTCTATGGGGGGCAGTGCAGCCACCTTAAAATTCCCCCATAGCCCCTCCTGCTGGCCCCTACCTGATCATATACCCAGTCATGGGGGCACACACCTGCCCCCATGCTCACCCACCTGGGGCATAGTGGGGCAAAGCCACAGATTGTCCAAGAGGTGCAGGGAGGCTATGAGCCGCTTGTTTCAGGCAGGCAAGCAGCACTGTCCCACACCTCCCTACCCCGGTTGGACAAGTGGTGGGAGGGTATAGCCCCCACGCCCAGTGCTGCTGCACCCACATCCCCCGCCCCCGCGCCAGCTGAACAAGCAGCGGCAGGGCATAGCCCCTGCTCCCAGCACTGCTGCACCTGCATCCCACACCCTCCCCCCCCCGCCCTGGATGGACAAGCAGCAGCAGGGCAAAGCCCCTGCTCCCAGCACCTTCCACCCAGAGTGAGCTATGCCTACATCACACCCCCTGCCCTCGCTGGGCAAGTGGCAGCATGGCATAGCCTCTGCTCCCAGTGCTGCTGCATCTGCATCAACACCCACCTCAGCTGGACAAGCAGTAGGAGAGCATAGCCCCCACTCCCAGCACCTTTCACTGCCCACCCAAAGCATAGCCCGGTCTAGCCTGCCCTGTGCAGATCTGGGGCACGTGCTCACTCTCATGCCCTCCCAGATTGGCAGTGGCAGGAGGCCCCCTCCCTGAATCCCACACTCTCCCACTCCAGCAGGGCAGCTTGTACCAGCCCCAGCCCCAATCCCTCCATCACTGTGGGGGCATTGATCTGTCCCCCCGCCCCCACACACACACACACTCCTTCTGTCCCCTGTCCTGGAGGCAGCAGTGTCCAGCATGGTTGAGGACTGCTGCCTGTTTAGTCTATGGACAAATCTCCAAATTGGTGCCGAATCTTTGAATCCGATTAGGACAAATTGAATCAGGACAGTGACTTGAATTACCGAATCGAATCACTGTCCCTCTGAATTGGCTCGATCCAAATCTGAAACGAATGCTTGCCGCTTCACACAGGCTTACTAAGCAGCCACCAGGGAGCATCGTGACAACCCCTGGGATGAACATTTGCTACAATACCCTATTCACAGAGCCTGTCACCTTATCAGAAAAGGAAATCAGATTGGTCAGTTCTGACTTGTTTCTGGTGAATCCATGTTGGCTGTTCCTGAACACTTTGTTCTCCTCTAGGTGCTTCACAATGGATTTCTTCAGGATCTGCTCCACAATCTTTCCAGGACTGAGATAAAGGTATTAAAAAAGCTTGGGGCAGATTGAGACCAGCTCCATGATCTGGAAGAGGAGCTTGAGTCGGAAGAGTAAGGTCCATGAGAGGAGAATGAAATCCTAAATAATCCTCTATAAAGGTAAATATGTGGAAAGGAATTTTGAACAGATATTTTATTTTGTGTTTTGCCTAGATCTATAAATCCCTCTTGCACTCTAACAGCGATTGCTTTAGTAATACCCTGGCAAGGTCTGTATCTTATTTGCTTCAACTATTACATGAGTCTGAACGGCTGAACTAAGAGCCGGAGAGGTTAGACTTAAGCTACTGGAAATCTATATTCCACATTGATCTTGGGGCCTACAGCAGCTCTGCCAAAGATCCCTACTTCCAAAGGGAAGAATGAGCCCAAAGGCCACAGAAAAATGTTTGGTGGTTACTTAGACTCAGAAGATCTTAGGCACACTAGGTCCAAGGTCTACATTGCTGCATTGAAAGAGGATAAATTTATACAATTGCACAAGATGTGAAAAAAAAACAAACCCCAAACCAGCCAACCTTCATGAAGCCTTTCCACCACCATTTTCTTCAAGTTTTTAATGAATTAATATTTCTCTCTTTCCCTCTCTATCTATTGAAGTAAAGGGAGAGAGAGAAAGCATGTGAGAGAGCTATATATAGATATGTACAAATATGCTGACGATCTTGAAATCTGACAAATATTCATGGCTAACCACCAAGGACTTTATTTTGTTGTCATTGTCACGTACAATTATTTCTTTCTTTTCCACCTAGAAATCTACTGATGTAAATAACAATCAGTGAGTTTCACGTAAATTTTAATAGCCTTGCCTGACTAATTTCAAAATCTTAGATAGTCAGCCCCATCCTTAACAATGGTTAATTTGTCCCTCCAAATTCACATTGTTGTTTTTCTACAATTTAAAATGTCAACTCCTGCAATTTCAAATCTCTCACTTCCTTTTTGCTGATTTAATTATTGATTTTGGTTATTTCTGGTTGTAAATCTATTTCTGTGCTAAAGTTAAGTTCTGAAATTATCCTATATTAGCTACTGAGGTTTCAACCTGTAGCTCATAGACAGAATCATAAGTTGTTCACAAGTCAAAGGGTGAAGAATTTTCCCTAAGCTCCTACTTCTTTTCAGATTTTTTCAAAAAAACTCTAGAATAAAACCTCCTACCTACATGTACAATGCACAGGGATGAAGCTCAGTGTGAAAGTATTTAAAACATCAATAATCCCACAAAAAAATGAAAAGAGCAACTTCTTAATACTTTAGAATTGGTACTGAATGGCTTATTATAACAAAAACATAACCTCACTTTTCTTCTGAGACACAATCAGTTGATATTGCAATGGCATCATTTTTCTTACTGGTTTTTATACATTTTTTTCTTTTGTAGTAAATTTAGTGCTTGCAGATGCTGGCATATTGACATCCCTGAAGAATGAAACTTGCTTTTTATCCACAAAACAGCAGTGGCTGTAGCAGAGCAAATTTCTTCAATATATTTTGCTAACATTCCTTAACCCCGATAACCTTTTTCAGTGAAATGGCACTTCATTTTCTGAAGTCACTTTCCCTAGTTGCTGGACTGCAACTGCCAATAATGCTCCTAACTGACAGGGAATTATTTTTGTGACCACTTATCCACCAGGGGCTGGACCTAGACTACTAGCTCTTTTACACAGGACACATGTACATGGTCATCATACCCGATCTATGATCATGTGGCTTGCTTTAAGCCATGTGACTGTAGATCATGTGTGGCGTGTGTGTTCACTGGTGCCAGGATTCACATGGGAAACCTGATTTAAGTAAGTCAGGGTGGGAGCTGGGGAGGAGTGGGCTGCTGGGTGTGTGGGTGGGGGGTGTCCATCATGAGGGGGAGGTACTGGGAGGCTAAAAACAGCTCAGTCATGGTGTAGGAGGATCAGAAAAGTGCACCCACAGATGGTCCAAATGTGTGCAGAGGTTTAGAAGATCGGGATAACCCAATTCCTATCTAACTTAGTTCACCTCCTTAGGTGAACTAAGTTAAATCAAGCCAGCCATTTTTTGCCCAATTTAACCTCCCTGAAGTCCGTACAGACTGTCACTTAGATCAACTTAACCCCTAACGGTCAATCTAACTGTAACTCTGCTTGTACCCATAGTCTACAGTGAGCCACAAAATAGTAACTGCTTTTTTGTCAGTTCTTGCTAGGGCAACGTTCCAATTTCTGACCTAAAAGTGAAGGGCTCATTAGTCCTCTGAGCCATCAGGTGCCCAATGGACAGAACCAATGGAGGGGGTGTAAAGTCAGAGCTAATGCTTTCTGTGCCTGTGGAATGAATTCTCTTTGAGGCTCAGGTGCCCTTAAAGGTGTGAAGGGTGCAAATCACATTTCTTGTGCAGGCAAGGTTCTTTGGGTAGATGTGATATCTTTTTTTAGACCAACTAACCAGCTGAAAAAGTCCTTCGTAAGCTTTCGGCATAAACACCCTTCTTTGAGCGAATTTCTTGTGCAACCATTTGCCTAAGGTACCATACACACACATAAATACATCAGTGAATTCTTGATGCTTTACATCTGCCTCTTTGATTAATCTTTCAAGCAGTTCAAGCTCAAACAATTAAGGCTTAGTCTAGGCTAGGTTTTCTCTAAATAAAATGCTACAAATCTATTATATCACAATGCTGGAAGGCTACAAAAGTAAGGTTCATTCCGTTGGAAAGAAAAGATTCTCAGTGGAATGCAAAATGTTTTCTTGTAGACTGGAAGACTCTAGGAAATCAGATCTTAAAGTTGTAGAATTTGTAGCTGTGATGGTTTAGGAATTATGCAAGAGGGAAGGTTTTTTTAGGGTGATATATTTTACTAGGCCAACATATTCTTTTTCCCTCAGACCTGAAGAATGTCTTGCATTTAAATGCTTGTCTAACTCCATCCCCACCATGCAGCTGGTCCAGTAAAAGATATTACCCAAAGAAATGCTTACCTCTCACAAAATCTGTAAAGAAAGCAAGCTATTTTTCATCATGGTAAGTGTTTCATCCTAGCTAAGTGAGGCTGGTAAAAAAAATAACCTGGTTTAAAGAGGCAGCAATTTTTCAAAATCCCAATAACTTACTTTATTTAATTAAAATATATGTTCCCTTGACAACTTATAGCACATACAACTGCAAACTGATGGCATAGCCTGCTTAGTTTACAGGGGGCTTTACAGACACCCAAAAGTCTTGCCAGTAGGAACTATACAACATACCATCAATTACGCTACATATTATATATATAAAATATAATATGTCTGATTCACTACTATAGAGGCAAAGTGTGTAATGAAAATGTATTTCAACAGTATGTAAATAGTATAGGATTTCATCCATTGATTTCAGTGCATGTGAAGATAAAAGATGGAAACACAATCAGTTATACCACTTTAAACTACTTAATTCCATTATGGATGTTTCAATTCCCTTTTCTCTTATCTTAATCTTTTCTACTTCACTTGAGCATGCAAAAGCACCACAAAGAATAAACTTTATAGAAATATCTGAGACTGTATTCTCTAATGTTCCATTTAATTTTCTTTATCCAGCTCTAAACAAAAGTCTGAATTTTTAAGGGATTTCTGGAGCTCTCACCAATATGCAATACAAATGTGCAATTTAATTAAAATCTTTATAATTATAAGCCTATTGTTTTTCCTATGTAATAGTGTCCTTATTATTTCTCAAGCACTGTGCTTCTGATGCCAATCATTTTACAGACTGTACAGATTTTAAAGGTGCGCATTTTCATAGAACAGAAAAGTAGGGCTAGAAGGGATCTCCAGAGGTCATCTTGTTCAACCCCCCACCAGAATCAGGATCATGCCTATCACCCAAACCTTCCTATACAAATCCATTGTCTGACCTATTAATACAACTACATAGTCAACCCTCACAAACCACAAGGCATAATACCCTAACCTGCCACCACCAAATCAGGGGGACAATAGTGGCCAACGCCTTCCTGCTGAGAGAACTGTTAAAATATGCTCAAGAGATCCAAGGAAGGAGGCCATGCCTCCAGCTACAGAGGAAGGCAAACACCCTTACTCTGTGGGAAAGCAAGTGTAACAGAGTCACTTCATTAAAAGCATTTTTAAACATGACTATCAATGTAAAATATTTAAAGCATTAATAAAATGATGAGGAAAACATGAATCAGCTTGACCTGAGAATTAAGTTGAAATCAAAGTACATACCATTTATTCTAACCCAATATTTTCAGTACCGTGTAGCTTGGACTATAATCCCAGTGGTCCTTGTTCAGTTTTAATGTTTTCAGCTTGAAGTGTACCATAGCTTATTCAAGCTCCAGTGGAACTTGCAGATACATAAAGCACACTGGACTAAGTGATTTTTAAACTAGCATGGTTCTAATTTTGACTGAAATGTTTACTCCAGGGCACGTCAGTCCAAGTTAACCCCATACAAGTTTAACAACTACTTAGTTGAATCAACTTTATGTATGACACACACACTTGGTTAGGGACATCACTGATTGTTTTAAGTTATGAAAAGAAATGGTTTGCCAAAACCTCTCTTTTTTTCCTTTTTGGTTTTAAATTTGTAATTGCAAAACCCATGGCTATTTTAGACTCAGGCACATTCATATAAGAATCTGTGCTAGTCATCTAAGGGCCTCTCTAGATGTTGAGGTAAATGCGTGATAGGATCTGAAGCAAAAGTCACACAATCATGTCTCCTGCCATGCCACATGTACCTAGCAGTAAGTGTGACTGGGATCCAGCATCCGGTGAAATTATTTATGCCTTATAGCCAGTGAAAGGCGGGGCGTGGGACTGCAGTTTTGCACTCTTGCCCCACAGCTAATGGGACTCACAGCAGGTGGTGAACCCCTGCACCCAGGAGCCATGTCAACTGATGGGGCTTCCAGCCACAGAGGAACACCTGGCCATACTTCAATTAATGCTGTGATAAGAACAAGCCATAATGTATTACATATTTTTTGTGGAATAATGTTGTAGCTTAATCCTTGTTTTATCATGCCATTAATTGATTGAATGTGTGGCTGAATCACAATTTAAGGCATGATTAACTGCTTAATCACACCTTAAGTGTAATGTGTAGATATGGCCTACTACCACTTTAGTCAATATGCTGGTTTTTAATTACATTATATTAAGTTCCCTTGTGATCAAAATTTCACATTTCAAACTATACCTACACATTCCTGGCCTTTCAGAAACCAAGAGAAAACAGTATTAGAAAAAGTGATGGTGGTTTAATAAACTGACCGATGCTTTATAGTTTTTTATGACCATAAAGGTCCTTATTTCCTAGCCCCACTGCATGCAGACCTCCTATTTTTTAAATTAGGCCCACAATCCTTACTTATATACCTATATAAAACTCATGCAGAAGATTTCCATCCAAACTTGCCAGAATGAGGGAGGACTAAGTAGACTTCAGCACTTCATACTTAAGGGCAGATTCTAGAGGCCATCCCATGCATCCAGCACACCTTGTGCCTTCAAGCAATCTGAAGTTTCTCTATATTGTACTAGTTGCTAACCACTCCTCAGGAACTGTTATAGTACACAGGGATGAGATGGACATTAAATTCTCTGAACACACCTTCCTTACTATAGCAGGACTCCATGAACTAGATAGAAAGATAGTACCACAGGATTTGCTATACCAACCTTCTAACACTGAGTAAATTAGCTAAGTTGGACATGCTACTCATTTTGGTTGCTTTCCACTTTCAGAGTACATAGCAAAGAGTTCTGAGATCTGTCATAGATCTGACTCATGCTGTCTATTTGTAGTTGGTTAAAACAAACCATTTCTAGTGAAGTGTAGGATTCTTAATCAATATTCAGTTTATAAACAAACTTCTTTCTCTCCACTGGGGAAAGGTCCGTATATATATACAAATGAAAGAATATTATGTAGTTTTATACAATACATACACACACATATATATATGTGTATGTATATGTATGTATATATGTACACACACACACATACATATAAATATATAGTAACAGATATATATTGTTACAGGTAAGATTTAAAAAAATCTAAATCTATCTTTATCACCTCAAACCTCAACTGTCTGTCATACCTCAGTCCATCTTCAAATCATCTTTGGAACTAGAAATTGCGAAAAAAGGATTAGAGTACTGATCTGTCAGGCCAATATCCTATCTCTAACAGACACCATACCAGCTGCTTTTGAAAAAGATGCCAGCAAAAATTTCCTCCTAACTTCAAATAGTTAAAGATTGACTTATTTCCGTATGCATGAGGGTTTATATACCTTTCAAAACATTTTTAAAATACTAAAATAACCCTGGACATTTTTGTTATGTTTCATTACTTCCCCTCTCATTCACCTCATCTCTAAAGAAGGGTCTTAATATTTTCAGTCTCTTTCAATATGTGCATTTTTCATATAGCTCTGATCATTCTTGTGCCTGAATTTCTTCTATTTCTGTAATATATTTTTGAGATACAGTGCCTGAAGTGAATATAATATTCCAGGAAGGGCATACTGCTGATTTATACAAAATATTTTGGTTGAACTGGGACTCAGAGTGGCTAATTATTAAGGTGTCTTTTCTAGTTCCAGAGTTTGAGCCCTGTTCAGAATTTGAAATCCAGGCTACAACCAGCCAACCCAGATGTGAATCAATACTTGGTTATTAAGACTGGGGATTCAAAGATGGCCAGATATGACTAGAAAGCATTCTGCAGAGAACAACAGGAATAATTAGAAGTCTAGGAAACACAGCTTTCAAGGAAAGATTGGAAGAAATGGGATTATTTACTCTGGTGAATATGAGGTTGAGGGGGGATTTGCTAATAGTCTTCAAGTACATGAAGGGTGGTTATAACAATGATGGCGATAATGTTGCTCAAGTAGACTGGAGAAGAAGTCACAATTTTAAACTGCAGCAAGGGAAATGTAGGCTGTATAGTAGGAAGCACTCACTATGAGCATGGGTAAGCATTGGAACAGATTACCTAGAGAGCCTGTGGAGTTCCCATCGTTAAAAGATTTTTTTTTAAATCAAACTTTTGGAGGAGATGGTTTAGATAGAGCTTGCCTTAAGGTGTAGATCAGTGGTTTCCAAACAGCATTCTACAGAACCCTGAGTGTCTGTGACAGGTCATCAGGGGTTCAGCAAAGAGATTTAGGGTAAAAGCAAAGTGGGGCAGGATGTGGTTGGCTGCCATTGCCCGGCTAGGTTGCCTGGCTCCGTGTCAGTGTTTAGGACAGGGGTAGGGGCTCCTGGTCTAGATGACCTCCTAAGAACCCTTCCAGCCATATTTTTCCACAATTCTATGAGAATTACATCACTCTCTTGGAGTCATTGCCACACTTTAACCACACTAGGTGGAATGACTTGGCTGGACTCTTGACCTTGCTTTTATATTTTTGTTCGGAATATAAATTTTATTAATATACCACAGTAATTTATGTTTACTCTTTGCACTAAAAGTTAACTAAAACAAATCTGTCTGGGGCTTCAGTAGTGCTAATTTCACCTCATTTTCTATATATGTTCCAGCTCTGAGAGCCAAATTATGACTAGCACATGTATGAATGTGTTATGAGAGAACTGCTTCCTGTGCTTCTCTGCCACCACTTATCTAATCCTCCCACACAAGGTAACAAGGTGAAGCATAATTTAGCCTATAATGAATTCTTAAATAGTGAAAATACATATGGTTTTAACCCATGTTAAATAATAAGATGCGTTTCATATCAGAATATCACAGTTCAAAATCAGCAGCATTCAGTTCTATGAACAGAATAATGTATGACATGCATGTGTAAAACCGCGTGTAACCAAGTTACGGAATAACATCAAGCACATATCTATGCCTGCATGCTCATGCCTGCATGGTTGTTTGTGTTTTCTCAGATTCTCACTACAGTAACTTTTTTGTCAGATTCTTGCTGTAAAAATATAAACATATACTAGGGAAGAATATGAGTATCACACAGATATGTAGGGAGAAAATGAGAAAATGAGGAAGGCCAAGGAATGATTTCAGATGCAACTGACACAGGATATGAGAGGCAGTAAAAAGGATTCTATAAATATGTCAAAAGTAAGAGGAAGGTTAAAGAAACTGTGGGTCCTTATGGAATGCAGAAGGTAGTCTAGTTACAGGCAATGCAGAAAGGCTGAAGTATTTAATGCCTTTTTTACTTGAGTCTTCACAAATAGGGGCAGCTACCAGATGATGAGCGCAGTTGGCAGCAAAGAGAGGAAAGGAGTCAAACATCTTAAAGTAATGGCAGAACGATTACTTAAAAAAGCTACAGTTTCAGTCTGGCAGAGCTGGATGTCATGCAGCCCTGAGGAATTGCCTGAAGTAATTTCAGAGCCATTTGCTATCCTGTTTGAGAACTCATGGAATTTAACTCAGTTCCTGGATGAGTGGAAAAGGGCAAATACACAGTGCCTATCTTTAAGAAGGGGAAGAAGGAGGATCTGGGAAACTACAGACCAGTCAGTCTGACCTCAATACCTGGAAAAATTATGAAGCAGGTCCTCAAGGAATTTACCGTGAAGCACCTAGAGGAGAACAAGGTGATCAAAAACAGCCAGCATAGATTCACCAAGAGCAAGTCAGGCCTGACCAATCTGATTTCCTTCTATAGGGTGACAGGCTCTGTGGATGGGGGAGAGCAGTAGATGCAACATTCTTGGCTTCAGCAAGGCTTTTGACCCTGTCTCCATAACATTCTCATTAACAAGCAACAGAAATACATACTAGACAAAAGTCCTATAAACTGGATATACAACTGGTTGGGTCATTGCACTCAACAAGTAGTCATCAATGGCTCAATGTCTAGTTGGGAGAAGACATCAAGTCCCCAGCGGTATGTCCTGAGTCTGATATTGCTTAACATCTTCATTAATGTTAAGGATGTTGGGATTGAGGCGGTCATAACCTCCAGGCTGACAGGGGGATTCTGCAGAGAAACTCCCATCATAATCCCCAGGAGTCTGTCCTTGGTCTGATAGTAACATCTTCATTAACAAAAGGATGTTGGGATTGAGTGCACACTTAGCAAATCTGCAGATGACAGCAAGTTGGGTGGAACTGTAGATGCTCTGTAGGGCAGGGCTAAGATCCAGAATGATCTGGATAGACTAGAGAAATGACCTGCAATCAGCCAGATGAGACTCAACAAGGACAAGTGCAAAGTCCTGCACTTGGGACAAAATAACTGGATGCACAATTAGAGAGTGGGGAATGATTAGCTAGGCTGCAGTACTACAGAGAAGGACTTGGGGATTCCAGTATACCATAAGATGAATAACAGCCAACAGTGTGCTCTTGTTGCAAAAACAGGCCAACAGCATACTGGGTGCATCTACACGAGATACTAACTGAGCAGTAGCTGAATAATACTGTGCAGTAGCATGTCCCAGCACAAACAGTGCTAATATGCTACTGCATTATATTATTAGGCTACTGCGCAGTAGTGTTACTAAAAAGGCATTCGCTGGTGCTACTGTACAGTAACGCCGATTATACAAGTACTAAATAAATGCACAGTAACTATTGCACAGTAGCGTCTCATATAGATGTTCCTACTCAGTGGTAGTAACAGGAGTGTCACAAATCAAGGGAAATGATTCTTCCACTCTACTCAACATTAATGAGGCCTCACCATCTCCAGTTTTGGGCCCCCCACTTCAAGAAGCATTTGGACTGATTGGAAAAATACAGCAGAGAGCAGCACACATGATAAGAGGCCTGGGAAGCATGACTTGTAAGAAAAGACTGACAGAGATAGGGTTATTTTGTCTGGAGGAGAGAAGACTGAGGCAGGGATCGATATCAGTTTTCAAATTCTTGAAGGCTCATTATAGAGAGGATGAAGATGGTATTTTCTCTGTGGCCATAACAGACAGGGCTAGGGAACATGAAACGCTTTACTAGATTTCATAGCAGAAAATTCTTTTAAAAGTTCCAAATGTGGCAGACTTGGACTATAGTTAATCAAATTAAGTCTTCATTCCAATACCCACTTTCAAAAAAACGTGTTTTTTTCCAATGACATTTCATAGATAAATATAAAAAAAATTCTGATAATATTTAAATGTTAGTGAAGTGAAATGTTTTGAGTTTTCATTTCAAACAGCTTTTCATGGCAAAGTGTATTTTACATATAAACCAAAGATACTGTAAGCCAGCTTCCAGGCAGCTGGAGACCATGCGTGGCCAGCCCCCTATGTTATCTCCTGCCACATGGGCACCCCAGCATGGCTTTCCCCCAGCTCTCTCCCACTACATGGGCAGTGCAACACACCTCCTTGTCCTTGCCACATGTACTTCAGAGGCTGCCTGGCTCAGCCTGGCTCCCCCACTGAACTGTGTACCACCCCACTTGTCTCCCAGCCATGTGTGCCACCCACATGCCATATGGGCAGCCCATCTCTGTCCCCCACCATAGAGCACAGGCACCCTGCCCACCACCAAACATGCATGCATCTCTGACATCCCAACAGAAAGGAGCCCATAGGTTGCATGCTAACCCTTCGGGTGGTTGGGCAGCACATTTCTTCCTTCACTTCCCCCTGCTGCATGGACAGCCCTCTTGTAAGTTATTACTTATAATAAAAATACCTAAATCAGAATAAAAGATTTCAGTTTTATAGTAACAGACTGTTTCAGTTGACCTAAACTTATTATTATTTTACAGTTCACCGTATATAAAATTTAATTTATTTTCGGGTACTGGAAAAACAAATCTTTTAATAACAGAATTTCCCATAAAAGAAAAATTATAGCTCCTGCCCAGTTCTACTCAGTACACAATGCACAGATGTTACTTACTAATGCAAATTTTTTGTTGAGAATCATCTGCTCCACTAGTGAAGACTCATTATGGAAAAGATGAGGCTGCATGTGACTCCACATATGGGGAAACCACCAGAATTCATCCACTGACCCCAACAACAGGTCATCACCTTCATCCTCTTCTTCTGTTCCTGCAAAGAAATCCCCAAGAACAATATCTCCAGTTTTGTTACAGGGTTAAAATCGTTAGGAAAAAATAAGCTGAATATTAGTCATATAAAATGTGATGTATAAAATATTATTTCAAAATGATTGCAAGTAAGAGTTTTAAAACCTCCTAAATACGTTAAAATCATTAAAAAAAAATAAAGCACCACCCAGCTTCTGTTAGATAGATCTCAATTAAGTAGTTCAGCATTGTATTTTCATTTGACCAGTTAGACGACAGTACTATGTGGGGGTGGGGGGCGGAGATAACCTATTAGCAAAATAACCTATGTAGAAGGTGGTGTATAAAGAGGTTAAGAGAAAGTGTTTACGAATCCTTTTCAGGATTCTTTATCCAGATCATCCCTGCAATCAGTTCTATTATCCTTTTTACATTACCTGAGACAGTGGCTCTCAGCCAGGGTGCCACATTGCAAGTATTGCAGTGTGGGCCAGGTAAAACTGCCCCATGTGCAGGGCTGTGACACGTGCAATCCTCCTGCATTAGGATTCCCTGATAGCCCCTACAGCAGACAGGAGAGCCAGCTCAAGCTGTAGCCCTTCCCAGTGTGCCCCCCACCCCATGCTCCTTCCAAAAACAGAAATTCCTGGGTCGGTTCCACCTGCCCTGCATGCTGCTGACTCCAGGAGATACCGCGTAGGGTTGGACTGGGAAGGATGGCAGTATCAGCTGGCCCTCCTGCCTGCTTTTAGGACTAGCAGAGAACTCTAAGGAGGCAGGAGGGTACACACTTGAGCCATAGTCCTTCCCGGTCTGGCTGTACAGTAGGCATGCAGAGCAGTTTTACCAGCATGGTGACACCCAGTTGAGAACCACTGAGGCAAGCTGAGAACAACAGTGGTGCTGCCACATTCAAGTTGGGGAGGGATGCCCTGACTGGAAAGGTTGAGACCACTAACTCTAGCTATTCTGTAGCATTCTCCTACCAGCCTCTTCAGGGTATCTTATATGAGACTAATTGTTGCTTCATTTTGTTCGCTGTGGTTTAACAGAACTCTTGGTATGTCCAATTGCTATTTTCTCCTTTTGTATATTTCCCATAAACCACACACATTTAAATATCTTGCTTCAGGTCTTTCTCCAAGCATCATGTTGCCATTATAATTTGACACCAAATGTAACTAGTTTATTCACCTTTTTATTGTTCTGACTTCTTTCCTTACAAAACTTTCCAGTACTCTATTTTGTGCACCAGATGTATTGTGCTGTCTCTAGCACTCTATCCCCATTTATGCCTCAATTCATCTCTGCCCCAATTAACATTCTATCCCCTTCATATCTTCCTCTTCTCATCAGTGAATCATGTCAGATTTATTCCTTTGCCATCCAGAATTTTACCCTCTCTCCATCAGAGAGAACAGAGCTAGAGAAACATGTGAAAAAGGATAAAATGGGGGCAGTCAGATGTAATGATGCAGCCATCTGTCTGGGATCATTAGACTTTAGGACTCTATTAAAGCTAGTCGTTTTGTCAGTTTCACAATATGGCCATTTCAGGGGTGATCCAACATCAAGAGTCCAGGACTATAGTAATTATGGGACTATGCTTTTTACACATGCCAGCAAAGTAACTAACTGGCTAAAACTAACCAGGCAAGCAAAAAGAGGATGAGCAACTCAAAAAGGAGACAAACCCTAAATAGTATAGGGTTTACTACAGAGGAGACAGTCTCTACTAATTTACCACTGCAATGTGAGCCAGTTTGTACTACCAACCTGCAGGACAGCTGCCCTTACCAAAAAGGAGTTTTAGGAAGGACAGTGTAGCCTCTTAAAGGTACAGTGCCTGTTTCTTCAAGTCTGACATGAACTTGTGTTGTCTTTTATGCTCTTGATCGCTGAGGGCCATATTCTATTTTTCCCCAACTTAATGACTCATTCCCCCCATTCCTATTTATACAGCTACTTTAGTTTGCCTGCATACATTTTGTTTTGGTTTTTTTTTGTTGCTATTTCACCAATTTAAGCTGCTATAACAACTGGCAATATGAAAGGTGAAATCTGTGGTCCTTTAACATACAAAATTCTCCATAAACCAAACAAGATTAACCATCACAGATTGTGTTCCTCTGTTCAACAGAGTTCCAAATTTTTCCAGAATGATGGCGGGGAGGGAGAACAAGGGAAAATTATAAGTATCATCTAAAACATGGAAATTTAGGTGAAAAGGCCACATTGCTTCTTTCTTATTGCAGGACAGTGCCAGATAATAATACACTGTTAGGCTTTACTCCACTCAAGCTCTATATCACTCAAGGTGTTTTCACCTTCTTTCTGAAACAGACATATTATTTGGTCAAACTGACAGTCTTTTGGCTGGTGTGCCACAAATTATGCCCACACCCTCCTCAATCCCCAAATGCCATGCTATCTCCTTCCCTTGTCCAGTCTTCCAATCTGCTTTCTGACCTGTGCCCCATCTTCTGTTCTTTCTGCTTCCTGCTCTATCTGCCAGTGTGATGCCTGTCCCCTCCCCAGTCTGCTATATGCCACACACACAGACTGCCTGTGTCACTTGTGACATGCATATTGCAGGTTGGCTATCTTTGATTTAGAGTATCCACCAAAGTGACCATAAATGGTTTAACTCTCTGGTTTTGTCAAAAGCTTTCATATGTAAAGTTCCGAAAATATTACTTACCTAGCTTTCTATGGAAATTACTTTGTTAAATTACAAAACATATCAAGAAATAAAGGGAAAGTGGAAGGCAATGGAACAAATAGTTTACATGCATACCTGAATCATAACATTATGAAAGTTGAATGGATTCTTAACAATTTTTAGAACATTTTAAGCATATCTTACTATGCTTAAAATGTGTATCTAATCTATCAGGGCACAGTATAAATATATGCAGCATAATTTACATAAATTGTATCAGTTTTATTAAAATATAAAGTATAGGAAAACTGTAAATACGTATTTAAATACTATATGTAAAACTTTATTCTAAAAAAAAAAAAAAGGCCATTTCCCTATTTCTTATTCTGAATAATAAAGCGATACTATATTATTACAGTCATTTCTACATCCTTTACACTTTCAAGAATACTAATAACCAAAATATAAATTATTATAATTTTTAATTCTTACCTGTGTGATAAAACTTCCCAGAAAATCCCAGGTTGAAAGTAAAATTTGTAATCTGAGATCGCAAAAGATTCTGAGTATCAAGAAGGGCCTGAAATAAACGTAAAAAGTGCATCAGATGCAGAAGAACATAGTACTGTAATATAAGGATTGTGTTTTTAATTATAAATTATTCTCATCATTTTCCATGTATAAAAAGAGATCTTTATTCATCAGAGCTAAATAATATGAAATGTCTTCACTTCTTAAGGATTAAAGAGCAAATGCAGCACTGAAGTAAATTACATGCCATTTCATGGAGGTCAAACTTATAATAGACTTCCCCTAGTAAAAATTACTGTGTTATGTTTTATCTGTAGCTTTCAAAGCACTCTACATGGGACATTAGTATCATTATCCCCATATTACAGTTGGAAAAATGGAGGAACAGCAAGAAGAGATTTTTCTATGTTCACATAGAGCCCAGCCTCTTGAGTCCTACTCTGTTGAACTTACCCCAGTTCTACCCTCCTAGATACTCTTTGCATCATATATATGTATGTATAGTTGTAGGATATTTTATTCTTCTTTAAAATTTACTGGCAAATTTGCTTAAGAGCAGAAAAGGAACTGAGATGAAAACTGAAGCCTATTTTGAACCCAAAAGAAAACCAGCATAGTTGAATGGCAGAGTTGCAGATGCATTAAGCTTCATAGTTTCATAGTTTCTAGGGTCAGAAGGGACCTGAGTAGATCATAGAGTCCGACCCCCCGCCATGGCAGGAAA
>NW_017728912.1:13174159-13230930 GCF_001723895.1 Crocodylus porosus
TGGAGGCTGAACAGGTTCAGGTCCCGTAGCCTCTCCTCATAGGGCCTGCCCTGTTGTCCCCTGATCATACGAGTGGCCCTCCTCTGGACCCTCTCGATGCTGTCCACACCCCTCTTGAAGTGCAGCGCACTTTCAAAATGCGGACATCAAATCCCAATGAGGAAACAAAAGAGCATAAATACTGCCCAATCTAATGTAAAACTATAATATGACAAGATAAGAGATAATTTGAGGAAAAACTTGGTAGACACACAAAAGATAGCAATAAAAATATCTTTAAGTACACAAGAAACTGAATACCTTCCAAGGAGTCAGTTGGGCCTTTGGATAATCAGGGTGTTAAAGGGTCCCTAAAGGACAACAGGCAGAGAAACTAAACTTTTTTGTGGTGTGTTTTTTTATTACTGGGATTTTGCGGTGGGGAAGGGGCAGGCAGGGCTGCACTGCCATAACAAGGATTGGGCCTCCCTCAACTCCCCTGATGTCTGCCCCTGGCAGCCAGTATCTCAGAAGTGGCTGCATTTCTGGAATCAGAAGTGAATGTCTGTTTACTTGCTTCCCAGTTAAATCTATGCAGCTTAGATTAAACCGATTGCAAAGATTGAACCGATTCAGCCTCTGGCTTTTTGACTTCTGTACTTAGCCGAACTGCTGGAGGCTACAAGTGAAAGAGAAACAGTGGAAAAAACCCTGGTCATTCTCAGTTCATTCTCCCTTTCAGAATTCACTCTCTACCATTTGTGACACAGGATACTGGGCAAAATGGACTTATGGTATGCCCCAGTAAACAGCAATTCTTATATTCCAAGGCTCTGCTAATGTCTCTGCACAAAGTCTGGCATAAGCAGTTAGCTTACTGACTGTTAGCATGAGTGTACTTCCATTAAATTAGTATGAACAGAAAAGCATCATGCAAAGAAAGAAACGGGTAGTTATTATTAATCAAATACATCTTAATTCTTCATATTTCTACACTGTTTATCTTCTGTTACTCTGAAGAGTTACAAAGAATTTCAGATGTCTCCCAAACACTGAGACTGTAAAATGGAACAACACAGTTATGTTACTGTTTTGTTTTTTTGCTTTACAACCCCCCCCAAACTTTTACTTCTGATTAAAAAGCCAAAAAAGCCTAAAACCAAAACCAAAGAACAAAAAACAACGCCCTCCAAAACAAATGTACAGTTATCTTATACTTATACATAGCATACATACATACTCATGCACACATACACACTGATTCTAGTAAGCAGCAACAGCCCTGAAACCACATGGCTGAAAGAAAATAATTTTGGTGTATTGCAGGTCATCACAAGGGTCTTCAAAATGACATAGGCAAAAAGACATTCCACAAAGATGGAATGCCTTATTGCTTATTTCAGAAATGAACAACAATAGTATATTAAGGAAAAGTGAATGCATTTAAAATCACAGTGGGAATAATAGGAAGAATTACTGAAGATTTTCCACATACAAAGAGCAAGCAGGCACAGAACTTTTCTTGAAATTCAATGACTTAACTCCCATTTGTGCCTTTGAAAATCTCATTCGAAATGTTAATGATTTGAGTCTTTTAAAATGTATACCTTTCTTAACTCTCTTTTATGTTATTAATTCATTTAAAAATGCAAGCTATTTTAAAAGCAAAACACTAAGGGCACCAGATTGTAAGTTGAGAAATATAGCACATCTATTGTCTCCCATCCCTCAGACCTTCACTGCCACACATTTGCATTTTCACAGTCCTCCATTTGGTATCTTGGCTTCTATTCTACCCAGGAGACCACACAATTCATCAGCAGACTCTCTATATGCCTGAAGAACGGTGTTTGTGCCTGAAAGCTTACAAAGAACATTTTTTTCCAGCTATTTAGCTGGTCTAATAAAAGATATCACATCTACCCAAAGAACCTATATATATAAAATATACCCAGAAGAAGAAAGAAAGAACATAAAACAACACAATGACAATCCTCATGGATATAGATACCAAACATCTTTTTGCTACGTATCTGAAACAGAAGTTTAAGGGAAAAATCTGCATCCACTTAAATATGCATTCTGCTCCAGCTGCTAGATAAAGTGCAGTCATCCTTAAATGAACAGCTTCAAAACACTGTAACTTGAATAAGTTTTATTACAGACAACATTTATGTTCTTTACTGCATCCATCTGCGACAACATAAACGTTCTCTGTGGAATATTGTCTCTGGTGTCTGATCACTTTCTGTATGACACTTTCTACGTGTAGACAAGATTTTTGGGAAAATATGGTATCTTTTATGAGATCAACTAAATAGTTGGCAAAATTGTTCTTTGCAAGCTTTCGGGTCCAAACACCTTTCTCCCTCTGCCTGATGAAGGTTGTTTGTACCTAAAAGCTGGCAAAAACCATTTCTTCCGACTATTTAGTTGGTCTAATAAAAGACATCACATCTACCCAAAGAACCTTGCATGCATACGTCCTTAGACCAACACGGCTCCAACCAACACCCCGGAAACAGCTTCTATATGTTACATTCATTGTGGTGGTGTCCATCTTTAAATTGTAGTAATGTGCTGTAGCTACAGGCCTTATCTGTATCCTGCTGGGAATATTCTACCTACCTCTGAACCTATCATCTCCACTATAGTTTCTAACTGATGGACTATCAAAAGAAAAAGAGGAAGAAGAAAACTGTAGCAATGCTGGAGAGAAAGAGACCTTTGCAGAAATTCTTCAATTTCTTCAAATTCTACTTTTTTGATATGTCAAAGTCACTGCATCATGGATATGAGAGTCACCATTCAAAGTATTTGAAAATGAAAAGAGAGAGCAGGAGAGACTGCATGATATCTCTGTGATAACTTGACAATTGATTTTTAGTCTATGGAAGGAAGAGGGTTTTTTTTGCTTCCTTCTATGGTTGAAAGTAAATGGAAGGAAGAGGGTTTTTTCACCTTCATGCATTTATAATGGTGAGTCCTTTAGTTCAATTTCATTTAGGCTAGTAAGCATGACAAAGTGATTTGTTGTTGATCCTAACTGATTTTTTCCCACATTTATTAGAAGTAGTAGCATTTATTAATCTCCAAAAAAATTTGAAGCTAGTCCCGTACAGAGTAAATTTTGAAAGATTTAGTGTGGAGCTTAGGCATGTGATGCTCATTAAAATCTACAGGAGTCATGCTGCTAAAAGCCTGCATATTATTTCGCAAATTTAGCAGATAAAGTCAACCGTGCTTACATGTGCCTACCCACATGCTACCTGTTCTGTCTCTAAAGCAGGAGAGTACAGACCTACTGTGAACTATCTTCTGTGCAGACAAACTGAGATAACATTTGGATTAGCATGCCTATGATTATTTTCTGGGTGACTTGACATTTTACTCATCATTTAGATTTTAAAAGCAAAATGTTAAAACCCATGAAAAATATACAGCAGCAGATGGCAAGGACTATTATTGCATTTCTGAGAGAGAGAGAGAGAGAGTGTGGAGGGCCAAATCTAAAATTTTGTTTCTAAATTCTGTTTTGTATGCTTGTAGTACGCTGGGGATTTTGTTTTTTGTGGTTTTTTTAAATGATTGCTTTTACGAAAATCTCTTCAGGGTATCTGTGTAACCAAGGGTCAGCAACCCCTGACATGTACCAGAGCATGGCACATGAGGCCATTTTGCTGGGCAGCTGTTGCCATCCTGGGTTGTTGCTTCCAGCAGGCAGCTGGGAGGCTGCAAGCCCTGCTGCAAGCAGCCCAGGCTCCATGGCTGGCAGCAGCTACTCAGAGCCTGGGCCAGCTGTGGCCCATAGACTGCACACAGCTGCACCGGGCTCTGGAGCCCCAGCATACAGCGGGGGTCAGGGTCAGGCTGGGGTTGTGCTGCCTCAGGCTCCCCTCCTGCTGTCTGCTCTGAGGTGCATGTGCACCCACCGGCTATACGGAGCTGATGCCGGGGTTCTGGAGCAGGGGCGGTGCTAGCTTCTTCTCAGTGGGGAGGCTAGGCTGGGCCTGGGCTCAGTGGGGCCGAGAGGCTCCATCCCTCCCAGCACTGCCACATCTGCCTGCCTGCCCTGCTCCCGCCAGCTCCGAGCCCAGCCCCCCTCACTAGGAAGAGGCTAGTGCCTCCCCTGCCTCGAGTGCTGCATGTTTGCGGGCTCAGCTGTGTGGGGTAGGCAGGAGATGGCAGTGCTAGGAAGGTGACTACAAGGGGCTAAGGCAAATTTTGGGGTGCCCTCCCAAGGCTTCCCCCCTAGTGCCGCCCCTGCAGCTGGATGATGGGAAAACTCTGAGCCGGGGCCTCAGCAGGCCGCACTGCAGCCCAGGAGCCAGCTCCCTGGGGAAGCACACAGGCTGTGGCG
Organism: Crocodylus porosus; assembly: GCF_001723895.1. NCBI lineage: Eukaryota > Metazoa > Chordata > Crocodylia > Crocodylidae > Crocodylus > Crocodylus porosus. Next base: position 13,178,499 of record NW_017728912.1, read on the forward strand.
GGCTCAGGACATTATCGAGTTGAACTTTGTCTTGCGGCCCAGGTGTGTCTGGTTCTGTGTGTGTTGCTGTTTATGTATCTGTGTCTGGTTCCATATGTTTGTCTACATGTGTGTCTGATTTTGTGTACACACGTGTGTCTGTCTGGTCTGGGCAAGTGTATGTGTATATCTGTTCTGTGCAAGTGTGTTTATGTCTGTATGTCTGGTTCTCTCTCTCTTCTCCTTTTTTCCCTCTTTTTTTCCTTTGTCTTTCCCACATTCTCTCTCCTCCTTTTCTCTTCTTTCTCACTTTCATCACAATAATGCTTAACTAAAAAAGACTACAATACAAGGTAGTATATGAAGTTTTGTTTATTGTTACCAGGTTTAGAAATTTTAGAAAACCTGGTATTTATTGTAGAAAAAGCAACATTTATTATTATTATTAACGATATTAATATGCAGTGCATCCCGCTACATACCCCCACCCTGGTTCTGGTATACCAGCAGTCCGGCATCTTACAAGGTAGACATTGCAGGGTTTTTTGGCATTCAGGCCAAAAACGTTGCCTACCCCTGGTATAAGCAGAGTTCTGTGTTATTAGTATCTTACAAATTGTTCATAGCCATCTACATATATTTATAAATATGTAATTAATTACTATAGTTGAATGGATTTTTTTTCAAGTATTATCATGTACTTTTTAAAATAAAAATATTTTATTTCTTTGTAACTTCTCCTAGCTAAGATTGAGGGCTCTGGAAATTCCTTTCATCAAGCTTGAGTTTCTCAGTGTACGAGACAGGAACAACAACGATGGTTGTTCAAGTACTGATGACATTTTCTTCAGCGGCAAACTTCCCAAAACAAATCCTTGAAAAGGACAATATAACCTAGGAAAGTGATAAAAGTGATTGTGATCATAAAGCATAACACTTTTTTAATTCTTGCATCTGGTATATAGGTATCATAAGTAACAGAGATAGGTATAGATGTAGTAAATATTCATGTACTCTCAACTTACATTTATCCATTTTGCTCCAATGAAGTCACTGGAGTTACTTCAGTTCTCTTTTGACATTTATATCACTGTAAAGGTAGGCCTCTGAGTACATAACTAGCATTTTCCAGGATCCACAGACCTATTTTGGTCATTGTCATTTCCTGTCTGATAAACTGCCATGACTATTTACAAGCAGACTTAATTTAATGATGATCATAATCTAAATAATTTAAAATAACTCAGCTCTTGTGAAGCAGTGATTCCCATTGTGCTCTAAGGCTCATGGAGCCCTTGTGGGCAATCCATTGGGAGCTAGCTGGTTATAGAGCAATGACACCATGTTTTAGCTGCCAAATGAAATTTAATAATTTACAATAATTGTTTACAAAAATATTCATAATACTTTAATACATTTAATATAATACATCCTAATTTTAAAATGTTCACATTTTCCAATGAAGAAATGGCTGTGACCATGTGATGTCATGTGGACAATAAGGTCACACATGGATGGAGATATCTTTTACTCAGATGCTGCCCAGGCCATGAGAAGTTGAAGAATTCTTGCTTTTTCCTACATAGCCTCCTTCCTCCTCACGACAATAATATTTACGTATTTTATATCACTTTCCTTTCAAAGATCTCCATGTTATTAACAAAAGAAAGTAAATTTTTTTAGTCTCATTTTACAAATGGAGCACCTGAGACATAGAAGTCACTTGCCTGAGAAAGCCAGGAATAAAATTTGGGTCACCAAGCTTCCTATCCATTTCCTTCCCCCACAATCACTTTGTCACCCTGCCTCACATTCTATTTAGAGTGACTTCATTTGACTATCCGCTCAGAGAAGTTTTGAAATGTCAGCTGTCTTTAATAAACAGCAACAATTTGTTCAATATAAACCAAATTTATATGCCCAAACATCCCTCGGCATTAGCAGAGTTCAGATGATAAGCCAGATGTTATAGTTAAGCTCTATTATCTCTACCTACAAGTAACTGTAATTTGATTCTGTAGTCAGACTGATAATATTATAATATTTTTCCCCAGTATACACTGAAACTTAAGGCAAAATCCTGTTTGCCTTCCATAAAGAACCACACTGATTTTAACAATGCTAATATGAGTAAGGCCAGCAGGATTTGCTCCAAATATTTCTTTGATTACTAGCACGACTGTGATATTGCAATACAACTTTAGCTCAGTTATTGGTTCATCTCAGTAATAAGGTATGTACAAGCTCTAATTGTTCAAGAAAGTCTGTTTTGTACATGTTTGTCAGCAAGCAAATGCTACTTATTTAATATATACATTACAAGATTCCATGTTTCTAAATCTGTGTTGGCTTTTTATAAGGACTTGTCTACTTAAGACACTCCAGAAATGTTAAGACAAAAGTGTGACGTGAAAGCGTGTTTTTTAAAGGGCATTCTGGACCACATTCAGAAGTGGTTTATAAAGATTATTTTATCTTCCTCCCCTTTGATATCATGTATGAGCTCATTTGTCTTAAATGATCCAAGTATCACCAAATAGACAGGCTCTAAGGAAACTATTAATGCAGGGGTTGGAACTCATAGATTCATAGATGTTAGGGTTAGAAGGGACCTCAATAGATCATCAAGTCCGACCCCCTGCATAGGCAGGAAAGAGTGCTGGGTTCAAATGACCCCAGCCAGGTACCCATCCAACCTACTCTTGAAGACCCCCAGGGTAGGGGAGAACACCACCTCCCTTGGGATCCCATTCCAGACCTTGGCCACTCTAACTGTGAAGAAGTTCCTCCTAATGTCTACTCTAAATCTGCTCTCTGCTAGCTTATGGCCATTATTTCTTGTGGCCCCCAAGTGCGCCTTGGTGAGTAGAGCCTCACCAATTCCCTTCTGTGCCCCCATGATGAATTTATAGGCAGCCACAAGGTCGCCTCTCAACCTTCTCTTGTGGAGGCTGAAGAGGTCCAGGTGCCTTAGTCTCTCCTTGTAGGGCTTGGCCTGCAAGCCCTTAACCATATGAGTGGCCCTTCTTTGGACCCTCTCCAGGTTATCCACATCCGTCTTGAAGGGTGGTGCCCAAAACTGGAAGCCGTATTCCAACTGTGGTCTGACCAGCACCCGATAGAGGAGAAGCATCACCTCCTTGGTTCTGTTTGTCATGCATCTGCTGATGCACGATAAAGTGCCATTGGCTTTTCTGATGGTTTCGTCACACTGCCGACTCATGTTCATCTTGGAGTCCACTAGGACTCCAAGATCCCTTTCCACTTCTGTGCTGCCGAGCAGGTCATTTCCTAGGCAGTAGGTGTGCTGGACATTTTTCCTCCCTAGGTGCAGCACCTTGCATTTCTCCTTGTTAAATTGCATTCTGTTGTTTTCTGCCCATTTGTCCAACCTGTCCAGGTCTGCCTGTAGTTGTTCCCTGCCCTCTGGTGTGTCCACTTCTCCCCACAGTTTTGTATCATCCGCAAACTTGGATAGAGTACACTTCGCTCCCTCATCCAAGTCGCTGATGAAGACATTAAAGAGTATCGGTCCAAGGACCGAGACCTGCAGAACCCCACTACCCACTCCCTTCCAGGTCAATACCAGCTCATCCACTACCACTCTCTGGGTACAACCCTTTAGCCAATTTGCCACCCACTGGACTGTGTAATCATCCAAGTCACAGCCTCTTAACTTGTTCACCAGTATGGAGTGGGATACCATATTGAAGGCCTTCCTGAAGTCTAAGTAAACAATATCAACCCCTACTCCTGTGTCAAGGTGTTTAGTAACCTTGTCATAAAAAGAGACTAGATTAGTCAGGCATGATCTACCTGCTATGAACCCATGCTGGTTTCCCCTCAGCATAATTTTTCCTCTGGACTCTCACATCTATGAGCCTTAATAATCTTTTCAAAGACTGCCAGGGATGGAGATGAGACTGACTGCCTATAGTTGCCTGGATCCTCCTTCCTCCCCTTCTTGAAAATAGGACCACATTGGCCCGTTTTCAGTCCTCCGGAACCTGTCCCGTGCACCATGAGTGCTCAAATATTCTTGCCAGTGGCTGTGCAATGGTATCTACCAGTGGGTTTAGTACCCTTGGATGGAGCTCATCCGGGTCTGCTGACTTAAACACATCCAGTCCTTTCAAGTGACTCTGCAACATCTCAGGGTCAACGCTTGGTGCCCAGCTGTCTCCTCTCTACAATGTAAGACTTGCCTTGCCCCTCGTTTAGGAAGACTGAGGCAAAGAACTTGTTGAGGAGTTCAGCCTTGTCCTCCCCGTCTGTCACCAATTGCTTTTGCCCATTCGGTAGTGGTCCTATACTGCCCTGGGCCTTCCTTTTACTCCCTATATATCTGAAAAACAATTTTTGTTATCCTTAACTTGGGATGCCATATTCAGCTCCATGGTAGCTTTGGCCTTTATAACTTCCTCCCTACAACTGCGAGCTGAGGAGGCATACTCCTCCTTAGTAATCTCTCCCTGTTTCCACTGCTTATATGCCCCCCTTTTTGCCCTTAGGCTGCTCTGGATTTCTCTGGTCAGCCAAGGAAGCCTCTTGGCCCCTTTCCCCCCGCATCGGAATCGTCTCCCTCTGTGCCCGAAGGATTGTTTCCTTAAGGCACAGCCAACCTTGGTCAGATTTGGGATATGCTCAAAAACCTGTTTCCCTGGTGCATACTCCACACTATTTCTTCCTCTGCTCCTCCTTCTAAGTTCCATTAATATTCAAATCAAAACCAAATCAAAACTAAAATGGATTCAGATACAGAACTGAAAAATGTGATATGCACGTACAGAGGATCTTACAAACACTTCTGGTCCACACAACAAATTTAAAGAACCATAATTTCTTAATTTTATCTAAGATAGTTTAAAAGTATCCCTTTAACATTTTAAAGTGTGGTGCTATTTATTTGCAGAAGTATTTGGAGGTACATTTTGCTGTATTTTCATAGAAGGACTATTTTGTTTATGAGAAAAAGTTGTTTCAGTCATGATAAATTATGTATTTGTGGAATAACATTAAAATTCAATATATGTTCTTTCTGGAATTCCCAGAGTATTCTTTTTGAGATCCAATACCATAAATTCTTAATATACATAGCAGAAAGGATATCTGCTGTGGGTACTTTAGATAAATTTGAAAAATATTTGGAATATTCTTCAAATAAAGGCAGGAAAATACTTAAATTTTTCTTTGACACTGCATTCTCTTATCTGAACTGCAAAAACAGAGGGGGCAAATGAAAGAAAAGAGAACTAAAGAACTCTTTAGCTTGTTCAACACAGCTGAGCTGGCAGAAATAAATTATAAATACGCTAAAAATTACATAGGTGGAAAAACATTGCTCTGGAATTGTGGGAACTGAGAAGCCAACTGATGACAGAAAAGATAGGAAGCCTGATAAAATAAGTATGGAAGGATGTCTGCTGACACCAGACAAACATTTTAAGTTTCAGACTTACTAGATTTAGTTTATGACCTGAACAAAATGATAACCATTAACACTACTTTGAATAACAAAATTAAAACAGCAAAACGTATTTCAACGTTTCTTCATATATAGCAGCTTCAGGAAATTATTAGTTCCCAATCCTGCTTTCAATTAAAAGCAAACACGGGCTTTGAAAAACCTACAAAACCTCCCTTTTAGATGCAACAGCTTAAATGTACTGTATGCTAGTGGAATGGTTATTTACAGTTAACCAGCTAATGTAGTGGCAACATTTAAAGCATAAATTACGTGCACAAATTCCTTGGGGAAGGAAATGAAGTATCTTATGCCAAACATGCAAGAACTGCTGTTGTTCACAGGCGCTAAGATTTTTTCTGTAACAGCCGTAAAATGTCAAATTTCTTCAGTCTTACTTAGGGCCCAATATTGCAGTTATGGCATAAGCAAAGCTCCCATTGACTGTACCTTAAGTATAACTTGGAGCAGATAATCACATCCAGTTATCTACGGACTTCAAAGAGCTTCCCTGGTTAGGTCAAACCAAATGCAATGCTTGTACCAAAGAGACTGAGTCTAAGATTTTTGTTCTGATATTGTATGTTAGCATTTTAATGCCCCACTCAAAACACATTGGCCCTGATTTTCAGAATAGATCAACATCCACAACTCTAGTTTAAGTAAACTGAAACTGTGATGGGGTGGTCAGCACCTTCAAAAATTACTTAAAGTACTCCTGCCACCATTTTTCAGCATGGGGACTCTGAGACACATGATGCGCAGGTGCTTTAACTGCCCACCTCCAGAGCACAGGCATAACTGCCTCATAAAGTGTCACAAGGTGAGACCCCAAATGGAGGAAGTCCCATTGACAACTTTAAAAAATAATGAGCCAAATGGTTTAGGCTAGGGACAGAATTTACATATAAGCTGGTTTAAGTGACTAGAAACTGGTTAAAACCTGTAACAGAACATAGGTTCAGTGCACATAAACTGGTTTTGGTCATTTTCATAGATTCATAGATGTTAGGGTCAGAAGTTAGGGACCTCAATAGATCATCAAGTCCAAACCCCTGCTTAAGCAGGAAAGAGTGCTGGGTTCAAATGACCCCAGCCAGGTGCCTATCTAAACTCCTCTTGAGGCCCTCAGGGAAGGGGACAGCACCACCTCCCTTGGGAGTCCATTCCAGATTTTGCCCACTCTAACTGTGAAGGAGTTCTTCCTAATGTCCAGTCTAAATCTGCTCTCTCCTAGCTTATGGCCATTATTTCTTATAACCCTCAGGGGCGCCTTGGTGAGTAGAACCTCACCTATTCCCTTCTGCGCCCACATGATGAATTTATAGGCAGCCACAAGGTCGCCTCTCAACCTTCTCTTGCGGAGGCTGAAGAGGTCCAGGCGCCTTAGTCTCTCCTCGTAGGCCTGCAGGCCCTTAAACATATGAGTGGCCCTTCTCTGGACCCTCTCCAGGTTATCCACATCCGTCTTGAAGGGTGGCGCCCAAAACTGGACTCAGTATTCCAACTGTGGTCTGACCAGCACCCAATAGAGGGGAAGCATCACCTCCTTGGTTCTGTCTGTCACGCATCTGCTGATGCATGATAAAGTGCAGTTAGCTTTGCTGATGACTTCGTAACACTGACAACTCATGTTCATCTTGGAGTCCACTAGGACTCCGAGATCCCTTTCCACTTCTGTGCTGCCGAGCAGGTCATTTCCTAGGCAGCAGGTGTGCTGGACATTTTTCCTCCCTAGGTGCAGCACTTTGCATTTTTCCTTGTTAAATCACATTCTATTGTTTTTTGCCCATTTGTCCAACCTGTCCAGGTCTGCTTGTAGTTGTTCCCTGCCCCCCGGTGTGTCCACTTCTCCCTACAGTTTTTGAAAGCAATTTAAGACAAACTTGGCTGAATGTAGTATCAGGCAACTGATTTAGGTCAAACCAGTTTATAGAACTTCTGTCCCAGATCCCTTCTTGGTTCATGTTAACTCACAGTCCCCCAGCATCCCAGGATGCTTTGCAGCCCTGGACTATGCTGCCAGCTCCAGTGGAGCAGGGACTGCCTCGCCCCACTGCTCCTTAGCTTGCTTCTTGCTTGCATCCATCAGTCCATAGGGATGGAGGGCAGGAGACCAGACCCCCAGCCCCTCTAGCCAGGGTCTACACAGCATGGTGGGGGAAGGAGATCCCCTGCGGTGGGGGCTTTTCAGATCCTGGCAGTTCTCTCCACTCTCCTTTTCCAGCTCCTGATTGCTTTAGCAGCTGCCATAGGACAGAGGGAAAAAGAGTCCCCTGAGCTGGGTGCCTGAGCATGCAGCCCACCATGGGAGCAGTGGGAAGCCTTGGGGGGCTTCCCCCCACCCCAGCCCAGGGCAGCCCCCGGGGAAATGAGGAGAATGCTTCTCGGCCAGGAGGACTTCTTCTCCCTCCCTCCTGTAGCAGTGGCTAAAGCAATCAGCAGCTGGGAAGGGGGAGGGGGGAATTCTCCTTGGCTCCCCAGGGCTGCCTGGGCTGGGTAACCCAGGCTGGGGGAAACTTCCTGATGGGGAGGCTCCCCCAAGGTGGGCTAGTACCTGGACAGGCAGCTTCTTAATCATCTGTGGGGGGACAGCAGGGGTTTGGGGACTCTTGGCTGGGCTGGCAATGGCCAGCAGGCTGGGAGATGTGCTCTAGCGCCCCCACCTACTGGCCTAGGTCAGTGCAGGCCTCCCCATACCTTTCCCAGTTGTAAACTGAATGTCAGTTCAGTTGGTTATCGGTTCAACCTATGCAGCTTAGAGGAAACTGCCTAGATTGAATTAATTCAGCCTCAGGCTTTTTGAACTGTCTGTACTTAGCCTTACAGGTCACAGGCTGAGTCAGTTGCTAACTTCTGGGTCAGACTGACTCAGTGGCTGAATTCTGATTATTAATATTATTTGAAATGTAGGAGAAATGGAGGGCAAAACCAGAAGGAAAGCAAACAAACAAGTCAGTAAAATTTAGTGTTAAATACCTATCCTGTTGATAGCAAAAGAGAAACATTTAATAAAATGCTATAAAAATGTGATTGGAAGATTAGAAGCATCCCTCTAGTTTTTATCAGAATACATTGTTTTAATTTAATATTACTGGTTTCACCCTCGGCATCCTCATATATATCATATGCTGGAACTAGTTTTGATGATAGAATGATACACCCTATCAAGATATTATGCTCTTTCATCTCAGTGAATCATTTGCACAACCAAAAGATTCAAGAAACACTTTAAATTTTAACTTCTTTCACTAACTTCTTTCTTCTTGAAGGTTGAAGGGGAAAGCTAAAGGGAGTAAGCTAATTATGAGACGGTAGGTTGAAGGCTTTAAGTACCTAGCACCAACTGTATTTAATAAAGTAATGCAATTAGCAATGCTGTTTTCAGGATTCTATATGGAATTCTTCATTATTAGTTCTTGATTAAACTGTAGCTTGATAGAGGACCTGAATATTACTAGCCCAGCTAAATTATTTCATTATTCTGCTTTTAATGGAAAGAAAACCCCTCCATTTCTTTTAATTAAAGGTCAAAAAACCCCAGGCCAATTAAAATAGTAGAACTAATAAGCACCATGCTGGTGCATATCATATTTTTCCATGGGTTTTGATATACAGGATTTTAGGCTCAACAGAGTACATTGATTCTATTTCATTTTTGCCTAAACCTTCCATGTGTTATAAAATAGTGGGAATGAATAAGTGAATTCCCAAAACAGAATAAAACTTTAAGTAAAATGAAGTAAATTCTCTTCAACATGCAATTAAAGTTACTGCACATGCATTAATTAAGTTCTTGTGAAATGGGATGAACTGACAGAGCTGGAAGTTGATATATTTTTAGTCACATTCAGGGCATTTCAGGTAGCTGCACTGCAAATTCCTTACACCACTGAGCAGCCTTAAATCTGAACATGACAGCCCACATCTTGGGGCGATACACTAGTTCCCATTTTATTTCAATTCACTCCTTGGTCACTTTGTTATGACTGCCTGATGTTGCTGATGTTGACTGCATCCTATAAGCAAAAGATGCAGTTGTTTTCTGAAGCAGGTTGGACACATGCTTAATACAAACCAGGCTGAAATGAACAACTACTTCATAGGGAACTGAATGACCAACAGCAATACATTTCAGTCCTTACTAATGGGTTAAAAATGACCTATATACCTATGTACAAAGGTATGAAGGATCAGTGTCCCACTGCTTTCTATAAATTCCACACTTTCAGTCGCATAGTTACAGTTCACTAGGATGCATAATACCAGAATCAGTGATTTTTAAAAAAAAATAGTGTCATTAGATCTACTGTAACATATGTATTATATTCCATACACTTCAGGAAGAACCAAGACATATTCAAGTTCTTACTCTAACTCTCAGTCTCTAACAGGATGTTTATTTTTTATTTAGTGCTTCTTCGAATGCTACTTCCCATTTAAACTTTCATCAGAGCCAGTGGCAGAACAATGAATTTTTCAAAATCTTCATAATTTTGGGGGTGTACTTGGTAGCTGTGTTGGTCTGAGACAAAAAGACATACAAAAAACTAGATTTTCTTGCCATTTTCCAGTTGGTCTAATAAAAGGTATCATTTTGGAACCAAGAGTTCTGGTTTTTTGTATGTCGTAATTTTGGGACATATGCTGCTTCCTGAAGTCACAAAGCCTCTTCCTTCCATTGTGCTACCATAGGGCTATGCTGCTTGGAAGGCAATCTATGGAGAAGTCCAGACTCCTGATACACTGTGAATTATTTAGCTCTACTGTATTCTGCTTTTTTTTCTGAAGAAGTTTAGTATATGTACATGCATGGAAGTTAGTCACTGATTCTGAGGCTGGGAGGAGATTAGGCACTTGTTACAGCTATACTCCTGGCATAAGGGGCAGAAATAACTATGGGTTGTGACAGTTGTACATCTCCCTTGTACTTGGCTATCTGGTTTGTTGGAGGATTCTATTACTAAAGTTTTACTCTGTCTCCCTGTCCACAATCCAAGTTTTCAAAGTTGTATATAAGATTAGCAGGCCAACATTTTCTCTCTCAGTTTGTCCACAAAACACATACAGGTTTATAAGTATATACACCAAACACATACAGTTATGGATACAGCTCTTTTGAAAAAAAACTTTGGCCAAAATTTTGTGCCTGGGTGTCATGTTTCTTCTATGGCTTTGCACTCTGGAGAAAAAAAAGACTCAACTGCCCCATCAGCTTAAAAGATAATCTTCGAACTGCAGAGTTAAAAAAAAAATCATGTCCTCCACAGCCTGTCTATTTACACAGGGTAATACTGCAGACAATCAGATTGATAATGGGTATTACTTCTCAACTATTTCCCAGAACAGAAAATATTTCAAGCATTTACACTTTCAATATTTTTTCCATAGTTCAGAGCTGTCATTGGAAAACAGGAACCACAATTATAGTAAAAATTCTCTGCATGCTCCTGGAGAAACTCAAGTCTGTATTCTAAGATATAACCAGCTGTAATTTGGATAGCTTAAAAAACATATCAGTCACTACTTGACTAAAAATTGATTCTGGTCCGAGAAAACTAGTTTCTAGGTTGGGGGTTTTTTTTGGTTTTATTACTTTTTTTAGTTTAGTTTATACATTTGACCCTGAAGCTAAGGCTGATAGACAAGAAAAATACACTGATATCCGTGTTTGATTTGTGCTGAGAACCACTGTTTTAAAATGCCAGCTCTTAGTTTTCACTCATTTTTGACTACAAAAAAATAGCAGTGCAATTCTTTTGTTACAAAGAACTGAGAAAGACCACAACAGGTTAAAATGTTTTTAATTCTATGTTTTTCTGTTTGAAATCTCTGGGTTTATTTTGAGAATCATGTTTGTACCCTAAGGCTAGGGACAGAAATTATACATAAACCACTATAAGTGATCAGAAACCGGTTCAAATCTGTAACACAAAATTTCGATGTGCACAAACCACTTTACAAATGGTCGAAACCAGTTTAAGATAAATCTGGATGGATGTAGTATCAGACTTAGCTGTTCTAAGTTAAATCAGCTTATTGAACTTCTGTCCCAGATCCCCCCCAGATTCGAGTTAACTCACAGTCCCCCAGCATGCTTTGCACCTCCCCGCAAATCCTCCCCCACACCCTTTGCCAGGTGGACAAGGCTAACTTTGGTCCAAGCTGTCTGCTTGAGCCAAGCAGGCAGGTGTGCTCTCCTTCCCACCAGCTTTTGGCCTGGGCCACTGTAGGCATGTGGCTGCATTTCTGGACTCAAAAGTGAATGTCTGTTCACTTGCTTATCAGTTCAGTCTGTGCAGCTTAGACTAACCTGTGAAGATTGAATTGATTCAGCCTTGGGCTTTTTGACTGTCTATACTTAGCGTAACAGTAACAACATTGTCTGGCACCCTGCAAAACCCTTGAAAGGATCTCTAAGATGCTGCATCCTGGCTGGGAATCACAACATTAAAAAGTTCAGGATGCAGGCAAAAAATCCCACTCCCACTTGCATTTAGATAGAATCTCAGGAGATCAAATCTTGAAACTTGCTTGTACAAGTGTTAATGCCACAGTTAGACTGTGTAACGGATATGCTAGCCCTCTTGAGGGATGGTCAAGTAGACAAAGGAATGGAAGTGGCATAATTCACTCATTCTCCAGAGGCACAAATGATCTCCTAGTCCTGACTCCCTAATAATAAGTACACAGTTCCTGATCCTGATTCCTGAGCTGGCAAAACCAAATGGGGGAGTAATGGGAGTTTGGTTCATCACAGGAAAATGACTCTTTTCCACTTAATTTCCAGGAAGAATCTTTGGCTTAGTGGACTCCCACTGTTATAGTCTCTCCCCCTCTCCCTCTCACAACTGCATCTCAAAATCAGGTTGGAAGTTAGTCTTTGTGACTGATAATCAGCTAAGATAACAAATGCATACATGTTCTCTTTTTTTCAGTGGATCTGAAGCTGCTTACTGAGCTTCTGTAACTAGTTCCATACCAGACGTAGCAAATTCAAGGGAAAGAAAAGGAAGGCGCTCACAAAAGAACAGCTAAGACTCCTTTTTAGAACATATATTTTATGATCAAGCTAAAAATAACAGAACAGCTCCTAGGGGCTGTCCCAAGTTAGTCAAAACTGGCAAAACTGTGCTCACTGGCATAAATCCACAGAAGTCAGTGATCTGTAAGGATGTTGTTTAGCAGCAGAGGTATAATTTTATGGATTTGGGAAGATCACATGACTAAACAGAGAGAAAAATAGTGATAATATATTACAATTTCAACAGCATTAATATATTGTTTCAACACTAATTTACTTTTACTTTTTTCTAAAATGATCATACAGATTTCTGAAAACTAAAATATAACCACCCCAGCCACTTACAGACCTATTTCCAAACATGGGCACTACATTCCGTATGAGAACTCAACTTGATACACGTGCCTCTGAAACAATGGGTTTTTTAGCAGTACTTTTAATACAATCACCATGCCAATGTAATATTGTTCTCTATAGCACATTTTTGAGCATTTTGCCCGTTCTTCCAAATTCTTCCTTTTGGAGACTATTCTACACATTATTATATTTCATTATAAGGATAGAATCATAGAATTAGAGAAAATGATGGTTGGAAGGGACCTCAGGAGATCATTTGGTCCAACTCCCTGCTCAAAGCAGGACCATCCCCCAACTAGATCTTCCCAGCCAAGGCTTTGTCTAGCCGGGTCTTAAAAACCTCCAAGGATGGAGGTTCCATAACTTCTCTGGGTAACCTGTTCCAGTCCTTTACTGCACTCCTAGTGAGAGAGTTTTTCCTCATATCTAACCTAAACTTCCCTTGCTACCACTTGAGACCATTGCTCCTTGTTCTGTTGTCTGCCACCACTGAGAACAGTCTAGCTCCATCCTCTTTGGAAATACCCTTCAGGGAGTTGAAGGCTGTCAGTAAATCCCGCTTCAGTCTTCTCTTCTCCAGACTAATAAGCCCAGTTCCCTCAGCCTCTCTTCAGAAGTCACGTGCCCCAGCCTCCTAACCATTTTCGTTGCCCTCTGCTGGACTCTCTTTAATTTGTCTACAAGCAGATTTTGTATTTTACTGACCTAAAATTTTCCTTTTTCTGTTGCACTTTATTGTATCACGCCAAATAATTTCTGTCTATCCTCACTGTGCATACAATGCAGTTATTTGTAGTCTGTCATATCTTGCCCAAGTCATCAGTTTCTAAGTTCCTGAACTCTTACGAGAGGCAGACAAGGCCTGATGAATGGTTTTTGAACCAGAAAGCTTTCTTAATAATTGTTTTCCAACTATTTAAGTTGGTCTAATAAAAGATATCAGATTCACCCAATGCTGCCTATATCCTTAGATCAACACGGCTACCACCTGAACCCCTGAATTCTAATAAACCTTTTACAGAAATTAACTCCTGCTGTCTCCGACCATTTTTTTGTTTTAAACTCTTTCCAATTCTTTATGGTAATATGGTGACCAGAATTGAGCACGATATTTGAGAAACCACCACAGTCACTGAAAGGAACTAATAAAAGTAACTTCCTGACCGAGAATGTGATGTTTTTGCATAGACATTTTGTAATATCAGTGGCCTTATTGATAGCAATCTCATATTGCACACTCATATCTAATTTACAGTCTACACTTCTTTCTAGGTCACTGTCAGCATTACCCAAGTTACCTTTTGATAAATCCAAGAAATGGCAAATTTGCTTCATATAGGTGTCCTAGTTTGAATATTAGGCCACTGGTCTAAGCCAGGATTGTCAAAATCATTTGGTCCCAGGGCCCCCATCTGGATTACAGGAGTTCTCAGGTGCCACAACCAGACCTCAGGGAAAGATGGCCTATGTTCAACAGCTGCCAGCCACCCTCACCCCTTTTTCCCTGATGCTAATTGTAGTCACCAACAATAACCACCCCCCACCAATTTTAGCATTGTTGTTAGCAAAGGGTGGGTGGGAGACTAACAGTGGGGGCATGAACCCCTTGGGTTCTAGAGCTACATTGATAAGCAGCACTATTAGCAGCATCAGCAAGCCCCGGAGGCCAGATGACCCACTTTTGTGGACTAGATCCAGCCTGTGCGCTGTATGTTTGACACCCCTAAGCAAACAATTTAAACATGTATCACAGAGTCAAGGAATAGGGGAACTGGACTTCCAGGGCTAGATGTTGGCATGCTCATTCTCACATGCACTACAAACATAAGTGGGATACATTATTATGAGAAGAATATTTCTTAGTGTCTGAATTTAGCTAATTTTTGAGCCCCTGAAGCTATCCGGGTGGTCTAGGTCTTCAGACTGCCCCACTCCTCCTTTCTTGGCTGCCCTATCTATTGTCATGCTTATCCATCATTTAGCTTCTATGCAAGCTCCTGGGTATCACTGACCATCCCATCTTTGCTGATGTGTAAACAGAGCTAACCACATCCTGTGGATGCTGGAGCTGAGCTCCATCTTGTCTTGTCCCACTTGGGATACACTGTATTTGTCACCTACTCTTCCCTGTCCCCCCCTTTATAAAAATTAGCTGGGAGAACTCGCTTATTATTACAACATTAACACAGTTAACACAGAAATATTACAGTAAAACACACAGTCCCACAACAGGTATGTGACATTTTTGGACTTTTGGCACAAAGAACTAGAGCAAATGGATGGGCCACATTTTCACAGCAGTGCTCTCTAGCATGTTCAGAAGTAAAGTAAACAGGGCTTAACAGTCCAGTTTCTGATCAGCACTTGCTATACCTGAATATTTCAAAATATCCTTTATTTGATGGATAATAAAGTCACAGCACTGACCTGAATCATTCAGGAAGCAGAGTACATCACCCATCCACCACTTCCAGTTCACTTGCATTGCTTTAGTCTTTATCTGTTTACTACTATCATAGTTTTAGACAAAGGTTACCAGTTTACAAGGGTGGAATTAAATGTAGGTCTCCAAAAGCATTCCAATTAAGTTATAAAGACTGTGGGTTAACTTGAATAAAAGTCAAGTGATAAATTAGAATTCTGGGTGAAGGTTTTCAAGACTAGGTATCCAGCCAATCTATAACCCGTGGCCTCACTTGAAGGGGTACTAAACACACAGGACTTCCATTAACTTCCAAAAATCCAAAATCAGTTGCTGACCTGACATGCCAGCATTCACTATCTCTGAAATTCAGACACTGCCTTATGTACCTAAATCTGGATATACAGGAAGAGTGTGCATACCTATGTCTGAAACTCTGAGTCCTGGGCTTCTGGATACAGCTACCAGATTATGAAGCAAACTACTAATCTTTCAAAGCATGCCATGATGATACCATTACAATGCAAACAGTTCTCTGTTCAAGTAGATAAAGATTAATTCACTGTAACCTATTTTTAGAAAAATAATTTTACAGGACCATAGATACGTTAGGAACTGAAAAGATGCAAGAAATCAGGGGATCGTATATGTTAAGTTTAACTCTTTTTTTTGGATTAGTGATTTGTCGGGTTTTATTTTCCATTGGTTTTAGATTTTTGGAGCACAGAAATTGCCAAATAAGACATTATTTTTCAAATTCCTTTCCCTGGAGGTAAAAGATGACAGGCATTTTCTAACTATATTATGCACAAGTGGTAGATGTATTATATCTACTTTCCAGGTTCTTTAAAGTCATTCCATTATACAGATAGATTAAAGGCTTAGAAAAAAAAAGGTAGAGTCACTGACAACAATCAAGACAAAAGGCAAAGGATTTGGAATAGGAAAAATAGTTGTTGAGCAGCAAGAACTTGGCCATGGAAAGTATGGTATCTAGGCAGTATAGTATCATGGAGGTAAATAATATATAAAAACCTTATTACAACTGGAGTCTGAGGGAAGTTCAAGGTGAGGCACCTAGTGAAATCCTGACTTTAGTCACTTCCTAGTTAACTGAATCGGCGGGGGGGGAAGCGGTGGGGAGAAGTGGTGGGGAAAGAGGGGGAAGCAGGAGGAAGGAAAAGAAATACAGGAGCTGATTCTCATTTGCCAAAAGAGCTGGGCTCAGTGGCAAAAGTAACAGACTCACTTAACACAGTTGCTACCCCTAAGCTGGCAAACAATCAAGGACATACTCTCTTTCCACCAGAAACAATGAAGGTGAAAGACAAAAGTCACCTGTTGTTCTGCAACATTTTTGCTACATGCAATTTTACTATTTTATGGCTCTCTTCAAGTATGCAGCAGTAATCTGAAGCTGCAAAACTTGCAGCGGAATTAGTGATAAGCTAATTGGAAAGGAATCTTGTAAGGACTAAATGGGAATTTTGGTTAATGGCTTCCAAGTCTATAATACCATCTGTAGAACATGGTAATGCTTTTATCTTAGGGAGAAGGGGGAAAAAAGCAAAACAAAAAAAAATCACTTTGAAGTTTGCAGAGAACAAGAAGCTGGAATTAGGAATAGACATTGTACTGGAATTCCCAAAGGAACTCAATATTAGCTGATAACCAAGATATCTTTTTCTTTGCTGTGTAAGTGTGACTTGAAGAATCAGTCACATAGTTAAAGGGACTTTTTCCCCCTGACTGAACCACTGAGATGAAAAGAAATGTTCTGTACTGAGGAATGGGGGTTAATGAGACACTCCCTCCCCACAACTTGCTCTGTCATTTTTGTTAAGCTGTGTTCTGGCTTGATACAAGTTTAGGAGTGGAAAGTTAGTATATTGGTTTTATTAGCCTTGATGTTTTGCTGTTGTTTGTAAATCTATTTGCAGGCAATTATATTTGCTGATGGCACACCATTTTTATTCTACCCTATTAAAGCACTAGGAATAGGGGAGTACACTTATTTAAAAAAACCCAGACTACAGCTTGTTTGCTTACACTGGAGTGCAGAAGGTTGAACCATACAGGTCTGCTTACTTCTTTACTATCATCATTTTTAATTTAGGGAGAATATTTTCCAGTATATATGAACCTGTTAGGTAGAAGAATGAGATTTCCGCTTATTCTGGCCTACAGCTTTTTAACTTTATTTTAAAAACAACTTTTCCCTTTATTAAATTTTGAAGAGATACTGTGATACTGGTGATTTCATGACCATGCCCAACCAGGGACAGACCTAGATTTTTGCATCATATACAAAATAACATGCATGATGGCAACATTCATTTCTACCCTGCCCATGAACAGATACTTTTACCTATGTGTATTTTCAGCAATAAAGTTGAAGCATAACTTTCTGAGAAGAATGGGGCGGCTAAGGAATCCTGTCCCTACTATAACCATATGCCATTGAACCATAGATAGTGAACTAACAATGGCATTCTAATTATTGGGTAGGACGTGGACAGGATGCATGGGTTTCTTTGCAAGAGGGAAAGGTCATCTCAAACAGAAAGCCATCTCTGCATAATCAAACTAATTCTGGTGAAAAACAGAAAAGGTGTTGGGGGAAAGAAAGAAAAAAGAAAAACAAAGATTGATGCTTGCTCAGTCTATACTGTATGGAATATATGTTTATAAATTCTGTAATAACATAGCTCTTAATTATAATACCATCAGGTACTAAGGTAAGAATGCAACAAGCAAACCCCTGACACTAGAAATGTTCATCCAACCTAAAGATACCAACATATAGATTGATATTGAGAAGAATGGTAGATATTAAAAAAACCCCAATCACAATTCTGTAATTTAGTGGAAATTAATGAATATACATAACTGTCAAAATAACATGCAGTGCACTAACCACACTATGGAAATTACAGTTTGAAACGTGAGAATCAAAATTAACTTCACAAAAGCAATACTTTTTCACTGGAATTCTATATAGCCATATGTGGCTCCAAACAACTCAGGAAGCCAGTGCTGTAACTTCTTGCTCCTTTTATACCAGATAACAAGCAAGAAAAGCAATACAGTGTCCTGTTTTATAATACAGAGTTAAACTGTAACACTCAGTGCATCAGTAGCAGTCACTTAATGAGGACACAGACAGGGAGGGCATTATTTTTTTCCTTTAAATGTACTTAATTAGAGTGGTTTGGCCACTGGGGGAGAAAATAATGAGATCATAACAACTTTCTCCTGTGAATACTAATAAGCCTACTGAATGGCAACAAATTACTACACATGTAACAAAGCCTTCCTGTTGCATGTAGTATGTGACAAGCCTCTAAGTCTTCACCTTCATTATGTATAAAGGGAATCATATTTCTTTTCTGTTATTTCCGTAGATCAGCTCTTAGAATTGCAGTGCATTATTTAAAAGAAAGAATTCTCTCAATAGTCACATGCATGTGTGTATTGAAGGGGTGTTCCAAATAATCAGCAACTTCCTTTCTCTACATCCCTCTAATCGTATTAATTAAGGTCTTCTATTGAAAATAAATGACAGTCCCAGAAGACAGCATCCTGGCATAGTCCATCCAAAGAAAAGGTCCACTGAGCAAACCAGATCGGAAAACAACATTAGTGGTGGAGAAACAGAATTACTCTCTACTACAAAATGCTAATATGGAAACATAAAGCAACTCATAAAAGGCAACAGAAGTTGTTTTACATGCTACACACATTCATTTCTAAAGTTAGTCATCTCTCTCCCTGGCCTTCATTAGAAAGAAAAAAAATTGA
This sequence comes from Crocodylus porosus, assembly GCF_001723895.1. Classification (NCBI taxonomy): domain Eukaryota; kingdom Metazoa; phylum Chordata; order Crocodylia; family Crocodylidae; genus Crocodylus; species Crocodylus porosus. Next base: position 13,197,546 of record NW_017728912.1, read on the forward strand.
GCTTTATTAAAACAAGCAACTCCTCCCCCCCAACCCCTTCCCAAAACAAAAACCACTAACGCTTCTAGTTCATCTTTCATATGTGTAGATATTCCTTTCCTGAGTCCTCTGCCATTGCAATCACAATGGCAGGAGAGATGGTACAATCTTCTAATAGGAGTTTGCCTGAAGAAAGACTAAATAAACAATGAACCCAATCTGAGGATTTAACATCTGAGATCTTAACATCTATCATGTTAGGTTTTCTGTTTGTTTTTTACGTCAAAATAATACTAGTTCAATGGGCACTAACAAATTAAGCAGGAGGAAAGATAACTCTTATTAACTTGTGTTAACCCATTAACCACTTTGTCTTTGTGAGATAGCTGCTGTCCTAAAACTTCTCTCAATATTTAGCAGCTGGGGGTGCATACCTTTGGTTAATTACTAATGGAAAAAGCCCACGTCAATACGGTTCTCTTGGGCCCAGCCATGTGCAGGACTTTGCCTCTGGCAAAGTGCTGAATGTATCAATTCCCACTGGCTTCAACTGGAATCAAAGGTGTTTAGTATTTTAGGAACAGATGGAAAAAAGACCCAAGGAATAATATTACTTATTCCAGTGATCAAGGAATCATTCTGCCATTAAAACTTGATAAAAAAACGTCCAGTGACTTCAGTGGAAGTCCCTAGAGGTCTTACCATATTGATAATGAGAGCTTTTAAAAACCTAGGACTAGAATAACTGATTTTAAAAATAAAATACATAATACTCACAAGTTCAATGAGGTAGCATTACAAAGCCCAACAAAACCTCTTCTTATATTTTTAAACAGAGATCTTGTGATATATTAAATTAACACAGTGATAATACAAGACATCAGACTGATAGGATGGGAAATGTAAATCCTCTGTGTTTCTTCAGAACAGATGCATCAATAGAAATGAAAGCACTCACACTTTCAATACCAGTGTGAATGATTCTGAACTGGAAAGAAAACTCCTAACAAAGGCACATACCCTTTTCTTCTTTTTTAATAAATAAGATAAAATGTAGACTTTTTTTTTTTAATCAACATTTGCAAAACCAAAAGGTGGTAAAAGGGATCAACAACCCCCTTAGCTCAACAGGGAACTCATGGACCCCCTACATCTAAAAAGAGAGACATATAATAGATGGAGGACAGGAAAGACCACTAAGGAGGAGCATACTGCATTGGTACGCACATGCAGGGAGTGAACAAGAAAAAAAGCCAAGGCTGCAACTGAACTCCATCTGGCTACATGTATCAAGAACAATAAAAAAAGTCTTTCTTCAGGTATGTGGGGAGTTGAAAGAAAAACAAGGGCAACATTGGACCCCTGCTAAACCAGCTGGGGCAGCAGACTACTGACACCCGGGAAAAAGCCAATCTGCTTAACAATTACTTTGCATCGGTTTTTCACCAGCCCAAAGGGACCACCTTCCTGAACATGATGTGGGGTGACCAGGATGAAGATGAATATATGCCTGCCATTGGCATGGATCTTATGAGGGAGAATCTTGAGAGGCTGGACCCCATAAATCAGTTAGTCTGGATAAGCTGCACCCAAGAGTGCTAAAGGAACTGGCAGCCATCATAGCACAGCCACTGGTGAGGATTATTCAAGAACTCATGGTGCTCGGGCAAAATACTTGAAGATCGGCAGAACGCCAATGTGGTGCTCATCTTCAAGAAAGGAAGGAAAGATGACCCAGGAAACTACAGGCCAATCAGTTGACCTCAATCCCTGGGAAGATTTTGGAAAAAATGATCAAAGAAACCATTCTTGACAGGATTACAAAAGGCAGTATTCTGAGGGATAGCCAGCACAGATTTATTGCAGGTAGGTCTTGCTTGACCAGTTTACTTTCCATCTATGACCAGGTGACCTATCAACTGGACAAAAGGGAAGAGGTTGATGTCATATATTTGGACTTTAAAAAAGTCCCACGATGTCTTCATGGAAAACTGGGCAACTGTGGCCTCAACTACTCCACAGTTTGATGGCTGGGAAACTGGCTCCGAGGTCAGACTCAGAGAGTGGGAGTTGACGGAACCGAATCAACATGGCACTCAGTGACTAGTGGCGTTCCCCAAGGCTCCAATCTCAGAACTGTACTCTTTAATGTCTTCATAAACGAGCTGGACACTGGTGTCAAAGGTGGACTGGCCAAGTTCGCTGATGACACCAAATTTTCAGGAAGACTGTCCTGTCCATACTTGAGGATAGGCTGGCTATCCAGGTTAACCTTGATAGGCTTGCAAGGTGGGCGGACGGAAACCTGATGGCATTCAATACAGAGAAATGCAAGGTGCTCCACCTCAGGAATAAAAAAACCTACATCACACTTACAGGCTCGGTAATGCTACACTTGCTAGCACCGTGGCTGAAAGAGACTTGGGAATCATGATTGACCTAAAGATGAATATGAGCCACCAATGCAATACCACAACTGGCAAAGCAAACAAAACCCTGGCTTGCATCTACCAATGCATCTCGAGCAAGACCCAGGAAGTAATCCTTCCACTGTATTCAGCTGTGGTGAGGCCACAGCTGGAGTACTGCATCCAATTCTGGGCTCCAAAACTTAGAAAGGACATGGAGAGGCTTGAAAGAGTCCAGAGGAGAGCCATACACATGATCAGAGGGCAGGAGAACAGGCCTTATGAAGAGACGCTGTGAGCTATGGGACTATTCAGCTTAGAGAAGTGCAGGCTCAGGGGTGACATGGTGGCAGCCTATAAGTACATAAGGGGTATACATCAGGATCTGTTCACCGGAGCAACCCAGGGGATTACAAGGTCCAATGGTCACAAATTCCTGCAAGACTATTTTAGGCTGGACATAAGGAAAAACTTCTCTACTGTCCAGGGCCCGAAGCCCTGGAACAAATTCCCTCCAGAGGTGGTGCAAGAGTCTACTCTAGACACTTTCAAGAAACTTGGTTGTTTATCTTGTTTCAAGAAATTTGGTTGTTTATCTTGTTTGGATCCTTTGACCCTAGCTGACTTCCTGTCCCTTGGGCAGGAGGCTGGACTCGATCTTACAAGACCCCTTCCAGCCCTAATGTCTACGAAATCTATTAAATTTAAGGGTGTGGGAAGCTAGTAGCACTGGCAGTCCTTGGCAAAGCAGACGTGGGTGTTACTGAATAGACAGGGAAGTTGTAGGATGCAGGCTTTTATCTCTGAACACAGAGACCAGGCAGTGCAGAACCCCAGTTGAGAATCACTAGCTTAGTCGTTCAAGCACTTGCCTAGAGGGCAGGAGACCCAGAGTCTATATCCCCCTCACCCAAAAGCAGGCTGAGCCAGCATCTTCTGCTTCCCAAAAGTGATCTTAGGTATTATCCAGATCTTTCCGCAGCCCACCTGGTGAAGTTGACCTCCCCGCTATCCCTCAAGAAATGGGAGATACGTGGGACTAGGAGGAAGACAACAAGAAGCTAAAGGGTGCATAGCTCAGTGCCCTGGATGGGGTTCTAGTCTAGGCCCTTGCTCCCAATGGGACAGAGACTTCCCATAGCTCTCCATCCAATGAATATCAACTGCACCTTGCACTGTGTCAGCTTCCAGAGAAGGGCTGAAGAAATCATGCTTAACTTGTGGGCTGATGGTTACAGCACTTTGTTCCTAGTAAGCTGGAACAAAGGCAAGCAGGTATTGCAACCAGTTTCAGGCCCCTCACTTCAGGAAGGATGTGGAAAAGCTTGAGACAGTCTAGAGGAGAGCCACTAGTATGATCCAAGGCCTGGAGGGCAGGCCGTATGAGGAGAGGCTGAGGGATTTGGGACTCTTCAGTCTGGAAAAGAGAAGGCTCAGGGGGGACTTGCTAGCAGCCTACAATTATATAAGAGGGGTACATCAAGACCTGGGAAAACAGCTGTTCACCAGAGCTCCCCGAGGGATAACAAGGTCTAATGGCCATAAACTCCAGGAAAGCCAATTTAGTCTAGACGTAAGAAAAAAGTACTTTACGGTGCAATGTTCAGGGTTTGGAACAGATTCCTCCCAGAGGTGGTACAAGCACCTACTCTGGACTTTATTCAAAAAGCATCTGGATATTTGCTTGCTGGGAGCATTTGATCCCAGCTGACTTCCTGCCTGTGGTTGGGGGGCTGGACTCAATGATCTTACAAGGTCCCTTCCAGCCCCTAATGTCTATGAAATCTATGAAAATGCAGGTTCAAACCCCTGCAAGTGAGGGGTCCTAGAACCTGAGTCCTCTGCTTTTTACAGCCTAATAAGTGGGCTAAGCATGGGGAAAAATCCTCCTCCTCCTCCAGTGTCTAATGCCCATTAGTCATGAATTTCTGCCTGGCTATACATTTTGAACCTATGTGGCCTTGCAAGCGTAGCCCACTGTATATCTTCCCAGCTGGAGTGCAGTAGGCACATGGACACTTGTACACCTAGAGCTGAATTCCAAATAATAAATACTAAAAACTATCATGTGACACTATCATGTCTAGTTGAGATTTAGACACAAAGTAGAGTAGGATTTAACCCCTAGTGGCTACATCAGAGGTGGGTAATTATTTCAGCTGGAGGGCCACTTCATGATTCTTGGTGCGGCACTGAAAGACACGCACATACAATCTTTCAGATGATGGCATTTTAATAACAGCTAAAACCGCAATTGTATACTAAAAATCAAACATCTATTGTGACATATTTCAATTTTATTTTAAAAAATAATTATTGTCCTGATTTATGTTTGAGTAGTATATATAGAGGCAATTGCATAACAGCCCAATATAAACTCTTACTCTTGTATACCGTGTGCATGACAGGATGGGGGGGTATGTGAGGGAGGGTGGATGTAAGGTTGCTTTCCACCTACTTGGCTGCTTGCAGGTGGCTGTTCATTGTGCCAGGCAGGCAGAATGGGTGGAAAGTAGTTGGAAGCTGGAGCCAGGGTCCATGCATGCTGGGGCAGAAGCTTCCCAGCAGTAGCTTCCCCCCACCCCACCTCAACCTGCTGCTGCTTCCTCACCCTACCTGCTGCCTCGAGCAATGTAGCAGAGGCAAGAGGAGGAAAAGGAGCTAAACGGTACCCAGGCAGCTACAGCCACACCAGGAGCAGTCCCTCCAGGAAACTGTGTATGCTGGCCAGAGCTAGGTGTGGGCAAGAGTGCAGTGCAGGCTGCCCCAGGTGGGGAGCAGGCAGGACTTGACCCAATGCAGAGCACGGTGGGGGCAGCCATAGGCAGCATCCAATCAACTGGTGGGCTGGATCCAACCTGTGGGCTGTATTTTGCCCATGCCTGGGCTACATGCATGCTGGCATTAAGCAAGGAGTGTGCTCACCTATGGGATACAAGACAATTCATGATCAGTTGTACAAAGGAAAAATGTGGCCTCTTTTTCTTTGCTTACAGGGGCAACCCAGAATTAATTCAAAGCAAATGGCCTTCAGTATTTGGCAGTGTGTATAATCCAAGTAAACAGTCTCTTCAAATAGTGCAAAATTTATTCCATGAAATAGATGCAACAGGTTTGAAATAGATTAAACTACTTTTACCTACAGGCACAAAGATAGGAGGCATGGAAAGCAGTCCCAATGTTCATTTTTGTACAAGGGCTAAGTAAAAATCCAGTTCTTGTATTTTCTGAGAGTAACAATGAGATCTTTCTAGTGCCAAGAAAATTATAATTTCCTCAATGGGAGGGGAAAGGACCATGTGGGGGCTGTAGTCATACAGCCATCTTCACTTTGCTAGATGGAGGTAGATTGGGGAGGAGGTGGGGATAGGGGGAAAGGACAGAGGTTCACACTGACATTCTTTTGAAAGGTGTACTGTGGTTCACTATCCCAGGGAAGCCCAGAAGCATTGTGATTAAGACAGATATTGTACTTGGAATGCCTGCTTGGCTTGCACTTCTCTCCTTGTGGACAGTGGCTTTCAACCCACGCTCCAGTTCATCATCACCAATATATCACTTTTAAGGCAAAAAAGCAGAGATCATAAACTATTCTACTGCAATGAAATTTACAGCAGTATTGTGTGTGTAGGCCAAGTTCTTCTGTATCAACATATTAAATGTTAATATATCTGACTGGCAAAATGTTCTATGCACTGGTAGCAGCACATAAAATCTGCTGAGCAGCTTTCATAATTTAGTTTAAAGTTATAATTTTAAGATCTAATTGGTATAATATGCCTACTACCTCATAATGCATAATATTCCATAAGCGTTGCATATGAAATATGCTTCAGCAGCTAAGTCAGTCTCCCCAGGAAATAAGGGGAAAATGGAACATACACAGTTAATAACATTCCTTGTCCATTCTGTCTTTTAAGATATTTTATCTATTTTACTTATTATTGTAGACATCTCATCATAAAATATGATAAATACCCTGTAAAGATGGAACATATACATACACATATACAAAATGCACTAAGAATTTGTAAAAATAAGCTGGCCAATACATTTGGAATACAAGAAGCCTTCAGCACAAGAGGAAGTTGCAAATAGTTAAATGAACCAGATAATAGTGTATATAGTAAATCAGCGGGGGCTCAACTTTTTGACAGGCATGTCACATATTAGCTCCACACCTTCCCCATGTGCCACTCCTACCCCTTTTTCTTACCTAGCCTGTTGCTGCTCTTTCGGTTTCCTGCCCTGTGCTCCCTGCCTGATCTGTTGCTCTGCTTTCTGCTCCCTGCTCTATCTGCCACTGTGCTGCCTGTCCTCTCCCTAGTGTGCTGCATATCATACACAGAGGATGCCCATGCCACTTGTGGCACCCATAGTACAGGTTGCCCTCCCCACCTTTTAAATGGTCCCTAAAGACAAATTTCTCAATATTATATATTCACAAGAAGACTCACATCTGCCTATGGAAAAAAACTTGCAATTTAATATCCATTTAATAAATATTATTTTATCTGCATGTCTACTTCACTTTCCTAGAATTTGTTTTTGATGAGCTGTCACTCATTTACAAAGACCTTTAAAAATAAACTAAAATAAAAACATAGAAACAATCCCCCTTTAACATGCAAAGACTTTTTGAAGATTTGTTTATTGAATTTTCTTTGGAAAATTCTACTAAACAATCTAACGTATTCTGTTAGTTGTTTAAGGTTTTTTATAGCCTTTCCCACCACCCTGTAACACCCATACACACAGAACTACACAAGCAACTCTTGCCAAAATTAACTTAAAAGCCATAATCAATTATTTCCTTCATACTATTTTTAAAAAGTGCATTTTAGTGGTGTGTTTTAAATATGTGGAAGTTCTATTATTTCCTTTTATGTACCTGATATAAGTAATAGAGTAGAAAGATACTTCAAAAAATGTAACAGAGTAGCTTAAAACATACTCCAATTTTGTCATGTAATGATATCTAGGAACAGAAAAAAATTCAAAATAATGACCAATTCCTATTCAATTCAATAAAATCAATAAAAAGTATTTGCATATGTTAGCTTCTGGATTACAGAAAACTGGAATTCCATTATATAAAAATTTCTGAGACTTCAGAATTTTGTTTAAACCAAATAACTCACAAAAGAAAGAGAGACTGCACACATGCCACATAGCCACTAACTCAGTCATCAGGACACTTCTCTCAGATAAAGGAGACCTGAGTTAAATTACCGCTTTGTCTGATCTGAAGCACAGACATGAATCTAGGTACCTTACACATAAATAAATGGCTTACTTTAGCCAAAGAAAAACTGCCTCTATAGCTTGATGTTGATGATGTCCACTTGCACCAAAGCAAACTGAGTAAGGGATTCAAACCTGGCTTTTCCCCTGACAAGGTAAATCAGAGGTAGGCAAAACACGGCCCACAGGCTGGATCTGGGCTGGGGCAGCTTCCCACTCTCCCTGCTGGCACAGCCCAGCCTGGCTCCATAGAGGGCCTGTCAGCGCAGGCCCTGCACTTCTATCCTGTCCCACCCCCCGCCGCTCTAGGCCCCTGCCAGCCCTGGCCCTAGAGCACCGGCATGGGCCCTGCGCTTCTGCCCAGCTGTTGCTGCACTCCCATGTGCCCACTCACTGCCACTTGCTCCCCTACCTGCCCCCACCATTTCTCTGCTTTTCTGCCTGCTGCCACCACTCCACCCCACTCCTTGCCTGCTGCTCCAGCACCATGTGGTTCCTGGCTGCAGTGCTGGGACTGCAGGACTCAGCAGAAGTTGGCCTGGCCCCCGCAATTCCTGGCTGGCTCTGTGCGGTGCTAGCCAGGCTGGCTCAGCTCCTGCTGCTTCCTGTGGTCTTGGCTGTGCAGCTGGAACATGGTGCTGGAGAGTCAGGCGGGGGAGGGGATGGGGAAGTGGCAGAAGGGTAGCGGTAGCAGATGGGAAGGGGAAGTGGCTGTGAGTGGGAGGATGGGACCTGCACTGGTGCCCTGGGGTCAAGAGTGGCAGGAGTGTAGAACCTGGGCTTGGAGAACTGGTAGGGGCTCCACCTGCTGTGGTGTGTGGGGTGTGTGCTGTGAGCAAACCCTCCCCACATGCCACAAACCTCACCATGGGCAACTGGTGCCTCCTGAGTCGGGGGGGCACTTGCCCTGCCAGCAGCCAGTCAGCAACTGGAAGGAGTGTGTAGCATGAACTAATGTGGCTGATGTTAACAAAAAGTGTAATAATAGTGAAATATAACCATGTTAGTCTTGTCTTGTAAGCAACTTAAAAACTCCATTTTGTATCCTTCTGCCTGACATAAGTGAATGAACTCTGCATAACCTGTATGTATGTATGAGTGTGTGTAAAAGGGTGAATGATGAGAGAATGGCATAGAGATGGGAGAAGAAGATGTAACTGTTTATATAAGCAACAAGGCGCCAAATATAAGTTACCAGTCAGTAAACTAATTAATGAACAGCTGAAGAATCCCTTTTAAGCCTTGGGCACAAAGAAGATAACAAGAAGGAATGACAGACAGGCAGCAAAAACACTCCAGGGCTAAAATAAGCTAAAGACAAAAGAAGAACAACCACAAAAACAGAAGCTGGGTATAGAAAACCCCCAAAGCACTGAAAGGGTGCCAATCCCTATAAAAGAACACTTTGAAAATGCCAAGTGGGGTGAGTCTCTTTCTCTACTGCTGTTTCATCGGAGCACAGATGCATCTGTTCACCCCTCTCCAGCCGTTATCTTCAAATCTGCTATCTCCAAATCATCATCATCTACTCAATAATGCCGTGTTGGCCACCCTGGGCTGATATTGAGCAACTATTGCTGGTAACTATATCTAGTGTATGTGTGGATGAAATGGTTGTTTTGTGTATGTGCGCTTCTTAATGTCATGGTAACGATAACTGTTCACGGACACATACAGACAGGATAGCTGCATCCAGACATGCGAGCGTGTGCGGTTTGTGACATCACAAACCTTTGCAGCACCACAAACCACATGCCCAAAACATTAAAGTGTGTCCTGCACTGCAAATTTGCAGCTCAGTAGCGAAAAAAAAAGGTGTGAAAAAAGTGGTGCAGTACACGTGACAGGAGCAAGCATCAGCAGACATGGAGGCTTGGTCCTCTACTCCTTTAGTTGTCTCCCGGCTCTTCCAGCATGCTGGGAGGAGCAGGGAAAGGGCAGTTTTCCTGAAGCAGGGCAATTTGCTTCACATCAAAGTGCACATGCAGGGGCATGCACTGTGGCAAAAAGTAGGGGCACAAATTTATGCTGCTACCATTTTTGCCATTGCATGCACACACCCCTGTATGTGGGGACATGCCCTATGTGTGTAGAAGACACTGGGAATTCATTCTTCAGGGCTTCATTTTCTCCACTATCAGAAGATGTGGAGAGAGCGAGCACCAGGAAACTGGTAACCAATTCTTATTAATGGTCTTAATCCTGGTGTGATTTATAGCAACCTGCCCTGAACTGTGTTACTGGACTTTACTTCAGAAGAGATCTGGCAAAGTGGAGTGCTACTCTGACAGAGTCCAACTATGTGCCCATGATATACTCTGATGCTCCTGACACTCTGGAATTGGAAAAGCAGTCCTGACAGAAGCACTGATGGACCAGCAGTCTATCCCTTTGACAGTGGAAGTCTGCACTCTGCCGCTGTAGCCACGTTAGGATATTTTTCAACTTCCTGAATGGTACAAATGGATTATAATGGGCCACAGAGCCTGTGCCTGTGTTCCAGGTTGTATGAACTTCTTACTTGCATTTAAATGTGTAAAGAAACTTAAATTATTTGTAGATCTTATTGCAAACTCTAAACTGTCCTGAACTAGTTCATTTCATTTGGTTGTTCAATGGATTTATCATTTTTTTCTTTAACTGTATGTGCCAATAAAAATATCATCAAAAACAAAAGATAGAACAGATACATCAAAGATTAATGGTCTGATCCTGCAACTCTTTCTCCCCTGAATAATTCCTGAGTATTGCCTACCCCTGTAAGTAGTCCTGTTGCATTCCAAAGAACTACTCATATAAGTAAGTATTATTTGGATGAATAAGGCTTGGAGGATTGATCTCATATTTCCTAGGTGTATTAAAATCTATCAAAGACACAAAACCCTAATACTCACTAAAAGAGGTAAGACTAGAACGTAGAAGAGCTCATGCCACCTGCAAAAAGGTGGATATGGTTAGTGTGAAACTGGCCTTTCTTAAATTATGCAGTATCCTTCTAATAGTGACCATCCACTTCTACAATGTCACATGAGGGTAAAAACACATAAACAATATTAAGCTGTCTAGGACACTTCTTGAAGGAACTGTGTTTAACAGACGAGTTCTGACAATGATGGCTGTCTCTTCTTTTCAAAAGCCCTCAGTAATCCTCAAGTTAGATTGCAAGCAAATCCAGCCTGATCTACCACCATGTGGGGAAAAAACAAAAACAGGCAGAAACCCCCCTGCCTCAAACATGTATTTTCATTAGGGTTAAGGGTCATAACGGAAATATTGGATCTGTGAGAAAACAGAAGGGTGACGTGGAGATCAGTACTGCCTTTACTGGAAAAATGGTCTATTTTTAAAGGGTGAAGGAACAGGACAAGGCAAAAAGAAAGCACACTTTTTTTTCTTTCTGCCAACACTTCACAATATCATAGTTTTCCATTAAAAAAAAAACAAAACCAAAAAATAGATCCAGTCTTGGGGAGGAGGGTGGAGGAGGGGAAGGTGGCTATTCAGAAAGAAATACAGAAATAGAGCAGCTTGTTAATTTCCTCCTGTAAGCTGTTTTGGGCATCTATTCATATACATATAAATCACATACACACACATGCACTTTATTTTTTCCTTCTGTTCTTGCTTGAACCTTTCCTGGAAGAGCTTTATGCTTCTGAGTTTGAGAACCACTGCAAAAAATCATTATAATGAAAGAGAGTGATATATTAATTTAATAGACTGCCAACTGGGACAACCATGGGCTACCAAGATAAACTTACCCTAGGGATGTCCAGATAGGTTTTTCTTTATATGTCCATTTAAATGAATTATTTGCACTGCACAGGCTTTTAGTCTACTAAAAGAAACAGATAACGTGAATGGAATATAACGTTGTCACAGAATAATGGTCTCTTGCTGCCAAGAGAAGAAAAAAAATATTGAAAATGAATACTGAGGTGATGTTACCAAGTTTATTTTCAAAGTGGGAGACAATTAGGTTGCAACAATGTTGCCTTCTGCTGGTATTCTTTCTATTATGACAAATGAAGACAAAGTAAATAAAATAAGATGGATGGATATTGCTGATGTGGAGTGACAGTTACTCACTGTGCCATATTGAAAGATTACACCCTTATTGGCCTAGATTTCATACAGTGACAGTCACACATCAGTAATGATTAGGTAATCTAACAATCTAATGCACAGTCTCAGCTTTTTACAGCTAAAATTATATTGGGACAATAGCACGTGTATACTTAAGGCTTAAAACAACTATTTGCAAAAGCAGTCAGCTCCTGTTCAGACACCTGAATGAAGTGCTCAATATGCAGTAATTCCCATTGTTCCGACTACTTATTTAGGTGCCTGAATTACAGCTGTTACATGTTGAGTTCTTTTGAGTATCTAACCCTATTTATAAATGAACTGTAAATCCATAATATGTACTACTTCAACTCAGTGGTATGTTTTGTAACTACTGCCCTCTCTTTTAGGGTGTATGGAAGAGCACTGATTCACACTGTTAACAATTCTGTTTCTCGTTCATCAATAGTCAGTAACTAGAATGATGTTACTATGTATTTTTAAGCCTAAATACTGCTGGGGTAGTCTTCTAGGCAGGGAGATTCATTCCACAAGAAACAAGATAAAGATATATATAGATATATCAAATATATAGCTCAAGAAATAAAGATATACATAGCCTCACTAAGGCAGCTAAGGGATAAACCCAAACTATGCAGATGAATCCTGTACTCCCTCCCCAAGACAGTGAAATGAATGATCACCACCCTCTGAGTGGGGAGCATGGGGTGCATAAAGTTTTTATGAATTTAGTTCTCTCCAGAGCACTTGTGTAGAACCAAGTATAACCTGAACCAAATTGTTCCAACTGCCTTTATTCTGCAGACCATTAGTGATTTAGAGACCAGTGTGAGACTCCAGCAGAGCTGCACTGGAAATTATATGGTCTGAAATGTACATCATTACATTTGATAGGAAAGAATAAATAATTCTGTCAAAAAGCTCTGTAATTTTAATTGAAAGGTCATAGAAAAGCATCAGCCCAATGACAGTATTGTTAGTACAGTATTTAAATGATAGTTTAGCTGAAATTAGTTAATCATGGGTACTGAATATATACAAAATCACAATTAGGCAGCTATTTTCACACTTGAGGTGCACAATTCTCTGTGTTAGTCAATGCAGCAGAACTCAATAAAACACTATCACTCGTATCTAATATGATGGTATTTATGCACAAGTATGGTTTTCAATAACATTTTCAGCTGCTTCAAATTAATTCTACCTTATTCATTCAGTTTGTCAAAGTACTTCAGAGGATAACTCTTTGATATTAATAGTAATGGAGATGCATTGCATCTGACAGTGCTAACAACATGTTTAATAGAATACATTACATTTGAGTAGATTAAGGATATGATGTGAATGCTTTTAAAAAAAATCCAGTGTTTCAGAAAACAGCTATCTTTGAATGATAGTCTCTGTTGTCATTTTCTAAATTTATCTCCTCTATATTATTTTTCCTTTTAATTTGATTTTATATATATTCTCACGAGATATTAACAGGATTCAACTCTTGCATTTTCTTTAGCTATTAATAAAACGTTTTATATCCAATGACTATCTATTAATGAAGTCAATAGTTAACTGTTGTTTATAAATGACTTAAGCATAATAAAAAATGTCATTTTTAGGTGTATTTCACAAAAAGAAATAATAGGAAACATATAATTTCAGATCCTTAGAGTCTATTAGAGCGGAGCACTTTTATTATTTCTTAAAGAGGGGCTACATGGTTTATTTTTATATAATTTCATTAATCCAATTGTGCTGTTCTTCAAAGCAAAGGCAATTTTGCCACTTATGTGGGAGGAACAGAATTAGGCCTTATACCTTTCTTTCCTGCAACTGAATTTTTCATTCAAGTTCTCTCTCATACATACACAAAGGAAATGATGCAACCATTTTATACACACATACACACGCACACACTGGTTAGAGTACAGTGCTCGCTTTTGCTTCTATAACTATTTTTAGAAAACTGCTTGTATCCAAGAGGTACATACTGTAAGGTTTTATATGTGATGAAAGCAATTTACAATTGTGACTAACAGTTTATTAAAAATACATTCAAAATGTAATATATTTGTTGCAGCTGTTTCTTTAAAAACAGACAGAATGACCTGCATGTTTTAATTTTAAGAGTGCAGAATTGCCAATCTAAAACCTTTTATTCAGTGGAGCAATATTTTGAGATTATTATAGCTTGCGGCATGTTGTGGCAATTTAATAAGATTCTTTTTTTTCAGTTATGTGACGTTTTTAAAAAAAAAAATGTAATAACCAAAAAGTTACCCAGTGCTATATATCCTTTTCTCCCTGAATTCTCTTTCAACAGTCAAACTGCTAACTTTCAAAGCATCTTCTGGGATTCTTAGTACAAATAACCAGGGTACTAAACATTACAAATGCCTGATAGCTATTTAGCAGTTATATCAAATACATCAGTTTTTTGCAAAGCATTCTCTGGCCATCCATTTCACTTCATGGTCACTCTTATCCTCACAGAGGAAGAATGCGTCCTACATTGGGTATTTGCAGTTTAAAATGGTAGAAAATTTTCAGATACCAGTTAGGAAAACACAGCCATTTTTTCCAACATGCACAAACATTATCTTGGTTGAATGCTACAACCACAAAAAGTAGGCAAGAGAAACCACTAACTTCCGACATTTAAAAAACTTTTAAATCTATCAATAATTCAATCTGTTCTTTAAAATTTACGCTGAAATATTTTATTAGTTCAACACACATTCACTTCCTGTTTATGAGACTGATAGCAACATACAAGCTTTATATAAAATAACTCTTCTTGGACCCAATCATGGTAAGAGTTGAGTACTTTCTGGAAAAGCTTGCCCTCAGTACCATATGAAGCATCTACCACGAGGGACCTGTCACCTTGTAGAATCAAACTCTGACATTTACTAACTTTTCAGCAATTGAGAGTGCTGGTAGGAGACTCTACCTTCACAAATGTAGAGGTCCCTCGGTTCATGAGAAAGGTGCTACTTCAGAAAGGGCAAAGGAGATGTGACAGTCAATTTATTGCTATGATCCAGCAGCCATACATGGAGTGAATGGATAGTTTGTGGACTGAACTCAGTCATAGAACTGCAGCAACTACCACCAAGGTACCTATTAGAGCTGTGTGAAATTTTGCCAATGTTTCATTTCAAGGCTGTTTCGACTCGTTTTGAGCTTGAAACAGCAAAACTGAAAGAAACAAAAGGCTTTGAAACAGCCTTGAAACAAGGGCACTTGAAACGTTTCGAAAGTTTAGAAACGTTTCGGGTTTCAAAGCTGGGCTTGCTTGTAGGGAAACAAAGTAAGGGGGGGGGAAGAGTGGGCAAGGACTGTGCTAATATTGACATGTGTAGCTGGCCAGTGACTGTGATCCTTCCCTGAGGTCTCTTCCAATCCCAGTGCTCTGGGGAAGGGACAGAAAAACAGCTGTGCCTTAACACATACACAAAGTCACACATCAGAAGTTCTGCTTGTCAGCAACTTGAAGTGCAGTTTCCCAGAAAACCCTGCACCTATCTCCTTGAAACTTGGAAGGCTCTGTGGTCTCAGAGGGGGCTACCATCCCTGCAAGTTTCATCTGAATCAGGCTAGAAATGACAAAGTTATAGGTAGCTTTGTGTTTCCCCATTACAGCAAAATGTCAAAACAGCGCTGAAACAGTGAAAGTTTCGATGAAACAGAACAGAACAGTGCTTTCAAAACTAAATGAACCTTGAAATAAAACACTGTCCCATTGAAATGGCAGTCAAAACAAAATGGTGCTGGAAATGGTGCCATTTCGCACAGCCCTAGTACCTACTTACCATAAAGGAACTCTATAGCCTACAATGAGGAAAGACTCTAACTCCATACCCCCTTGTACCAAGCACACGCATATTAGCTGGGTGCTAGAGGGCAGATTTGCATCTTTCATGAGTTTCAAATCTTACTACTTTTTCATTTGACAAATAAGAATTCACATCTGACGTCTTAGCTGTAATAGAAGGGTAGTTTCCACACATACTATACCTGCACATCATTGGTATTCATCCTTGTTCCCTCTTTCCCAACAAAGATGTCATCTATGTCAACAAGAATGTACCTATCCAAGGACAATGTGAGCTTCTTCCCAGAAAGGAAAGAGACCGCATCTACGAAGATCAGCTTGTGCAGCCAGAAGTTCAAGTTGTTGCCGAAGAGGACTCGCTGAATCCCATCATGCAGTCCTGTGTCATGAACTACTGTGGCATAGAGAGCACTTTTAGCAACAGGTGGTGGAAGGTTTTCTGGTGCCTTTACTTTTGCGAATATCACAGGCTGATATGCTGAGTGATTAATTTGGAATACTGTCCAGTCATTTCCAGGTAAGGGGCCTTTATCAAGCTTTGATGATTTAGTCACATGAAGCAATGGAGAATGTGGGTTAATACAACAGTCTTTAACACCTAGATTGCTGTGAACATGAAAAGAGAAACCCTTCAACTGAAAGCTCTGCAAGCTGTTCTCACTGCCTCTATAAAATCCAATGACACCCACTCCATATTCTATACAGTATTTATCTAGAAGGCCTCTGTTCCAGGAGTCCATATTCACATACTTTAAAATGTTTTCATATATAATGAGAATGTATTTGCCTTTATTTTTATCTATAAGCACTGGAAGATCACCTTTCCCAGGAGCAATCTCTATGTGGTATTGAAATCTGCTGGATTCTAGAATGGTTATTATATCTTGACCAAGTGTTGAATACTGGCTTTCCACAAACACCAGCACTACAAGATCAGTCCTCAGGGGATCAACGGGCTTCACTGTCTTCAGTTCCATCAATTTGTATGGCAACAGCTGAAAATCGCCACATTCCATGTCTGAAGAGATCTCAGAAAGTTCATTTTCCTGTTTGTAGCCATTATACAAATAGTAAGCAGAAATAACAATGCTCACCATACAAAAAGTGGCAAGCAGAATAACTGTTCTTTGAAAATGTCTGTGAAGTTTCATGATAAAACTCATGTTGTATACTTGCCTTAGACTGTTCCCAAGCAGCAGCAGCATTAAAAAAATTATAAACAGCTTTCAACAACTTGTTCCAGTCCTGTTTAATAATTTATGTCACCATTGCAGCACATATGTCTATCTTCCACAAGCTTTACAGAAGGTATAGTCTAGAAGAAAAGAAAATTAGAGGTTTAAGTCATGCATTAAAATATCATTGCATTTTAATTATCCTATAGTAGGCAAATCATTGCTAAGTATAGGTTTGAAAAATCAAGTCTTTTTTTGAAGTTTGAAACAGTGTTAAAATGTTTTCTCCCCTCTACCATTCACTTTTTCCACATTTTAAAACCAAACAAATTTAATCTCTGCATTTCCTAGCTACACAGGCTGAGGTCAGAGATCTCCTCCAGTCCCACATAACAGCCACATCTCAGCTAGCCTGTGTACCTGTGTAACAACCATCATGTTGGTTGTATTGATCCTAGAACAGGGACTGGCAGAATTCCAGGCACTTTCATCTCGCCCATGGGCATTCACCAACTAATTGTACCCCACTCAGCCCTTCAGTCCATGAGGGTGGAAGAGAGGCGCCCATGTATACACACCCCTGCCAACATAACCTACTGCGCCTCACTCCCACCCTTGTGGGTGGAAGGGCCTGGCTCGGCCAGCACACAGCTTCTGGGTGGGGCTGCTGCTACCACTGCTACAGTCACTGGGGGACTTACTCGGCTTCCCTGGAGTCCTGCTCACTCTGGGCAGTAGGTAGGAAAGTGTTGGGGACAGGGGCACCGCTGCAGCTGGGTGGAAGCAAAGAGTGTGGAGCTGGGGCTGAGGGCACTGCGGAGCCTGCACCCAGGGGGGTGGCAACAGTGCAGGGCTTGGGTGGGCAGTGTGTGGGTGTGGCAGAGCATGTGAGGAAGTGTGGGTCTCCTCTCCCCACACTCACCCCACGGCTTGCAGCCCCGCCAGCAGCAGGCAGGGGTGCTCATGCCCAGCAGTCGCTGGTGCCCGGCAGCATGTGGCTCTGGCCAGTGCTGCACACTGAAGGAGGAGCACAGCCTGGCCAGGCTACTTCTATCGCTGGTGCTACCTGCTACACATGTGCAGCCTCTGCACTCGTGCAGCACTGGAGGGAAGGCCCTCCGTCAGAAGTGGAGGGGAGCCCTGGCCACTGCTTCCCCATGGAGTCCTGGGACCTGCACAGCAGAGAGCGGCACAGGCAGCCAGCTCTACCACATGGAGCATCCCTCTGGTGGCACGTGAGTGTGGGGGCTGTGCATGCGCAGCAGGGAGTGCCAGTGATAAAGGTGGCCTGGCCGGGCTGTGCCCCTTGCCCTTACATGCAGTGCTGGCCAGAGCCACACACCGCTGGGCAGCAGTCCCTGTGCCAGGCATGAACGCCATGAGCATGCCCATCTGCTGCTGCTGTGCCATGGGGGGGGGGGAGTGTGTGGAGGGGATCCCCCCCACACCCCACAAATACCACACACCCACACCCTTCATCCACACACCCCTATATACACCCCCATATTCTATGCCCCCCCCACACAGTCACATCCCACACACCCCAGCATACACACACACACACACACACAGAGTATACAACTCTACAATTTATTTTTTGAGTTATTATTTAGTCACCTCTATATACAGTATGCAAACAGAAATCATAACACACCTATTTTTTGTAATAAAATTAAAATAGATTATAGTAGGTGTTTGGCCTTTAATGTATGATTTGTTTTTTTTCTGGTTCTAAGATGGCAGTCCTCACTCCCAAAAGGAGTATTTCCAGGAGGCAAGAGGAAGGACTTCCAGTGGCAAAGGCCAGGGGTTAGGGATGGGACTTCCAGTCCCAAGATGATGACCGGGGGTGGGGCAACTATCAAGGGGTGGTGCTACCCATGTGGCTCTCAAAAGCTCAAACTTCATTAAGTGACTCTCCATGTGAAATAATTGCCTGCCCCTGTCCTAGAATGTTAATAATAGAGGATGAGCAAAAAGTGTTTCAAAAAGTGTTTCAATGGGAGTTAGAATAATAGAAAATTAAAGTTGGAAGGAATCTCAGGAGGTCATCCAGTCCAACACCCTGCTCAAAGCAGGATCATGCACAACTAGATCATCCAAGCCAAAGCTCTGTCTATCCAGGTCTTAAAAACCTTCAAAGATGGAGATTGCACAACCTCTCTGGGTAACCTGTCCCAGTGCTTTACTATCCTCCTCATGAGAAAGCCTTTCCTAATGTCTAACATAAACTTCTTTTGCTACAACTTGAGCCCATTGCTCCTTATTCTGTCATCTGCCACTCCTGAAAACAGTCCAGCTCCATCCTCTTTGGAACCCGCTTCAGGTAGTTGAAGGCTGCTATTAACTCCCTCCCTCAGTCTTCTCTTTTCCAGACTAAGTAAGTCCAGTTCCCTCAACCTCTCCTCAGAAGTCATGTGCCCTGGCCCCCTAACTACTTTTATTGCCCACAGCTAGACTCTCTCCAATTCGTCCACATCCTGTCGGTAGTGGGGGGCCCAAAACTGGACACAGTACTCCAGATGTTGCCTCACCCGTGCTGAATAGAGGGGAAGAATTACTTTCCTCAAACTGCTGGCAACACTCCTACCAATGCAGCCCAGTATGCTGTTAGCTTTCTTTGCAACAAGGGCACACTGTTGGCTCATGTTCAGCTTACTGTACTAGTGGGGAACTCCACTTGATACTGGCTGCCAACCAGACATTGAGCCATTGACTACTACTCCCAATGATCCAGACAGTTTTCTATCCACATTACTGTCCATTCATACAACCCATATTTCCTTAGCTAGTCTAGTGCCTAGTTAGGAATCTAAATACCTAAATACCTTTACAAGTATAATCCTAAATTCCCTTCTTTGTATTGGTAACTTCGTATTGGACGCATCCTGTGGAACTCAAACACAGGAAGTGTGATACCAGAGAACTGCAGAGGTACACATCCCCTGCCAAACCCTAAATCCTGCCCCAGTGTGCACAGGAATGTCTGTGATGTCTGACCAAACATTTATACAGTAGAAAAATTATATTTCTAATCTTTATATTTTAAAAAACAAAACCTAAGGAAGGAGGGAGAGGGGAAATCATTCCACACAGGAGATTTTAGATTTTGCAAAAATCTTATGTCAACATTACATTGCAATACTCAAGTTAAAGTTGCATAAGCTTATGAATATATATATACATTTTTAAACTCTGACACATTGTATGCATGGATTCTGCTGCAATTCTTTCAGTATAGTCACGTACCTTCTCAAACAATGTACTATGACCTTCCCCCCACCTTTAATGTCCAATGTATATTTGTAGTATCGGGCTGTCTGACACACGTATTTAAATATTATCTATACAAACATACAAAGTAAAAAAGTAACCTAATCTTTGTAAAACATGCTAAAAATTAAATTTAACATCGAAGAGCAGCAATGAAATTTGCTGGTGCGTACATGGCATCTAATTTTGCATTTTATGTCCAAAGTTTAAAGAACTGTGCTGACAGTCAAAAAGATAATATAATGGGAAAAAATTTAAATGTCTATCTAAAAAACAAACTAGAAAAATATTATAATGAAATTAGTTTAAATATAAAATAAAATATTGCAAGATGTAGACTTAAGGTCATAGCAACATTTGTATAATACTGTATAGCAAATAACAAATTAGTATAATCTCATAATATATCATAGTTCATAAATATAAGGGGACGCCTTTAAGTTTGCACATGAAATCTTAAATCAATCACTTCCTGACTTTTGACACTTAACTACATAGATATCTTTCACATACTTGTAATGCATTTTTAATAGAACTGAAAATGATTTTTTTTTAAAGTTAAGACTGAAGTCTCTCTAAATTTAGTCAACAGCCAGTGCTGATGTGTATAAAGTCTATGGAGTTTAACATTTCTCACGCAATATTTGTGAGTACCTCTAGAGCAAAAAAGTGTATCCATATGCAAAAACTAGCACAGATGCACATTTACACTTTCTTCAGGAATATGCTAATGCTCATTTTAGAGACCTAATGAAGTTTTGGTCCACAGCATTTTGTGCTCTGCACTGTTCTGCCAAGTGAGCAAAAACCGTCTTTTGCTAAGAATTTCTATTCCTAGAATTTCACTAGCTTCATTTATTGTTGGTACACAAAGCAGAAAATAATTGAACAAGACCTAGTAGGCTTGTGTTCCGTAAGATATGCAGAAAATTAACAAACAGATAAAGGAAAAGTTTGGTAGCAAAAGAAGTTTTGGGCTTTGTCCTACTCCTAATAGTCCATAGCAAAATCCCCACTGATTTGCATCAAGAGAGGAACAGATCTTTTATTTTGAAGCATTCAAAATGCATGTTACCAAAATGTAAAAAAACAGGGTAGAAGCAAACAAAGTACTTAACAATGGCTTTTCAACTTTCTCAGGTTTAGCTACATCCCAACGGGGGAAATAAGGAATATAAGCACAAGCTAAAAAAAAGATGAACAGCAGCACAAGCTGAGTAGACAGAGGCATCCGAGGCTGCTTTAATGAGAGCTTGGCACTCCAGTTATAGCCTACATAAAAGCTGGACTATGGACAAGGAAATGAGCACACAGCTGTATCTTATTCAGATGATGATTACATTTAAACCCACCAAACAAACCTATTCTCTGTCCATAGCTTTACTTTTTTTACCCTTGCTCTTTAGAGTACAGGAGTAGGTGCACAAGTATGCTGACACTATGCTCACTGGAAAGGCTTAAACTTAACACTTAACTTTATTTGTCATTGGAAAAACCCTTATACTCTTGCACTGGAGCACAACAAACTTGCACTTTATTTTTCACAAACATGGATTGGTTAAAAACACAATAATTCTAGAGTCACTGGTCTGAAAAATATGCAATTTGCAAATTATTATAAAAAGACTAAATAACAATTCTGTGCGAGAAAACAGCACTACCAGAAACGTTTGAGAGGTTATTCACCTAGTCACCATCACACATTTATGTTAGATACTATGGAGGGACCATCAGTCTAGCTAACAGTAAAGTGATGGTTAATCAACAGGGAATATGAAACAAAAGAAAAGCTCAGTCTTCAGAGACTGGGATGAAATTTAAGTAGCACATTTTCTGACAGGTGACTGTTCATTTGTGGATACAACTCACGCCTGAGAAACTTACCATCACAGTTTTGCATCTCTAGTTGAGCTGGCTGACAGAAAATGTACCCTTAGGTAATTTTTACGAGCAAGTTCATGATTAATAATTCATTGTAATTTACTTTTTACTTACTGAACACTGTCAGCACGCTTTGTGTCTATCTACACATTAGTGTCCAATAATCATGGCATCTGAACTTTAGTGCACAGCCCTATACTGCTCTTGGATTTGCTTAGGATATTATATTTGATCAGAACTGACTTTTGTTGCCATAGGTGTGCATGTGTTCACACACAAAGCTAAGGCAGCCAGACACCAGTCTTCTGTTGGCTGAGTACAACCGTCTCCCTGAATAAGTCAAACCCTTATCAGACACACACCTATCGGTCCAATGACAGGGTGAGTGCACCTACCACTACAGGCCCACAATCCTTCTGTTCCTGCAAGAGTCACTGCTTTGGTTTTGAACGTCCAGGGGTCAGAATAACTGGTCTCCAGCCTGCCATTGAAAAATAACCAGCATGCTTGGGAAATGCCTCTTTCACCGCTAGCTCTCATTTGTAAGCAAACAGAGGAGATGGTGAGGGACTGCCACCAAAACACAGTGGCTACTGCCTAGAATAGGAAAGAAATCTTGGTTGTCCTTTGCCTGAGGGGAAATAGGCCCCCGTAAGACCAGCTGGGAAGCCATCCCAGGAAGAAAGAAGTTTCTCCAGGCATTACAGAAGAGATGCAAACCAAGGGCTACAAAAGAAACAAGCACCAGTGCTAAGAAAAAGCAAGGGATCTGCAGCAAGCCTATTACTGTATTTACTCAACTCCAACATGGCATTCCCTCTCCATTCAACATGGAGAAATCAAAGCCTTGTCTTAGCATTGGGTGTCAGGTAAAAATACAGCAGCTGCAGTCAGAAGATGGTGCAGGGATCTGCTTGCCAAGGCATAAGGCAGTGCAGGGTCCAGATTAGAGGCAGGCAATGGCAGGGGAAGGGGCAGAAGGTAAGTGACAGAGGGACAAGGGGTGAGGTGGCAGGGGACCCAGCGTGGAGGAACGTAACAGCACAAAACAATAGAAAAACCTAGTGTGGGGGCAGGGCAGGAGGCTGGACTGCCCCCCCTCCACCATGCCCCTCTCTGGTGCCTGCATACTCCCATCTCCCCCTCCTGCTGCTTTCTTGGACCCAACAGAAATAAAGATGACTCCCCAAAAACTAGATTCTATGCATGGAAAACTATAAAACAACTGTATATTTTTCTATACATGGGATCAACTTATTAAGGGTCATCTTAAATTTGAAGTATAGGACAAGGGCACAGAACAGAAAATGTGGAGCTATGTTATAGGCTAATTCTTTTTAAGAAGAGCTTCATATTTGGAGAGGACACTACTTTCACCTCAGTCCCTCCTGTGGATTCTCATATGAACTAGAGGATAAAAATCTCTGGAAGTACACAATGCAAAAGAAAAGGAAGGGGAAAAAAGTTAATCTTGCTCGCCTGCAGAGAGGGAGATCTTTGAAGCAAAGGAAAAAACTACAGGTAAATACTACATTGCATGACTTATCACCTCAAAATAAAAAATAAAAAAATGCAGTTATCTGGAAACCTCCAACTCTTTTCCTTATTTAAAATGATGTCCTTTCACTCCCTGGAAGGACAAAAGAATAGACTTTTACAGTTGTGATTTTATTTCACAAACATCTACTAGCAATAAAATAACATTAGAACCATTTGGAGCATTTTAACTGTAACATATCAAAAAGCCATTTCACTGCAAAAAAATTGGAAAAAATAGAGTGACCTGCATACTGCAGCAGAAGAACATAAAACATATTCCTTTGCAGGCATTCAAGTGGCTATTTGCTTGGAGGCACAGTGTTTGGCAGAATATTTTTTTTGAAGAAGAAAACTTTGCAAGCACGTAAAAATGTTAAAGGCAGCAGCCCAGTTTAAAATGAATCACTGTCACAGCAGGTTAGGGAGAGGTAGAGGAGAGTGGCATAACAAAGCCAATATTCCTGTCCCAGGGGCCGTGTTTTCTTTGACTTCCAATGCTAGGCAGCATCAGCAGTCCTTACTTCTTTGCTAAAGTATCTTGCACTCTTGTACAAAGAGATCCCTTTTATCCTCAGAGACATAATAAATAAAATCCAGTAGATCCTTTCTCTGTGATTTCTAGGTATGGCAGCTCTGCTTTTTCCATCATGTCACTCAGCAAAGAGTTATACTGGTACCACCACTGAACAGTCATGCAGCCATTAGCTCATGCAATCCTGATCTGCCTGCAGCATCTACCATCTCTGAGCCTTTGTCACCCTCAGGAGTGATATGCTGACCATAAGAATCACTGCCTGTAAAATAATGTTGTCAATATGGACGGTGCTTTTCCAATACTCATAACTGTTCATTAACTTTCCTCCCTGATGATTCTGGGACTACACAAACTTTGTGCAACTCACCAGGCCTAGAGCTGCACAGAAGCAACTGGATGCGTTGCTTTTCCTACCTAAATACAATGAACAGGTCCCTAGTTTTGTAAACTGGTGTGGCGCTACATTAACTTTAATTGCCCTGAAGCAAGCTGCTTTGCAGCTTGCCCATAAGGTCTTCAAAAGAAAAAAAAAATTTAGGAAGTTCTCATAATTTGTTTGTCCCCCTTCGGTAACACTGTGATTTAATAAACTATCTTTCTCCGTATCCTCGGCTAAAGTGTACTTGGGAGAGACAACCTCAACAGCTGCTGAAAACTGACCCAGAGGAGGAAACAAAAGGTGTGTGTGGATGAAACAGGAGCCTTAAACTGGAGTGGTGGGTTTTAAAAAACAACACTTCAATTTAGGGCTGATTAAACCCCCATGCCATGCACACACCTCACCTGCCTCTCAAGTGGGGAAGGAAGGGTGAGCTGCCGGCAGGCGGAGCAGTCTCTGGGGTGCAGGGAGGATGGAGGGGGGCGGTACTGCTGCTTCCCTCCCCACAGGCTTTTAGCTTGGGCGGTCCCGGGCGGCACCGCAGCCATGGAAGGAAGCACCAACTCCCTGAACAGCTCAGGCAGGCTCCAGGCGGGAAGAAAAAAAAAGATCAGGTTCACCGCTTTTCTTAGGTGGAGCCTGCTTTCCTGGGCTGCTGCTAGGCTGCCTGCAGAGCCATGGAACTGCATAGAGCCAGTGCTTTGCTCTGCAGCTGTAGGAGCAGCAAACTAAAACTCCTCAAAGAAGTTTTAGTTGGCTGTGCCCCAAGTCATTTAAGGCACATTATGCCCCCAAATTTTCTACAGCAGCTGGAATGAATATGCAATATGCTGCTGAGGCGCGCAAACACCGACACCATTAAAACAGTGCAAAAGCATTTAGCCCGCTTTAAAGCATTGTGCGCACGCACCTCCATTTTGTCTACACACGGCCAAAAGAAACATACTAGAGCTGACCTGTCCTGTAAGCTCTCTACTCCACAGGGGCTGCAAACAGAGAAAGGAGGGTGGATGCCGGAGAGAGAAGGCTCAGGAACGGGTGGATATCATGCTGCAGGATGTTTAGAAGGACAATGAGATGCAAAGGACACCACAATCTCATGAAGCTCCTCAAACAGCATGTCAAAATGTTGCAGACTAATATGGAGCAAAATACCCAGGGGCCATCTCCATAACTCCTTCACATGCCATGGACAAGTACCCTTACCTGCCCCTCAATGTGAGGTGCAAACGCTGCCGTGAGTGGGAGGGTGGAAGGGAAGGGGAGAAAAACAGAAAGAAGACTATACGTATCCAAGCCTTTCACACTTTTAATACTTTTTAAATGATCTGTAAACAATTTTCAAGTTTTTGTACAAAAGCAAATATTTTCAATAATGGATTTTAATATTCATTCTTTATAAATTGTACTGTTACTGGGCTTGTTTGCATCAAATAAATTCACTTTCTCTCTCTATTTGATTAAACAAAATAATAACATTGATTAAGATAACTAGGTAACTTATCCTGAAGTGCTGCACATTAAGTCACTATCTGTCATAAGAATGGATGCCATTATCTCATATGCCATTATTACTTATTATTGAGATGGTCCACACAAAAAGAAAAAACTTGCCCCTCACTTTCAGACACAGCACTGACCTACTCTTTTAAGGTCACCCTTGGCTGAACAACTCTGCAGAAAGTTTGAATTTAACTGCACGTAAAAATGGGCAGACAATCTGTCCACTACCACCCAGTGGGCAAGGTTTCCTCTTTCACTTCACAAACACAGTGTAATCCACGGCATGCACCAGTAATAATAGGAATATGAGACTTGCTGAGATTTAGCCTAGTCATGAGACATAACCAGCATTCTTTCAACTGAAAAAAAGCATGTGCTCACTGTTACCCTGTGCCTACTTAGACAGGAAGTGAATCTCTTTTTGCTATATCCAGTAACGCAGGCACACATCACAATTGAACCATCCTTAAATGTTACTGATAGGGAACCATTTTATAATTATATAAAGTGCTGTGGCTTTTACACCAGGGGTTAGGAGTGAGTACCCATCATACTTTGCAACTGAGGGGTAGTAAATACTTACTCACATGTTTTGGAGATCCTAGGGGGTGGGTGACCTGTGGTTGGGCTATTTTCACTTTTCCACTTTCCCTTCTCTCCTAAACATGAGTTCACTAAACTTCAGTTGACTAAAGTCTGAAGTATACCTGCCTGATTTGAGGAGTTTGGGGGGAGCGGGAAAGAGGTGCTTGGATCCACACTTACTGCTTCCCTGGGTCTAGGAGGGTGGGGAGCATGATGAGGGGCTGCAGTCAAGTAGGGAGTGAGGACAGGTCATTGTTAGATAGCATTTACTGAATAAGCAGTGCAAGGGAGCTCAGTGATAAAACAAGTGCTAACAAAAGGCACAAAAAAGGGGAAGTGGGAAGGAAGGAAGAGGACAGTAGAGTTCTGGCTACATACCAGAGCAGACAGTTGCAACACCATAGGGAGGAGCAATACAGTGCAGAATGCCTGAAGGACGGACTAAACCCGCATCATAGAATGCTTGGTGTCCGCAGATAACAGTGAATTAGTCCAAAATAGTACTTGATTTATCAGGTATACTTTTGAACTGCTCCAGGTAGCCTTATACCTTTGTAACAGGCTTGCATGTCTTTCCACTTAAGGCTTAACCTACATTTAAACCACTAGGTGTTATGTGTGTTCATGCCCCAGGTGTGTAGTGGAAGGCTTCATGAGTCAGAGCAATGAAACGGGGCCATGTCCTGAGAATTACTACTGAGATTCTTCCCTAATCAGTACATTCATACTGGTGAGGTCATGGAAAAGTTACATCTTTGAAGATGCACAAATTATATGCTTTCCGCATACATTCAACATTAAAGTTTCTCAGACATTCTCTGTAATCCACTAACACTTGCATCATTTTTTTCTGTTTATACTGCCAGTTGCACAATGTAAGGAACTAGATCTTGGGATATGCATTCTATATATCAGTCCATCACAGTTCAGGAAACTGATTGCTTCATATCCCTCTATTATGTCCTATATATTGCAACATGTGCACAACACATAGTTTCATAGTTTTATAGTTTCTAGGGTCGGAAGGGATCTGAACAGACCATCAAGTCTGATCCCCTGCCCTGGGCAGGAACAAGTCCTGGGATCATAATACCCCAGCCAGATATCTATCCAACCTCCTCTTGAAGACCCCCAAGGTAGGGGAGAGCACCAACTCCCTTGGGAGCCCATTCCAGAGCCTGGCAGCCCCAACCGTAAAGTAATGCCTCCTGATATCAAGCCCGAACCTGCTCTCAATCAATTTGTGGTCATTATTCCTTGTTAGCCCAGGTGGTGCCCGGGAAAACAGAGCCTCACCTATGTTCCGCTGGTCCCCTCTGGTGAGTTTATAGATGGCCACCAGATCCCCTCTCAGTCTTCTCTTGTGAAGGCTAAATAGATTCAGGCTTTTCAGCCTCTCTTCATAGGGCCTGGCCTGCTGCCCCCTGACCACGCGAGTGGCCCTCCTCTGGACTCTCTCAAGGTTAGCCACATCCCTCTTGAAGTGCGGTGCCCAGAGTTGCACGCAGTACTCCAGCTGCGGCCTAACCAGCACCGCATAAAGGGGAAGGATCACCTCCCTGGACCTGCCTGTGCTGCATCTGTACAAGGTGCGGTTAGCCTTACTGACCGCTTCCTCACATTGGCAGCTCATGTCCATCCACATAGCAGGATGTGCTCAATGGCTTTGCCCACTACATGACAACTGCCCCCACTAAGACCAACAGCGGTCTGAACTTGGAAGTTTCTACAGCCTCAGTGTACCATCAGAATAGCTTTCATTTTCATCCCTACATTGGAAAGCTGGGACCAACAACACCAGAAAAGTGGCCTTCTCATCTTAAAAGTTCTGCAGCCAATGAAAATATTCATCACAACACAATCCTATCACTTGGTGTTCATTTCTCAGGTCTCAGAAATAATAATACCACTCAGTGAATCTTTGTATCAACCTGCACTCTCTGTATTATTGACTCATTCTCTCAGAATTCCTGTGTAATCTTAATTGTGCCACCTGTCACTATTGCAATTATGGTCATTTAAATGCTGTAAATGCAGAAGAACTGTGCAGCCTGTCTGTAAAACAGACACAAGAACTGTGGCAACTTGGCAGAGAGATAGAGGGGAAAAAAATACAAAGAACTGTAAAACTTTTACAAATGATAGGATGCAAAATATGGAACACGGAAAAGGGAATGATGGGACATTCGTCTTGGAGACCCATAATTCTCTAGTGGTGGCAAAAACATCCCACAATTCATTGCAAAAGTGTTTTGGTACATGGTGTCAGAAGGGGGCAAGGGGAACACTTGCTGCTGGTCTGGGGTACATTCTAGCTTCAAGTAACACAACAGATGCGATAAAGTCATGCAGCACTAGTATAAGCCCCCAGGTACGCATGTGCTTTCATAAAATGGAAATGCCAGCTGTTGTAAGCTAGCAGACCATATGATGGTAACCTTCCAGTATATACATAGCCTCAGAGAAAACAGTTCTTGCCCAATTTCCTTTCAAACAATAAAACTAGACATAAAGCAAACAAAGAATATAATTTAGATACATCAGTGCTGGTTGAGTGAGCAATTGGAGGCTGATCTCAGAGCAGTTTCAGTGTTTGTAGATTTCTTGTTATGTTTTTAAGGCTATTTTTTCATGGCGGAGTAGTCTGAAATATGCTATAAAAATAGTAAAGAGGTTGTGATAGTTTGATTCATAAGGAAACAGAAACAGAGTTAAAAACCTAAGGAATACCACCAGAAGTCACAGCTTTTTAACATCTCACTGTTCAAAAGAGTTATGGGTTTGTTGGCATTGTTTTGCTTTGTTATCTGTGAAAAGCATGGAACAGACCCTCAGCTGATGTAAACTGGCATCGTTCATTAATGTCAATAGAACGATAAAAATTTATACAAAGATAAGGCTCTGGATATACATGTAAGAAGTACCACAATATTTAGCAAGCAGCTCAAACACAGCATGTTGTAGATCCTTTGATCATTATTCTACAGCCCAATACAATGATTTTATAAAATATACTAGAGTCAGCAGCAGCACAAGCTACACTTCTTCAACACTGCTTGATAATCTCAAATTTGATCTCATGCAGGACTTTGTATTCATCATGCATCCACCTGCAGGCTAAAATGCATGCCTATCCTACATCCTCGCATTGTTCTAATATGTAGGCTCAAAGTGCTTTCCAAAGTTAAAGAGAAGTCAAGCAAAATCACTCTTCCATTTGTTCTCACTATTAACAAAAAAGTAATTTTTGATTGTATGCAAGTGGGTCTCCTGAGCATGAAAAGAACTTACTAAGGGAAAAGCTAAACCAAAAGATGAGTTTGCAGTTAGCTCCAAATGCACTGTGTCCCTGGTCATTCCCATCTCTTGTAGGATGGTCTTCCAGAATCCAAGTCCTCCTACTACAGAAACTCTGTTCCCTTTGCATTTGTGGACACAAGCTATTAGTTGAGTTTCAGGGTACCACCAAAACATACCTGGGAAGTTACAGTAGTAGCTACACTCACGTAATTAGGGCCAATCCTGAAATGGGTTTTGAACATTAAGTCACAGATCTTGAATTGGCTTCTGTATTCAATACTGAAACCACAATGGCACTGTAAAGTGCTCGTAGAGGCTGTGTTACATTGCTTCATACTGCTTGCAGATTTTCCTTGATGTGCTGCTTCATACCTAAGTATAAGGAACAAGTCTTCAGTTTTGTAAACTGGTGTGGCTCTACATTACCTTTAGTTGAATTATGGTGGTTTAGACAACTTGAATATCTGAGCCATTAATGGGTTGTAGTCACTGAGCCTGAAGCATAAATAAATACCGTGTCTTGTTTCACAATGTAGTATAATCCCCCTCACCCCCAAGCCACTGAAACATGCAAGTTACCTTTGCACATAAATCTTTACAGTTTAGTCTGTGGATAAGGCACTCAAATATATGCAGATGACCTACAGCATTCGTCATGGGATGTAACCCTTGTGAACTTGTACCATGTGAATGTAGTTGCCGCATACTCAAAATGAGACCTGGGTAGGATGGTTCAGCAACATGCTACAGAGATCTCAATGATGCACAAGGAAGAAGTTACTCTGCATGGGCTGTTCTCTATATACTGTACAGAGAATTATATATACACATTTTTATATGCACAAGATGTAACAGATAACTGATGAAAATTATGTTCTTTAGCTTCATAACTAGTATTTGTGGGTTTTTAGAACTAAGAACTGAAATGATACCCTTTGGGGTTAATACTACCCTATTTGGGTCTGTGTTGCAAATAATGTCCAACTAGATAGAAAACTGAGCGCACTACACACAAGTGCACATGTGCATGTATGCGCATGTGCACACACACACACACACACACACGTGTGTGTGCAAATGCAGTCTTTTAAAACTGTGTTGATGTCCAGCAATCCTTTCTACTCAGAAGCAGTTTTCTCAAACTCAACTATATTAAAAACAGTAGGTACAGCAAGTCAAGTTCTTCAGCAAAATTAATGAAAGGATCATGTACAGAACCCAAAGAGAAAATAAAGCCTTTAAAAATAAAGTTCTCTTTTTGAAACAGTTTGCTTGCTAGCAAGTACATTTAGCTTAACCTAAGATTTACCTCTAGTGTACATTGTACTCTCTGATCTTTCAGTAGGAACAGTAAAATCATGTCACACTTATGCTCTTGTTACAGACAGGTCTACATAAATCCTTTCTGACATCTGTATAATAAGGAAAACATCACTGGTTTACAAAGAATAGGCAAAAAATATGTGAAATCAGGGCTCATGAGTTACTCATCCAATATTACTGTACGTTACATTTCTGCAGTTACATATAGCATAGATCTTTATTTCTTTGTCTCTTAACCTAATAACCCCATAAAATTACATTTTGGCACTGTTCCTTTCCACAGTGACCACTGCCAGCACAACAGCAATATACTACTCAAATGCAAAATGAAAAACCTGTTTTAAATGAAAGCTACAAACAAAGCAAATATTTTCCAGGAAGTATAGCACAGACAGGCATTAAATCTGTAATAGCTGACACATTATTTAACATCTCTAATGTAAAAGGGTTTTTGTTTGTTTGGGGGGATTAGGGAAACTATCATGAAACCTTTCCTGGAAAATGAAATGTCATTCCTAAGGGAGTTCTTTTTGAAATTATTACATTCATGTTACTAGACATGCAAACCTTTCAGTTTGAGAAAGAATGACATGCTACACAGTAGCAACATACAGGTGATTAAAAGCAATCATAGGATAGATGATAGTATTCATATTTTTGGATCATCAATGGAAAATGTATAGTGCTCTCAAGTATTTGATACTAATCTCCACTTGTCATATGAATCAAGCACTGAACACTAAGGAAAATAAATTTAAGAAAGGAGATATTTAGGTTATATATTAGGAATACAATTTTAACATGACGGGATATTGTCATGAGCCACCAAGTGAAGTAATTGAAAGCTTTAAGTATCATATGGTTTAAAGGCTAGAACAGATAAGTATCTGGAGATTTAACATTTCTTGCTGTGCCTACCAACAAGGGGAATAGATCAGATGGACCAAAAGATCTTTTCCATTTATATTTCCTATGCTTGTAACGTTCGGTCCAAATCTTCCTGGCAACCAGTATTTAATTTTCATTATATCTTTTATCCTCAGCTTTTTGTTGCATTGCTCTAAGTCCTAGTAGGGTATATTGCCCTGCATGATGGGGGTGACTGAATGGAGGTCTGTTAGAAAAGAAGGTCTGTAAAGGTCATGGAAGTAGCATATAGAGCCCTTGTTTCTTTCTTAAAAAAACATCTAAACCAGACAGAAATTCTTCTTCCCAGCAGTAAACTATCCCCCCCTCCCTGACCCCAATGATTGCCTCATGTTCATACATATTTTTCATCTAAGGATCTCAAAATGCCTTACAAACATCAGTGAAGTAACTCGCACATTACTACTGTGAATCAGCTATTACAACCTTTTAAGCAGATGCAGAAGGTGAAACATCCAACTGTTAGCTGACTTGCCCAAGGTCACAAAGGCAATGTGTGGCAGGCATCGATCCCTTCCCTCCCAACCCTGAACCTTCACCAGCAAAACCCCTATTTCCTCACAAATTCATGATTTATCTCCCACATGCTCCTTGCCAAGAAATTAAGGAACAGGGATGTTCTAAATTATAAAGCACTAACGTTGCTGCAAGAGTGGATGAAAAGACATACCATTATTCCTAGTGTCATCATTTGGTTAAAAAAAAAAATTCCCTGCATTTGCAAAACAATTATCTGACCTTCTTTAAGGATGCACTCATGTTCTCAGTACCCAGGCAGATTTCCAAATGTTAAGTCAATCTCTCAGTTCCTCACGTGCTGTTCGAAACAAACATCAGCACAGGCCAATTGTTGCACGGGCTTGAGAGAACTTCAAGCTGTTGAACAGTGACCAGGATTATGAATGCGGCACCAGCATTATTACCGCCCTGCTATGATCCTGTTTTAGTCTCACTGAGCGCAGCAATCTGATGGCTCTCCCAATGTCCTAAAACACTAGAGGGCAACCGTGTCACGCCAGAAAAAAAAAATAAAAAAAAAGGCAACCCTCTTTCCTGCCAGGCGGACCTGGGTACCACACCGGGGACACAGAGGCTAACGGAGCTAATCAAGGCAAACTCTTCTCCAAGGCACAGATGCTAAACTTGGGCTGGGTCTATTTTTAAAAGATGAGCGGGGGCTTGAATGGGAAGAGCGTGTGTGCGCACCTCCCCCCCAGCCAATTCACACACACACACACACACACACACACACACAGCCAGAGCCAGGTAGACACACACCCAGATGCACACAGTTCCCCCACCCCAACTGAAACACCTCCCCCCCACACATGCAGGCACACAGACCCCCACCGCCCAGCCAACAGACACACATCCCACCCCCACAAACAAGCTCACCCCCCCACACCAGAAACACCC
>NW_017728912.1:13231030-13258126 GCF_001723895.1 Crocodylus porosus
CGGACCACCCCCCCGGACCAGCGCCCCGCCCCCTCCTAAACTTTTCCAGGGCGGCGGCCCGCGCCCCCGGCGGACTTTCCCCGCTGACTCCCCGTGAACAAAACGCGCCCGCTCGCGCGCCCCGCGCCCATCACCTGCGGGCGCCCCCCAGGGCCATGCCGGGCCGCTGCGCTCCCCGCGGCGCCTCCCGCTGCTGCCCCGAGCGCGGCAGGGGATGGGGCGGCCGCCGGCCCCCGCAGAGCCAGCTCCCCGTGCGAGAGCCGGGGGCGGCGGCGGGCAGGGGATGCTCCTGAACCCCGGCGGCGGCTGCTGGTACCGGGCGGAGGCAGCGAGAGGGGCGCTCCGCCACCGGCTCCTCCCTCGCCGGCCGCCTCTGCCCAATCCGCTCCGGCGCGGGAGGCTCCCCTCACCCGCCCCCGCCCCTGGCCTCGGCCCGCCCGCCCGCCGCCGCCCCGAGGTGGGGGAGGGAGGACGCGGCCCGGCTCCCCCGCCCCGAAGCGGCGCCCGCCGGGGAGCCCCGGGCCCGGCCTGCCCTGCGAGGTTCAGGGGCTCATAGGGAAAGCGGCTGGGAGGGGGTACTCGTCCAGCCACTCTGCTCCACGCGGGACCAGCCGCAACTACATCCCAGCCGAGGCTTCAAAACCTCCACGGATGGAGAGTCCACAGCCTCTGCTCCCATGCTTCACTACTGGTCTTCTGAGGGAGTTTTTCCTTGTATCTCACCTAACTTCCCTTGCTGCAGCTTGAGGCCATTGCTCCTTGCTCTGTCATCTGCCACCACTGAGAACAGTTTAGCCTCGACCCCCCTTAGGGGAGTTGAAGGCTATTAACTCCCCCCTCAGTCTTCTCTTCTCCAGACTGAATAAATCCAGTGCCCACAGCCTCTCCTCGAGTCATGCCCCCCAACCCCCTCATCATTTTCATGGCTTTCTGCTGGGCTCTCCAATTTGTGTCCACATCCTTTCTGTAGGGGGGGGACTCAAAACTGGACACTGTATGCCAGATGTGGACAAATAGAGGGGAATAATCACTTCCATGAATCGGCTGGCCACACTCCTACTGATGCAGCCCAGTATGCCATTAGCCTTCTTGCTCCTAATGGGTGGCTGTGCCCCACAGCAAGAGGGATTGGTGTGGTTGGGGAGGGCTCTGCTGGTGGCATCAGTGGCACACACAAACTGAGAGAGGAGCCTGGGTCTCCCAGCTTTGTTGAGAGCCCCTGAACAACTCCCTACGGTGCCAGGCTTCCTGGTTGAAGGCAAGCCTGGCTGTGTTTCCCAGCTCATAGAGATACCTGGCACCTGTTTGTAAAACCATCATAATGATGCAGGGCTGGAAGGGATTTCTAGTCTAACCCCTGCCTGAGGCAGGATCATCCCTCTCCAAACCATCCCATACACTTCCTAATCTTAACTCAATATAAATCATCCCTGACACCACACAGACTTAATACCCCAACGTGACACAGGATGAGCCAGGGAACCACTGCAGTCAACCTCCTGCTTCTAGGAAATGTTACCAATATATGCTGAAGAGATCCCAGGTTGAGGGCTGCACCTCAACTATAGAGGAAGGCAAAAATCCAGTCGGTCCCATTCTGACCATGGGGTAAAATTCCTTCCTGACCCCAAATGACCCAAGCTCTTGCCACAGAAACCCACAGGAGTACTAGAATTGGTATTTTATATTTCTCCCATGACTTCACATGCAGAGGAAGATGCTTTATGCCTCTCTCATCTTCTCCAATCACCTCCTTTAAGCCAGGCAATGGAAGAAAAATACTTGGGTCCTAAACTGAATGTATAACTATGAGAAATCGGACACTGTGTCATACCCTTCATCTACATTTTGTAACACTGAAGCCATAATCAAATCCTGTTCATTTTTCTCATGGCAGTGATCTCAGAGACAGCAATAGCTGGGGTGGTCTCATGGGTGAGATGAGCAAAGTTTGGTCCTTTATTCATATAGACGGGAATAAGAATTACAATGCAATGATAAGTGCCACGGGCGTGGACAGCACTGCAGTGAGTGTCAGTTATGAGCTACCAATCCTGCTGTTTTTACTCCAGGAAAATTCCCAGCTAAGGAAAAAACCCAGCTTGCTTAGTACTTATAAATTATGCTACTTTGGTCAAATCCTTCTTTACTTTCTCCAGCAAAATTCCAAGTTAAGAAAATAAAAATTATTTTGCTTACATAAAAATGTGCTAATAATAAAGTTATGATAAGATACAGTCTCAGACTGCAGCCTCCAAACCTCCCTCCTACCTCGGTACTCCAAGTGTGATGTTGGTGGGGGGAAGGAGGGAATTTCATCTGGATCTTCCAATCAAACCTCCCTGTTTTTAGTATATATCAGTACAGTCTGTATCAGATCCAAACCTAAGAGACGCCTGTTTTCCAAATTCATTTTGGATCCACAGTGGTGGAAATCCTACAAGATCAGCTTTATTTGCAAAACTATTTGCAGCCGAATCTTGCAAGAACCAAGTTTCAGCATCATACAATGTAAAGTGAACCCCTTGTCTCTCTACCTAAACTTTGAAACCCATCATAAATCTCTTCACATCATAAATCAGCACAATGCTTCCATAGCCTATTATAAGAATACTCTAAACATCAAACTGATTACAGCCTGAAGTCATACCTTCTACATTGTTCTGTTTTTCATTGAAATGATTTGTGCTTTAGTCTCATGCTGTGGTCCACTCAGGACAGATTTCAAGTGAGGAAGTAGCTTAGCTCATCTAGCTGCTCCATCCCCAAATATCAGTTGAATTTATAGTTTATGGAAACTAGAAGAAAATGCCACCTTAAGAAAATGCCATGACTTTAGTCCTTTCCTCCATTCCTGCTTTATTGGATTGTTCTCCCTTTTTTATCTGTGTCATAGTTTAATGTCCTCTAAGAGCACTACATAAAAGGTTTGCAGAGCTATCAAACTTTCAACTAAAACTTTCAAAGGATTAAAAGAAACTTTAAAATTGATATGTAATGGGGAAAAACCAATCCCATTTGAAGAGTTAGGATGTCCAGATCCCCAAAGATATTTAGAAGTTGCTTCTTTTGTCATTTGAGTCTCATTTTCCAAAATGGCCTAGGCATTTAGCATGCCTAGAGCCCTGTCTACACTGCCTCACTCCCAAACTGAGGAAGGAAAAAAACCTGCCTTCTCCTACTCTGCTGGGAGCAAGTGATAGAGAAAGGTTACTGAATACATATCTTTGTGCTGTTCTTGGGCTCTCCCAAAACAGAGAGCCCTAAAACTATGATGAAGTATGTGCTCAGGACCCCTGTAAACTAACTAATCCTAATTGCTGGGTTTGGGTTTGGGCTTAAGTGGAGAGAGACTAAGTGCTTGTTTCGTGGTGGCAGTCCTGGGTTTGCCTGGGGGTCAACATAGACACTAACTTTCAGTGAGACAAGGGACTCAACCATGTGAGGAGCATTTTGTGCATTGATGTGGGGTACACTAATTATTGCAGATACATAATGGAAGCCCAGCCAGAAGCAACTGAAATTCTGGACGCTGGGAGGTCACATCAATTGCAAAATGTTTGGACTTGCTCTTCCATTGTCCTATGATCAATCCCCCTTAAATTAGCTGGCACCATTTGCAAACTGTTACTGGCTGACTGAATGAAATAGTGCTCTGTGCTGTGATGTTGGATGTTTATGGACATGTGCTAGACATTTTGCTGCCAGGTGGCTTCAAGGCAGCAGCTGCACTAACAAACATTGTGGTATGATCAGGGCTTGGGCAGTCCAGGCTTAACAGCAGAGAATCAGGAGCCTGGGAGTCAGGAGGTCAAGAAAAGATTTTGAAGGTGTGGCAGGCCTAAGCAGGCAAGGTCAGGAAGCAAAGGTCCAAACTAGAATCAGAAGTCAGAAGATCAAGAGAAGCTGGCTCAGCTGGCAGAAGTCTGTAAGGGACCAGCACACAAGCCAGGAGCTGATGGTTAGGGAACAAAGATTTGGATCTGAATCAGGTGAAAAGAGTCAATAGGCAAGAACTGGGGACTTGGCAGAGAGGTATCACTCCTGTTGAGCAGCCTTTTGGGTACCAAAAGGACTGCTCCTTATAAGGCAGACACATCCACGCAGATAACTGGGCCAGCTGGAAAGGTCAGACCATTGACAGCTGAGCCCACATAAGTAGTCAGGGCCAGCTGGGTCTAGTCAGCCTTTTGGCTGCTCTGATTCCTGATGCCAAGCAGCTTTTGCAGTAGGGTTGGCAATAATACTGACAGCAGCAGCCACTGCTACCATCACCACAAGAGTTCAGAAGCTAATCCACTTGGTATGTGTAGACCAGGGGTTGGCAATGTTTTTGGGCAGAGTGAGAAAAACACCCACAACCTTGACTTGTAAGATGTTAGTGTGGCAAGGGCAGATGGTGGGGGAGCCAGGAGGGGCCCAATCCTGGCCCCTTCCCCGCTGCCCACCCTGAGGGGTGCGTGCCAAGCAAAATGCCTTCATGTGCCAACCTCTGGCACCCATAATGGAAGTTACGTACCCCTGGAGTAGACTGTTGGGGCTGTTGTGAATGAAGTGCATGCTGCTATTAAGAGCATACTGTTGGCATGGATTATAAACACTTGCCAGGAAGCTATTGATGAATTTTCCTTTATGGGATTCCCAAACTGTGTTAGAGCAATATGGAATCCATATTCCTATTCTTTGTCTGTTTCGCCACACCCTTGTGTTCAAGGATAAAAAGGGGTATATCTTCATTGGGCTTCGCTGCTTGGTCTATCCAGAGCACAGGTGTACCAGCATTATTATAGGATAGTTTGGAAAATGTCATGATATTAGAATGATAGAAAATCATAGAAAATCAGGGTTGAAAAGGATCTCAAGAGGTCATCTAGTTCAAGCCCCTGATCAAAGCAGAACCATCCCCAACTAGGTCATTGCAGCCAAGGCTTTGTCTAGCCAGGTCTTAAAAACCTCCAAAGATGGCGAGTGCACAACCTTTGTGTATAACCTGTTCCAGTGTTTTACTACCTTTCTAGTGACAAAATTCTTACTAGTATGTAACCTAAACTTCCCTTGCTGAAAATTGAGACCGTTGCTTCCTTTTTTGTCATCTGCTATCACTGAGAACAATCTAGCTACATCATCTTTCAAACCCTGCTTCAGGTAGTTGAAGGCTGTTATTAAATCTCTTTTCAGTCTTCTCGTCTCTAGATTAAGTAAGCCAAGTTCCCTCAGACTCTCCTCATAAATCATTTGCTCCAGCACCCTCACCATTTTCATTGCCCCCTGCTGGACTCTCTCCAATTTGTCCACATCCTTTCTAGAGTGGGGGCCCCAAAACTGATCACAGTACTCCAGATGTGACCTCACCAGTGCAGAATAAAGGGGAATAATCACTTCCTTTGCCCCTCTGGAAACACTCCTACCAGTGCAGCCCAGTATTCTCTTAGCCTTCCTGGCAACAAGGACACACCACTGTCTCATATTCAGTTTATTGTCCACCGTAACCCCAAAGTCATTTTCTGCAGAACTGCTGCCCAGCCAGTCAGCCTCCATCCTGTACCGGTGCATGGGATTCTTCTGTTCTACATCTTTGTCCTTGATGAATCTCATGAGTTTCCTTTTGGCTCAATCCTCCAATTTGTCTAGGTCTCTCTGAATCCTAGCCCTACCCTCCAGTGTATCTACTGCTCCCCACAACTTGGTGTCATCTGCAAACTTGCTGAGGGTGCACTCTATGCCATCTTCCAGATTGTTGAAGAAGGTATTGAACAAAACTGACCCTAGAACCAACCCCTGGGGCACTCCACTTGATACTGGCTGCCAACTAGGTATTGAGTCATTGATTACTACCCTCTGAGCCTTATGCTCCAGCCAGTTTTCTAGCCACCTTACAGCCTGTACTTCCTTCGCTTGCCTGCAAGAATGTTGTTGGGGACCATATCAAAAGCATTGCTAAAATCAAGGTATACCATATCCACTAGTCTCTCCACATCCACAGTGCCAGTCATCTCATCATAGAAGGCAATCAAGTTGGTCGGACATGAGTTGCCCTTGGTGAATCCATGCCGACTGTTCCTAATGACCTTCTTCTCCAAATGCTTAGAAATGGATTCCTTGAGGACCTGCTCCATGATTTTTCCAGGAACTGAGGTGAGGCTGACTAGTCTGTAGTTCCCTAGAATCTCCCCTTTTCCCCTTTCTTAAATATGAGCACTATGTTTACCCTTTTCCAATCATCTGGGACATCTCCTGATAGCCATGAGTTTTCAAAGATGATGGCAAGTGACTCTGCAATTACATCAACCAACTCCCTCAGCACCCTTGGGTGCATCCCATCGGCCCCATGGACTTGTATATGTCCAGCTTTTCTGAATAGTCCCTAATCTGTTCTTTCACCACTGTTGGCTGCTCACCTCTTCCCCAAACTGTGTTTCCAGGTGCAGTAGTCTGGGAGCTGACCTTGCCTATGAACACTGAGGTGAAAAAAACACTGAGCACTTCAACCTTTTCTGCATCCTAGGTTGCCTCCTTCATTCAGTCAGGGACCCACACTTTCCCTGATTTTCCTCTTGTTACTGACATACTTCTAGAAACCCTTATTGTTACCCTTCAGTAGAATCATTCGGAACCTATGTCTGTCTTTTTTAATGAAAAAGGTAGATTTGCACCCACAAGCACTCTGGACATTAATGATATTGACATTTCTACTTCCCCCCATTCCTGCCCAAAATGGTTGCCTTCAAAGCAAACAATTGTATCTCATAATACAGGCATACCTCGGAGATATTGTGGGTTCGGTTCCAGACCACCGCAATAAAGCGAATATTGCAATAAAGTGAGTCACACGAATTTTTTGGTTTCCCAGCGCATATAAAAGTTATGTTTACACTATAGTGTAGTCTATTAAGTATACAATAGCATTATGTCTAAAAAACCAATGTACATACCTTAATTAAAAAATACTTTATTGCTAAAAAATGAGAAGTGAGCAAATGCTGTTGGAAAAATGGCGCTGATAGACTTGCTTGAGGCAGGGTTGCCACAAACCTTCAATTTGTAAAAAACCGCAATATCTGTGAAGCGCAATAAAGCGAAGTGCAATAAAACAAGGTATGCCTGTAATTAAT
This sequence comes from Crocodylus porosus, assembly GCF_001723895.1. NCBI lineage: Eukaryota > Metazoa > Chordata > Crocodylia > Crocodylidae > Crocodylus > Crocodylus porosus. The sequence goes on from NW_017728912.1 coordinate 13,238,143, forward strand.
ATTCTTTATAATAAATGTGATAGGTCACTAGAAAGATGGGGTAAAGTCCTTTGATCCCAGGACCATCAGACTGGTTTATCCATGAAGTGTCCTTCTCATCTACTCCCAAGTGTTTTATTAGGAAGATATTTTGGTCTATTCTAATTAGTCTATTCCAACTACTGAAACTGGTACTTTTGTTGCCCTCTGTGTTGCCTGCAGAGAAGTTACATCTCAGTAGTAGCATCCCAGGATAAATCCTGTCCAGCAAATACAAACAGGTGGCATGGATACCGCCAGAGGTTTGGATTTTGTTTTTGGCTTTCAGCAACTTACTTCTGATCCAGCATTGCCAACTGTCCTGCATTTGAGCTCTCTCAACTGATCAGGGGCCCAGGGCTCTGTTTGAGTCCTTTCTTTTATTTTTTAATTCATCTCCAATTCTCAGCTTCAATGCTTGCCCCATTTCATAGCAGGGATCTGGTGCCGGGCCTGGCTCAAGTTGGCCCTAAGACAGCAGGATAGAATCCCTCTCAGCCAACTGGTTTTGCATTTGTTATAGCAAATGTAAAATCAGTTATATAAATAGTCCATTCCTTGGAAATTAATAGCTTTAAACACTTACTTCTACGGGATCCTTACACTGAATGAGAGCCAGATCTTTCTGGTTCCTTCCTGTTAAAAGTGCAGTGGCGACCCCACACTTCCCCTATAGGTGTAAGGCTGAGAAGCCATGCAAATAAACTCTGCAGCCTCCCTTGCATTTTACAGTTGAACTACAAATTGGGTTTTCTGTAGCATCTTGAAATATGGGGAGGGCTGAGGGCAAGCCTGAACAGTGGGCCTACAGAGGAGGGAGCTGGATTAGTTATAATTAAGCTGGCAAGCTGCAGAAACTTCCAAAACCTACTACTCGCTGACCTACTTCCAGCCTCTGAACCCTATCTGCCTCCACGCAAAACCATTTTCCTTGTCTTTATGGGAGATTAGGAATTGACACATTACTTGTCTCTTCTTTTCACTCTCAGCTCCTTGCCTTATATCATATTGATTCTTAACACCAGAACATTCTCTCTAATACAAGCTCCTTGTTGCCATACTCACTGCTTTAGGCCAAGTGAACTACTATCCTGTTTTACCTTGTTTTCTTTTTTAGACTGTAAACTCTCTGGGGCAGGGAATGGTTGTCATTCTAAAAGGGGCTTTTAGCCTTTCATACAGTCATATTGGCTTCAACTTAAATTTTGCAAACACTGCAAGTCTGGGGTGCTATAATTATCAATAAGAATATTAATACCACTAATAATGTTTTAATGGCCTTATACATCTTGCCATATGCCAAAAAGTGTTTTTGGTAACAGCAGCAGCAGTAGTAATTGTTTTAATAATGATTAGTGTTTACTTTTAGTAGGGCAATATTTTACTCAGCCATACCAGTGTAAAATCGGGTGCCAGGTTGCTTTATTATATCTTTTTTATCAAATAAAAGCTTAGTTGTATAAATTTTACTGGGGAGGGTTGTAACAGCCACATGGAGTTTTCCAAACATGGAGCATCTGGGCAGTAATTTGTTGCCTATTTTTATTTCTGTTTATTTTTCCTTTGCTTTTTAACTATTGCCAGATTTAGCAGACATAATGCAAAGTTACTGCAGGCAGCATTTGCAAATCAGAATCCAGAATTTAAAAAAGTCTAAATAAAATACTAAATGTTTACAATGCTTAGTACATTCATCTTCTAAGCATTATGTAAATATTAACTAATGAATTCCTACAACAGCCTTGCGACACGGATCTTATTGTTCTCATTTTACAGATGGAGGAAGCGAGACAAAAGGATTAGCCTATAATTTGTCAAAGGTCACTGAAAGCCCCAGGGTCAGGGTTATGATTAGAACTTAGAAGGTCTTGATTCCCAGTGCTGGGCTCAGGCCACGTAATTCACTATTATAATAGATGGTGCTGGTTTTGAAGCAACAAATACGGTTTTCCTCTAAAGCAAATTTTCCAAGTTATGCTGGCAACTCCATGGGCTTCAACTGAGTTTCAGTCATGTAAGTTAAAGGAAAAAACAATCATAGATGTTCTTTGTGAGATGGAGGTAGTTAAACATTAATGAGGGATTATATTATCAGGGTAAAACAGTAAAAAATATCACAATGCTTTCCATTTGTGAATTTCATAAAGATAATCTATGGGAATCAGTCACGCTTGAAAAATTTCTCTAAGAAGTTTCAGCCTTTTGCTGGAAAATACATTTTCGGTTTCTCTTTGGTAATTTTTGTTTCATTTTCAGCACTTTATCCTGAAAAAAATCCAACCATTTACATGCGCTACAGTAATATCTTTCAAGCCAGTTGATGGCAAGCTGCTAATTACATGCGTTAGGTTATGACTACTTGGCAGTAAAAATGTGTTTCTGTCTATGGGCTTGTTATAAAGTATTGTAATAAATATGTTTTGTTCCATTTTAATCAGGGGATCCGAACAGTTGCAATCTTTGTAACACAAGTCCTATGCAACTTCAGATGGCCAGTTCCAGAACCCAGGGAGCTAAAAATTCATTAAAGTATTTTTTAGTTCTGAGCTGCAACATTAAAATATCATTTATTGCTTAAGCCCCAGCCATGTACACCGTGAGATAGATTCATTAGCGAAGAGAGAATATTTTCTGTCACAATTTACCAGGAAATTTGCTTATGAAAGGAGAGAAAAGACTTTTCCTTTTCATTATATCAGGTCTGTACGTTTCAAGGGGCTGTGGGAGTTAATAAATATTCAACAAATGGCAGGAGAAAATTCAGAATGTATTAATTTTAGTTAGCTGTTTTGAATATATATCAAGTTGATTGAAAGGTCCTTGGTAATATTGAAGCTGGTTAGAGAAAAGTGGTGATGGGGGTAGGAGAGGATTAAAGAGTTGCTGCAGTGCTATTAATACACTAAAGAAACCTTGCTCATTTCAGGAAATAGTATTTAATTAAAACTTATGTTAAAAATTAATTTCAGGAAATGTTGCAAAATAGCACATAAACTAGAACAAGAAGAATTAATATTTTTTCTGCAGAAAAACTCATAAAAAATCCTTTTCAGTCATGTAGGAACAAGTGTCTTAAAAAAAAGTCTAGTCATTGGCAAAGCAAATACTGTACCCCTGTCACTAATCTCAGCCTTTTAATCTCAGTTCCTTTTCCATAACAATTTTTATTGTGATAATTCCCTGCCACTATGCACATTTTATGTTTAAAAGCAAAGCACTGGAGTTCTAAAGAAAAGGAACCTGTTTAGCCAGTGGTAATGTCTGTCTAGAAACAATGTAGGCAAGGTTTAGATGGGTAAAAAAATCAGCAGTGATTTTTGCCTTTGGCCCTGCTCTGCACTCCATCTACAGTCCCTCAGTGAATATCTTCATAATCTGATCCTTCCTTTTCTTCAGTTAACTATGGTGCTTAAATGAGTGGGTAGGGGTGATCTAAGCAAAGCCTTAAAACCCAAGCAGACAGTTACTTTCAGAGCACAATTCCCAAGAAGAATGTGAACACAGTGGTAAGACAGGGAATTTATAGAGGGAGTTTAGAGTTGTAGGGACAGAAGTTCTTTAGCAGTAGGAACAAGGAAGAATGGTGACAGAGGCAGCAGCGGGTGTAATAGTAAAGATTATAGATATTATGAAGATGACTGATGCTGCTGGGAGTATGCACTCCTTGGAGTGGTTACTTGATGGAAGTTTTTTATACATGAAAAGTCACTAGAGAGAACTTGTGGGAAAGAAGACCTGAGGACGAGAACTGCAGCTGGGGAAAATGGTGGAGCTCAGACAAGAATTAAAGGAGAAGAGAGATGAGGCTGAGTGGGCAAGTCAAGATCTGCAGAAGTCTGCTGAAGCCTGCTGAACAAGAGGACCTAGAAGACAAATAATTTGATGAGGAGGATGAGCCGTGAAAGTATATAACCATGAGGATAAAGCAAAGGAAAGGTAAAACTAATCACTGACTGCTCATAGACACTGCCGGCAGTGTCGGCAGCGGGGGTGGCAAGCGGCAACCACCCACAAGCATCGCCAAAACTCCTTTTCTTAGGGGGTGGACCGCCATGCTCAGGGGATGCACATGCACCTGCATGTACTCCCTGCATATTACCAGTGCCCATCCCAGTGTCTCTGGGACAGTGCCTGTGAGCATGATGTGCAGCATGGGTCCTGGACTGGCTGAAGCAGATCTATGTGCAGCATAGTTTCTAGAGTGGGTGCCATGTGTGGCACAATCTAGCTGGCACCATATGTAGTACAGTACCTGCTCTAGCCAGTCTGGGTTCTGTCCTATGTCCGCTGTCCTATGCCAGCTACACATGCTGATGGGAACCTATGTTTTTTGCAAAACTGTTTATTTCTATACACACATCTATCTATCTATCTATCTATCTCTTCCAATCTGTCTTGTAACAAATATGGTTCACTTAATAGTCCAAATCACACCTTTACAATTACACTATTCTCATTCCTATTACAATAACCATGCCAGTGCACCCACGCATCTGCATGCCCATCACTATCACCTTTAACCATCACAATCTGCCAAAGGACCGCCTCAGAGCTCCCCTTCTCTCCTTCTCCCGCTCCCCAATTCTCCACTTGATTCCCCAGTCCTTTCATTTGTCTATGTAGTCACATCATTACTGTCATCATCTCTGTTGTTATTCTCTCTAGTGTAGTTCTGCCTCTGAAAAATCTGTGCCACCCTTTCCCTTTCACATGATCTTTGCTGTCTCCTCCCCATCATTTTCAACCGACTCTCTGTAGTACCCTTGCATTTTGGTGCAGTCCTTGGCAGAGAGGTTCATGTGTCTGTTCATGAGCAAATTTCAGGTGTTCCACAGGGTGTTCCTGAAGTAGGAGTTGAACTGGCTGAAGTGGGCCCTTGGGGTCCCTTGTGTTTGGTCAAATGACTGAACAGCACCAAATCTTTGGTTAGGATCTTGACCCCTGTCACCATAAGGAAAATACAATTACTCTTCTTCATATCTCCCTGGCATATGGGCAGAATCAGAGGAAGTGGTCAATTGTTTCCATTTTCCACTGGCAGGTCTGTCTGAGGCAATTTGGTGGGCCTCTCTATCCCTTCCTGTTTTTTTCATACCCTCATGGGGAGTGCCCCTTCAGCTACCTGCCAGTTCAAATCCCTGTGCTCCTTCTGCAGGTCCTTGTGGAAGATTCATTCCCATATAGCCTGGCAGCTGTTGCCGGTTAGAAAGTCCATGGTTGCCAAACTGTCTCTTGCCCTTACCATTTTCTGCATCTTACACTGGTTCATCAGGGTCACTGAGGTCTTGTTGTGCAGATTGTATTTATTCCAGAAGCATTTCAGGATCTTGTAGAATGATGGTGGCTCCATGGTCCATGGGATTGTGTTGGATGGTATGTACACTTTCCAGTATCACAGCAGGTGCCAGGCAAACAGGCTGTTTTGGATTCTGCCCCAGTTTGAAGATCTGGCTCATGTATTTGGCCCAGAGGAACAGCAGGAAGCATAACATTCCTCTGCCCCCAGTCTGTTTAGTCTTATATAATGTGGTCCACACAACTCTCACTCATCTGGAGCCCCAAAAGAAGACACCCATGACACGCTGGATTCTATGGATGACTTGCTCTGAGTGGGGAAAGACCAGTATGGTGTACAGAAGCACTGATAGTAACACTGACCTCATAAGTGCCATGTGCTCCGCATTGACAGGCAGCATATGTGCCACAGTCCCAGTCTCTGTTTGACTTTGGTCCCCTCTGCTGCTTCATATACTTTTGTAATGATCTTTTAACTGACCATGTAGCAGGGAGAGAGGAAGAGGGTAGGAAATCTGCTCACACCTCCCTCTTACTGGAGAGAGTCCTAGAGTCTGCCAACCTTGCTGGTTCACTGCCCAAGCTGGTACAGAGCAGAACCTTTCCCCCTCTGAAGCAAGGGGAGGGGACTGCTGCAGTCTCCACCAGCTTTGCTGGAGCACAGCCTGAGCCAGCCTGGAGCAAAGCCAGTCCCTTCTGGAGCGGAGTGGGTCCATCCACTGTCATTTCCAGCTCCACAGTCCTCTCATTTGTCCTAACCCTGACCAGCTGGAGTACCATGGAGACAGTCGTAAGAGAGGGATGGGACAGGAGAGTGAAGGCAACTGGATGAGAGGCTGAAGAATGAGTACTGGAAATTGGTGAGGGGAAGGAACTCCCACATCTGCCCTGATTTTTGTTTGTTTATTTATTGAAGCGGTTTGTTTGTTTATTCAAGATAGACTTTTAGGGATCCCAAGCAGGAAGCCCAGGACTTATTGCTTAGGAATGCACTCCAACCTGAGCCAGGAGATTAGGTACATTGTGAAGTGCTCCCAGCCCGAACCGGGACCCCTGTGACTGATTTAAAGACTTAGAGGTTTGTGGAGGCAGTGTAGGGGGAGGAGCTCCCAATAGTCCCCATTGGCCTTGCTTAGGACAGTGTCCATTTGCAGGGGAGACAGGGCTGCTCTTTTGGCTATTGTACAAAAGGGGAAGGATAGATGGACCTGATGTTGTAAAGATGGCAAGGTTGTGCTCGGATGGCAGGCATCATCACATATGCAAGAGTAGACAAGGCTAACCAGAACTACCAACCCAGCAGGATGGGAGGGCTCCTGTCAAAAAAATTCTACCTTTTAACATCAAGTCATGGCAGGAAAGTCTGGAGTTGGGGGTACACCTTCTTGGCTGAGGTTGCTAACAAACTCAGCTCAGTGGAACTACAGCCTGTTATGGTTGCTAACAAGTAAACTTGGCTGGGTACAGTTGCAGCCTGTTACAAGTCTACCTGTCCCTACATATGAAGTTCAAATCATGTATGTAGGCCAGGACCCTCATTTCTTCCTGGTTGCTCCTGGAAATCTCTACTCTGCTGATTCCAGGATCCCACCTGAGCTTCTGGATTTCAGATAAACAGGATTGGGATAGGAGGGCAGCCCTGCTAGCTGACTCCATCATAATCAGGGCTGTCAGGAACATGTTTACCAGCACCCTATGGCTCACATTGCTGTACTGTGTCTTTATCCAGACAATGAAGGTCAGAATCTTCTTCAGTGTCTCAAATAGGAACTGGTGGGACACTCAGTCATAGGCCTTCTCCAAGTTGAGGTTCAGAATGGTGGCATTCAGCTTTCTCCCTCACTGGAGAAACTTTGCCCATCAGCTTATAGTCAAAGTTTGTTTTCCCCCCCAAAATATTTATTTCTCTCTATATTAAACATCTATATAATTTTATATAATTATAAAAATCTAATATATTTTTATATTTCTTTTTCTCTATATAAAAATCTATAACTGTACCTCTAACAACCAGGCATATAACCATTGTGGTTCACTTGACAAACCAAAATCACACTTTAGAAGTTAAACTATTTTAGTTCTGTTACAAAGTTTGCACCACATACCCACGCGCCCACACACCCATCACCATTCCAGTGCTTTCACACATCGTTGCCGTATCTGTTGTCATCATTGTTGCTGTCCTTATTGTTGTCTTCCTTGTTGTTCTCTTTGGAGGCTTTGCCTCTGAAAATTTATGCCAGTCCCATCTTTTCCATATGAGGCCCACCATCTCTTTCCTATTGCCTCCTTCTGTCTTCCTGTAGTACCAGTACACTTCACTCAGCCCCATTTTAATAGAGTCCTCAACTGTGGAACCTGAGTGCCTGTTTGTGAGCAAGTCTTCCACGAGGCATACTGGAAGCAGAAAATGAAGTGGTCAAAGCAGGCTGTTGGAGCCCTTTCCTGTTTGATCAAGTGCCCATAGAAAACCACTTCTCTGGTCAGGGTTCTGGAGCATGTCACCACCAGGGGGAGTGTATGGAACATTAGTTCAGCCCATCTGAATAAAGTAGTGCTCGTTAAGCACAGTCCCCCTCACTACTGACTCTTTTTCAAATCATGGTGAATCACAACATTGCTTTCTCTGTCACTCCTCTCTCAGCCTGGTGCATATGATTAGTGTGGCCCCCAACCTAGCCAGGCCAGGTTGCCCTGCACCTCATTTGCACATAAATTTTTGGAGCACCCCATGACACAAACATGGAGTTCCAGTCATGAGTGGGGTCTAATTAGCACATGGACTTTTTGTAGGGGGGACCTGGAGTATGCATGCATACTGAGTAGTGCTGAGTTAGGGCTGGAGGGCAGGGCCACACTAATCATATGAACCAGGCTGAACGAGGGCGTGACAGAGAGATTCTGGGTATGTAATGTTGCATTTCATCATGATATGAAATGCTCTTGACTCTGGTGGTGCCCAGTCCAGTGAGCGATGTATAAATCATGAACATTTTGGCTTAGATCTAGGTCCAAGGATCAGCTGGGGAGACCTAGCTGCCCATGGCCCAACTGCCATGGAGCCACTGAGATGATTGACCATCTCCTCTGGCTCTACATCTGTGCCAAAGAGGTATAGAAAAGGGTGAAGCAGGTCTGTGAAGCGGTGACTGGTATCAACTGGCTAACCAGAGAAATGGTGCTGTACAGGCACCTTGCCAAATACCAGGGGAACCCATCAGTCCATTTTGACCAGTTTGCATCCTGTGCCAGGAGCACCCTGTGGAAAGCCAGGACCCTCCTGTTGTATAGGCACACAGACATAGAGGTGATAGGTTTGTCAAAATGCCTCTAAGCAAACTCCACACCTACTATCAGAAATCAATAGTGGAGGATGGAGAGGACATGGCCAAAGACACCTGGCACAGGATCTTTCAACTGCCCCCTCACGGGGAAGGGAAGAGGAAGAGACAAACGAAATCAAGGACAGTGACAACAGCAGCAGATCCCCCAGCGGGAGCTGGAGCAAGTGACATGGATGACAGGTGAACTGAGTCAGTGATCCCACAGGCAGGGTGGAGATGAAAGGAAGGGGTTGACTGGTCTGAGAGACCAGAGTTTGTTTGTGTATGTGTAACATGTGGGGTGGATATTATAAGGGGTCCGGTGGCCAGCAGGCCTTTGTATGGGTGCACAGGTAGGGTTTTTGTAATGGGTTATGTTTTTTCTTTGAAGAGTGATACTCAGAATGTAGATATATATAACCTCATATATATATAAATACATATTTTTCCAAAAAAAAAAAAATCTGAGTCCAAGAAGGCAGTTTTCCTTAACCTCTCCCAGGGATAGCTGTTCTTCTGATGTAGTTTAGTACCTGCCGAGGTGTTGGGGCTTAATGCCTATTTTATGGAAATGAAGTCTCCACCCTAGCTTGTTCCTGTGGCCATATGGCTGAGGGCAGGTGAAAGTTGGGGGCATCTGAACCCCAAACCTTTGGGCTTGGGCCTGCATGTAGGATGCCCGTCAAAAAACTTTGGAAATATCTGTAGCCCCTGGTGGGGATGGAGGATGTTTGCTGGTTGTAGGGCCACGTATGGTTCTGGACTGACTCATGGATTTGGACTTCATTTAGCTGATTTGGCTTGGAACATGAACATTTTCTTTAAAAAAAAATTCACAGAGCAGGAGAAATACCATGACCAATCAGGCAGTTTTCCTACTTGCAGGGGACAACCACTTTCTTGTTTGGGGTAGTACCTTGACCAAGGTACCTCCCACTTTCTCTTCCAGTGGAAAGATCTTGGCTTTAAATCCACTTTATGGAAATGGGAGACTCTTCCCTAGCTTGCTCCTGCAGCCATGTAGCTGAGGGAAAATGAAGCTTGAAGGCATCGGAAGTCCAAGCCTCCAGGCCTGGGCCTGCAGGTAGGATGCCCACCAAATGATTTGGAAGCTACATATGGCTCTTGAATGACTAATGGATTTGGAATTGATTTGGTTGATTTGACTTGGAACATGAAAAAATGTTCTTAAAGAAAAAGAGAAAGTGTTCACCTGGCAGGGGAGATACCATGGTATCAGCCTTTTGGCTAGGATCCAGAGGGCATGGGGCATCTGAACCCCAAGGCTTCTGGGCCTGGGACTTGCAGTAGGATGCCTGCCTGGACCTGGGGAGTATCTGAAGCCCCAGACCAATGGGTCTGGGAGGGAGGATACTTGCTTGTTGGTAAATACCTGTGTTAAAACTTGTAGCAGTTTCAAAAAAGGTAACATGCATCAATTCTGGATGAACTAAGTTCACAGGTATTAAATGGAGGTATTAAATACAAATTGCTACAGCTATGTTTAATAACAAGATTATTTGAAATTTTCTCCTCACTTCCATGTGCTTAGAAAGAGTAGGGCCTGATAGTGAGGAGAGAGGGAAAAGGCTGCCTGGGGAAAAAGCTGGGGGAAAGCAGAGAGCAAAAGGACCACATATAGCTATAGCAGTGGGATGGGACAAGGCAAACCTTCAATAATTAGATTCTGTACCTGGACAATTATAACAAATTTATAAATTTTTCCTATATAGAATCTAATTATTTGGGGGGGGGGGGGCGGGGGGAAGGAAGGGAGTTGTCTTATAATCAGGGTCATCTTCCATTCGAGTAAATACAGTATAATGCCCAGATCCTGAGCAACAAAAGGGAAGATTTTGAGCTAGGGATACAGAATGTAAAACTGGCTAGTATAAGAATAACAGAAACATAGCAGAATAGCCATTTTTACTACAACACAGGTATAGATATAATTAGGAATTACTGTAATTCAGGCTCCAGTCAGGGGAAAAGTGGGCTCCCTGGAGATTTGCCAGAGTCAGTTTCAGGTGATTTTCAGGATGGACTCTCCCATGCCTCTGATTGGCTGAAGGAGCCTGCTATGGGGCTGATTATTATTGAAAAGCAGCACAAAGGCTGTTCTTCAGCTGTTTTAAGAAAGTAAAGCTTATGACTTATTAAACAAAAACTTTTTCAGTAAAGCTCATCACTCCCGAGCCCCACTCTGCCCCACCATGCAGAGAAGAGGAGGGGGAAATTCCCTTCTAGTCCCATGTGACAGCAAAACAAACTTGGGCTTGGGAGAGCTATGCTAGGTGAGGTAAAGCCTCTCCGGCAGAGGAACCCTGCACTCCATGCTCAGCTTTGGGGACAGCATGAGTGACTGGTGCCTCCTGAATCTGGGGGGCACCCTCAGAAACTGCCAACAGCAGCGGCCCCGTTGGGGGAGGCATGTGCACCTCCATGCACTCCCTACTAGTCACCTATGGGGGGCAGGCATCTGGCATGCCTAGGCCCATAGCCCCTACAGCAGGGGGTATTTACCAGCTCCACTCTAAGTTGGGCTTTTAAACTCCCTGCCAAAGTAGGGAATCAAACAACCTGACTAGGCTGCCCCTGGAAATACATGACACTTGCACAGTATTTCTGGGTCTCTGCTGCCTTTCTCCTCTGTGCTCCAGGTAAGGTTTTGGGGTTTTTTTTTTAACTTTTAAAACTTTTTGGCCTACTTTTCCTTTCCCTCATGGCTTCAGGCCATTTCCTGCCAAATCACAGGAAAGAACGATTTAAAAACTGGAGGTAAATGGAAGTGAGATAAAATGCAATATGGGTTTATCAAACCTAGATTGTGTAATCTATTAGCTTTATTTTATAAGAAAATGGATTTTCTGGATAAAGGAAACAGAGTAGGTGTTATTTATCTGGATTTCTGTAAGTAATATGATACAGTGACATATAGAAAATTATTTATTATGTCTTCACCATTTTTTCTAGTTTATCAGGTACACAAAGAACTGTTTGAAATGGACACAAAAACTTTGGGAAGTATCAGATTGTAGGAGGTTACTAGTGGAATTCCTCAAAGATCAGTCTTGGGACTGATTACTTTTTTTCATTAATGAACTCAGCAAAAAAAAAGTAGAAGTGCCCTGATAAAATTTGCTGCTGATACAAAATTAAGAGGCAGTGTCAGAACAGAAGGGGATGGGAATGGCCTACAAGAAAACTCAGATGACCATAATGTTTAGAGTTATATAGAAAAGGGAAGAAATCCAGTAGTAGAAAATGAAAAGTAATGAATTTAGGGAATAATAAAATGAAATTTTGCTATAAGTTGGAACAGTTAGAAATGACTGAGAAGGAAGAGTTTACTAATTATCATAAAATGATTGAACTGCCATTCTGATATGGTTGTGAAATGTATATTCTAGGATGTATCAATTGAAGTATTTCCAAGAGACATAGAGAAGTATTTATATCTTTGTACAAAGCCCTGGTAAGACCATAACTGTAACATTGACCAGTTCTGGTTACCTGTGTTCAAGAAAGTGGAGTTAAGGGCATGTTGCACAGGACACTTAGTTTGTGTTAAATGAACTTAAAATGCGAGAATCCATATGTTCAAGCAGTAAAACACATACTATGTATAATCATATTGTAGTACATTTACAACTTTTCTCCAGATTGTATTAAGTAACATGTATTATTCAGCTACTGCTGGCTAGCTCCATGGATATAATACAAACAATTTACTGTCCTCCAGCATTCTGGGATGTGCTGCTCCCAGCCTCTGCCCCCACTCCAAGGTTTATCCACCTGCCCAAACTACTTCCCAGGGTAGGTGGAAGGCATTGTAGGCATTTTAAGTTCATTTCACACATACACAGGTACCCATGCCCACCTGCCCTGGTGGGAGGTAGGGTGACCCTTGCCCACACGCTATCACTCTGAGTACCCATTCAAAGCCTCAAGGTTCTCAAAGGCCTCCCACATTTGCCTGAGTGCTCTGGTGCAAACACTGAACCATCTAGCCATGTAAACTGAACTGAACTAAAGCAGAAAATATCCTTCTTGGACCTCTGTGACAACCAGAACCAGAGGGATTAATAAGCAATAAATATGTGCTTCTTAGAGGCATTTTTTATTTTGCCTAAACAGGTAATACTAGTTAATATAAAGCTTATAAGTCTGTAAACTGCAAATGTAAGTTGTCTGTCATAAATTTAACCAAAACGATAAAATTAACTGTTTGTGGAACTGACTGGTCCCCATAGGCAAAGCTGTAGATGTGAGAGTAGCTGACCTAACGGTTTCTGCTCCGGGTTCAGCTTTGACGATAAAAAACTGGATCCAACTGCCTGGCACACCCAACACATTCCAGGAAAGCACATTCCCAAGAAAGCATATTCCAATGAAACCTAAAAGGGGTTGGGGCTTAGGCAGAGCAATGTCAATTTCAAACCTAAAGGTGCTGCATTGTAATTTGCTTCTTGGATAAACCCAAGTCTAGGTAGTAACCTTTTATGATCATTTTTAACACCTTTCAATCCCATAGGGTAACTGCTATAGGGCAGCATTGTGAGTGGCTCTAAGGCCAACAGATTTGCATAAGACTAGGTATAAAAAGCACATGCATCAGGTAACCAACAAGAAGGAGGGAACAGAATGGTCATTTCTGTTCCATGCCTGGACCCTGGATTCCTGGTGTGAGTGAGAATCAGATCCTGATCAAGGGACCTTCCCTGGTAATCCCTCTGACAATGTAGATCGGGGACACCTGACTTCGCTGGAATCACACAGGCCAGTAGCTAATACCCTCACAATGCCCAGTTGTCCTGTGACAGAATTGATCTATCTGTTGTTATTATCTGTTATTTACTATTAGCTCTTTAATACTGTATTGTCTGCTTATCTCATTTATCTTTCTGTTAACTGTTGTATTATCCGGCATCCCCCCAGGAATGGGGGATGCTGGTTAAACAAATATACACCATCTAGTACACTCCCTGGTGTCAGTGTGCCAGGGGACAGAAAGGGGGGCCCCACACAGGCTGCTTTGCCCCAGGCCATGGTCCGCAAGGAAGAAGTGAAGAAGAACTTCGTTTGCAGCGGCAAAACTGGAAGCGGGACTTCTGGTTTTGCTTTTGCCATGTCCTTTGGAAGGAAGATTTGTATTTACAGATGCCAGTTAGTGGAGCTTTCCAGCTGGTAAAGTGGCAGATAACATGGCTTTTGCTATAAGTATGCTGGGACAGCAAGATGCTCAGATATTCCCTTATAATATCTAGATGTTTGCAACAATTTCAAGGTCTGCATTTCTGGCAATGCATAGTTGTCTGTATACTGACAGAGTATGTGTGGGAACGTAGAACTGACACACACATAGAATCATAGAAAATTAGGGTTGGAAGGGACCGCAGGAGCTCATCTTGTTCAACCCCCTCCTCAAAGCAGGACCATCCCCAACTAGATCATACCAGCCAAAGCCTTGTCTATCTAGGTCTTAAAAACCTCCACTGATGGAGATTCCACAACCTTTCTGGGTAACAGTTCCAGTACTTAACTACCCTCCTAGTGTACCTGGGCGGTATGCGGAGGGTACCCCCTCTTCAATTGAAGAAATGTCAGTTGGTGTGGGAATGCTGCAGGAGCATGGTGGTTTAATAACAGGCCAGCTTGCCTCCTTTATCTACAGAACCAAAGCTGAGACCAGAACACCCAGTGATACTTAACTATTTACAGGTTTAATGACACAACATAATATAAACTTTTAATCATAAACTTACATACAAATATTTATCTCTCTCTCTCTCTCTCTCTCTCTCTCTCTCTACATGTATATATACACACATACACACACACACATACATACATATATTATTTACAAGTATAGATTTACACCAACAATAACTCTTATTCACCCTTATCTTAGACACAGGCCTAATCCCCTGTGACCTTCCATTCAGTGTGCAGCCTCTGCCCCTCAACAGGCAAAGGAGAACTCAATAACAAAACACAAGTTAATCATCAGCTCAACACAGGAATGCCTGGTGGTGACAGGACACTAAACAGAACACAATAAGTTTACATCACATATACAAAAATAACCACTAAAATAGATTCCGACATAAACAGCTTACAATTCTCTCAAATAACAACAATAAGGATGCAATATTACAAACAGAATCCCAATGGCATAAATAACCAGACTGCAATCAATGGCACAGCAGCTATGCCTGAAGAAGAAATGGCAACCCAGGGAAAGATCCCATTACCTAAAAGAACATCATTATCCCCTCCTGGATTGCTCATCTAGGAAAGGCCCATAACCATGACACCACTCGTAATAAAGACAGGCCCTAGAGAGGCACCCTCTGTGCCCAGGATGATCCATCCCCACCCCTCAGGAGGCTTCCCCTTGATCCTCCACCACAGTGAGGGAGGCCCCTCCTCCACTGCGGGAATATCCTTTCTGGGTAACTCACGACTCCCAGCGTCCTCCCTCACAGGGGTGGTCAACCCGTCTAGTCACTGCGTGCAACAGGAAGGCCTGAGCTGCCTGATGCAGCCACCAGGGCCTATCAACCCTCCTGGACACTCAGTGCACCAACCTGTGCACTGTTGCCCCTGCCTCATGCAGGGTCGGAGACCCAGTCTGCCTCATGCAGCCGCCAGGATCCCATTTGCTCCTGCACACTGACCTGTGCACAATCACCCCTGCCTTGTGCAGGGTTGGAGACCCATGCTGCCTCATGCAGCTGCTGAGGTCCCATCCGCTCCCGGACTCTCTGTGCACCAACCCGTGCACTGTCACTGTGCTTTTCCCATGGCCCCAGGGATGGGGCCACCTGCTGCTTCTCTCTGCCAGAGGCGTCTTCAGAGTGCTTCTGGGGCAACTGCTCCGCCCCTGCTGGTCAGCTCAACCAGTTCTTCTATAGCCCTTGTCTCCATTGTCCCTCAACATAAAGCTGCCCATGTGCTGGGCACACTGGCCTTTTATTCCTTCCAGAGCTTCTGTCCCCAGATTGGGAGTGGACAAATAAGGAAGCTTAAGGGGTTAGTTCCCTTTCAGGTCCTCTTTCTCCCCCCACTCCTGGGTCAGGGTGGGCCTGCCTTCTTTCTACCTTCCCCTGATTGGTGAAGAAGGGAAAACTGCCTCTACCAATGGGATCCTGAGCCCTTTGGGCTCAAGCTAACAATCTAGGCTGCCACAGAGCCCACTGGCCAGCCTACCACACTAGTGAGAATGATTTCCCTCATATCTAACTTAAGCTTCCCCCACTGCAACTTGAGACTACTGTTTCTTGTTCTGTCCTCTGCCACCACTGAGAACAGTCCAGCTCCATCCTTTTTGGAACCACCCTTCAGGTAGTTGAAAGATGCTATTAAATCCCCTCTCAGTCTTCTCTTTTCTACATTAAGCAAGCCCAGTTCCCTCAGCCTCTCTTCAGAAGTCATGTGCCTAACCATTTTTGTTGACCTCTGCTGGACTCTGTCCAATTCATCCATATTCTTTTTGTAATGGCTGACCCAAAAGTGGATACAGTTCTTCAGATGTGGCATCACCAGTGCTGAGTAGAGGGGAAGAATGACTTCCCTTGATCTACTGACAATGCCTCTGCCAGTTCAGACCAGTATGTTGTTAGCTTTCTTTGCAACAAGAGTACAGTGTTGGCTCATATTCAGTCTATTGTCCACTGTAACCCCAGGTCCTTTTCTGCAGAGCTGCTTCTTAGCCAGTTGGTCCCCAGCCTATGTCAGTTCATGGGATTGTTCTATCCCAATTGCAAGACTTTGCATTTCTCCTTATTGAACCTCATGAGATTTCTTTTGGTCTAATTCTCCAATTTGTCTAAGTATGTCTGAATCCTAGCCTTACCCTGTAGCAAATCTACTACTCTCACACCTTGGTGTCATCTGCAAACTTGCTGAGAGTGCACTCTATTCCATCTTCCATGTCACTGACGAAGATATTGAACAAAACTGACCCCAGGGCCAACCCCTGGGGCACTCCACTTCATACTGGCTGCCAAATAGATATTCCTGGGGCTTGTCCACGCGCTCGCTCCCTCCTGGGGCTTGTCCACGCGCTCGCGCCCACGCCCGCACTGGGGTCTGGCTTGCACTCACGCAATCAGGGCTTAGGCGGCCTCGGCCTTACCTGGCCCCAGACCCCCTTCTCTGGGCCTTGCGCCCACTGGGCTTCTCACAATCGGGGCTCAGGTGGCCTTGGCCTTACCTGGCCCCCAGACCCTTCTTGGGTCTTACGTCCCACTGGGGCCTGTGCCTCACGCTCGCCCACACTGGGGCCTTGCTCGTGACTCCCGTAAATTGGGGCTCAGGCAGCCTCGACCTTACCTGGCCCCGGACCCCTTTCCTGGGTCTTATGCCTCACTGGGGCTCCTCCTGATAATCGCCCACACTGGGGCCGGGTTCGGGACACCCCAAAACGCAGCACCCTCTCCGGTGCCAGGAACCCCCCACGCTACTGGGGACCTCCTCTGAGGCCTCCTCTACCCCTACAGCCTCGCCCGGTCCTCCGGTCTCAACAACAAACAACAAAACAATATCATAAGCCAACTGGCTAGAACTCAAGAACTAAGCCACCTGGCTAAACATAAACTCTAAACCATCAAGAAGTTTCTCCTCCCAAAAATCCCTACCAGGGCTTCCTCCACCTGGTCTACTCCCAACGGAAACTGCTCAGGCCACCGGGCTTCTTTCCTCTGCCCGCTTCCACCTAGTTCCTACTTCCTCAGCAGCCAGAAGGGAAACTGCCCCCTGGCCTCAGCCTAGGCTGTTTATAAAGGCCAGGCCCTGCCCCCTTCTGGTCAACTGACCTCTGGGGTTGTCCCAGCAATCCACACCTGTGCTGCCCTGGTGAGTGGCAGCTGCCCATATTCCTGTTATCAGTAGCAGGCACGCTAGTGCCCTGCTACACCATGCTTCTTCCTTATATTATCTGCTAAATATGGAAACACATCCAAGGTTGCTTCTACTATGTTTACTTCTTAGAGTTTTCTTCAGCCTGTGACAGCTTCAGAAGTTCTAGTGCTGATGCTGCCCCAAGTGTCCTACAAATGGACACTTCCACTCAGAGGACATCAGGGGATGTATTGTAGACAAGTCATTGGCAGAGCCAGCAAGATCAGGTGCTGGAGGACCTCATGGAGTCCCCTGCATGCCAAGTCAGCATTATCGATGGCTGGCTTGCTGCCTATGAGTGGTGGCAGGACTGGTTAGAGGAGCTCCTAAGAACTCTTCAGCAGACTTTTGCAGTTCATAACTTCCAGTTCCTGGAACTTGTTCAGGGACTGCTAAGTGGCTCAGAGAGGGTCCATACCCATGCATTCATCTGGTCTGTTGTGGAGCCATGCAAGTCTTTATTGGACAGGATGGCTACTGCTAAGGAGGAGTATGTCAGCAAGGCAACAACAACAGCACACTAGCAAGGCAACAGGCACCTGTAGCTGCAAAACCTCCTCCACCAGAATAGAGGGCATTTCCATCACCCTCTAGCTAGCTCAGGTTACCTTGGATACTAGCTACTTCTATCCCATCCTCCCCCAACTTCCTCTGGCTAATGGCTGCTGTCAGATGGTCAATGGCGTCAAGGAAAATGTTGTCAGTCTGTGTGAAACCTCCCCATTCTCCAGGTTCTCTTGCCAGCCAGAGCCTTGTACTCCTCTAGCATGGCTCGATGCCAAGCAGGGAATGGAAGTCTGAGCTGCATATCTGCCAAACACCATGGCAGAGACAGCCCTTCCCTTGCCTAGGGTGACAGGGAATGTCACCACGCTTCCAGGTGCCTGAACCCCATCAGCAAAGGGGGCAGTGCCACAAAAGGTTACCTGAACTTGATGATGGAACAGGAGGCTGGGGCTATTTTCCCCCACCCAGCTTCCTAGCAGTGTGCAGCTGGATCTGAACATACAGATGTGGCTACTAAGCTCCTTGGAACCATCCAGCTCAGACATGAGAAGGTTTGCTTCCATGCCACAGCACTTCCAGGATTCTTCCCAGCCAGCAGGAAGACCTGTAGATAAGGGATGTGAGTATACCCATAGCTACCCCCCAGCACAATTTAGCACACTTGCACATTTAGTACAGTTTGTACAGTTTATTTAAAGAAATAAAGTTTGCACAGCTATGAAATCTAACTGTTCTGAACTTCTGTACGGTTCATATATGGATCCAAGTAACTAGTGTAAGGTCCATACCTGGGTGAAGCAGCCATTTTTAATATGATCTAACCTCCCCCAAAACTCTTTGAATGTCTGTATGCTATATGACATGGTTGCCAGCAATATCAGGAGATGATAATTCATGACTCAGAAGATTCTTTTAGTCTCTATGTTCTTTTATGCACTTTGAACAGCAGTGATCAGCTTATTGATATGATATTATCATAAACAGGATTTAAAGTTTACATCCATTTATCTGAAATGGGGTATTTGCACTTTGGAAAGATTGTTTCAGATTGTCAATGGACTCAGACAAAAAATATTAACTGCATTTTGTTCACATGAATGTGAACATAACCTTCTAAGTACTTTTTAAATGAAATTTTAGATTCAGGAGCATAATATGCTAGCCTCCAGGGAAATGGACCAGGTTTGCAAACCTATTTAAAAAAATGAGAAGCAAAAGAAGGCAACTTAGTCTTTCTACAAGAATTAATCTGAATGCTTTATTTTTTCTGCTTATTAGTATTTCCATTCTGTTATAAGAGACAGCAGATTTTTTGAAGTATTCAGATACTCTGGGAGTGTTATGTCATATATTGTTTGATTCAGTCATAACAGATTCCATTAATAGGTTGCCAATATGTGATCATACATTATACACAGGGAATTTAATTCCCCTGTTGATTATGTGAGGGAGATTCTTGATAGCACATATTCCTGCGGGACTGTCACATACTATGTACTGTAGTATATTTACAAGCAGGGATTTAAAAAACTGTTAGGCTGTGTCCAGATGAGCGCAGACATGCCCCTTGTCCCACCTCAAACCCCTTTGAAGTGGGGCAAGAGGCACATGCGAGAATGAATAAATGTTTCCCATGCTGCAAGTTTGCAGCACAGGGAGAAAATTAGACCCCTGGATATCCAGGGGTCTAAAAAAAAATCGAAGTTTAAAAAAGTGTAGCAGGACATGGTCCCGGATCATGCTCTGAGGCAACCAGAGGCTGGGTCCTCCATGGAGATGCTCTGGCTGCCAGAGCGTCTCTGGTTGGCCCTTCGCTCTGGTGCTGAAACACGTGGCCAGCCAGTGCTGGTAAGTAAAGGGTTGTGGGGGGTTGGAGGAGAAGGGAGGGGACCATGGCAGGGACCCCCACAGGCTCCGCCCACTTCCCTGCCCCCTGC
>NW_017728912.1:13258226-13289326 GCF_001723895.1 Crocodylus porosus
GGTATATGAAGGGTATAGAGAATGTAATTAAATACAGAATGTTAAGCTACTTTATAGATCTGTGACAACCCAGAAAAAATAGGAAAATAAAACTAAGAGCTGGATAGTAATTTTATGTTTTTTATTGCAGTAGCATACTGATATCCCACCCCCATTGCAATACGCAAGCATGTGACAAAATGATATCCCCTATCTCCCAGGGTTCAATTTTAGCTCATGTTGGTGTGGTGAGAAGAAATTGAAGTGGGCTTGCTTTCATAGTTGGTACCAGAACAATAAATTTTATTGGAAATTACCGACAGAAATTTATTAGGAATTTTTCTTAAAAATGATGGTTCAACACAGTATAAAATGTCAGACAACTTTTAATTTGACCTGATAAGTATTTGTGTGTGTGCTCTGTGTGCATTTTGTCTTGCCTCAGAACATAAGTCCCTCAGGCCAGAAATAATGAAGGAACAATGGAGCTAGGCTGATTTGTACCAGATAGAGATATGACTCTTTAATTTTTTCTTTTAACTTTCCTGTAAAATTTGACGCAATATTTTGGCAACATAGAAATAAGAAAAACAGTAAGCAGTGCCTCAACTTCTACCACAATCCTGTCAATCTTACGGTTGAGGATGGTGGGTACAACACAGAATCTATATTAAACAACAGCACTGTTGGCCATTTGATTTGGATGTCCCTGTGGTATCTTGGTGACCTCTTTCTTCCTCAAGGGAAAGACAAAAAAGATGGAAACATAAAGATACGGATGCCCCTGATGAAGAATCCTCATTTGCAAATACTTTGATATAAAGAGTTTGCCAGCTCAGAAAAATGCTCAGGTATTTACTTTAAGCACAGGAGAAGTCCTATTGAAATTATGCTGTGTTCTGGTTTGGGACCTAGTAGCTCGGACATTTCTTTGTATTTAGAGCACTGATGTCAATCTTGCCTGCCCACTGGGATGGGTCCAGACCAGGGGTCTTCATGAGTTGGATCTGGGTCTGGCAGTGGCAACCTGGCAAACAGTAATGTTGGGGCAAATGACGGTGGGCTGCAGTCAACACAGCCATTTATTTGTGTCCTTCCACCAGTGTCATGCATTCCCAACAAAGCTCCACACCTGGAAATGTGGCAGCAGCCCTTCCCCTGAATTCCTGGCCTCTCCAGGAGCTCTATGGGTAAAATGCATCACAGGCCATGTCCTGCCCACAGGCTCTATCTTCCCCTGACTTAGAGGACTTAACTCTTGGCAGAGCATACGATTGAGAAGATATGGATACATATAACACTCAGACCTTTTCAAATGCAGTTTAAAGCAGAAGTGGATAGACAATATGTTTACAACTACCTGGAATAGTTCAAAAGTATACCAGGAAAATCAAGTACTTTTTTGAACTAGTTCACCGTGTATGAGTTCAATGTTTCATGTGGACACCAGGTATTTTGTAACACAGGTCTGATCGATCCTCCAGGAATCCCACAGTACATTGCTGCTCCAGGCATCACACTTTGTAGATCTTCCCTCCCCCTGTCCCCCCCAACTGCCTGCTTACGTATGCATCCAAAACTCTACTGCCCTTTTTCCCCTTTTTGTTGGCACTTTTTAATCAATGAGATCCCTTGCACTGCTTGTTCACAAAACCAGTGGTGTCCTTACTCATTACTCAACCATGCCCTTTCATCACAATTGTCTCGGCCCCTGGGAACCCAAAGAGAGGAGTCCAAGCACTCCCTACAGCCGCCATAGTTGCAGGCTTACTGTTTTGGAAAGAATGGAATGCAGAAAAGTGAAAATGGTCCCAGTCACAAATCACCTGCCATTTGGGACCCTAAAGCATGGATCCAAGTGTTCCTCCCCGACACCTGTCCACTGCAAGGCATGAATCCCATCCCCGGTTGTCATCGCCATGGCAGTCCATACACATTTATGAACCAGCTCTTAATCAATCAGTGACATTTTGGAATGTAGATTTATACCCAAGTAAAATAGCCAAAAAAACATGGGAACACTATGAAGTGAAGAAACAAAAGGCCAAAGAAAAATAGTAAGCAATTTACAAATGGCATCTTTTTAAGCATACTCTCCAATCAGTGTGAAAGCCTCGAATAATTCTCCAGAGCTCCTTTATTCAAATGATACTTCAGGAGGGATAGATTACGACATCTAAGCTTACAGTGCTGTGATGTGATCATGAGAAATGCACATGAATAGGGACCTTTACTTCCCTTTTGATCAGGTGACTTTTGTGGAACAAATAGTGGTGTTTATCAATGACCTCAGTAGGGAGCAGACCAAAGTTTCAAATTGAGCGGATTCCTCAGGGGTGAAAAGCATGTGAAAGCAGTACAATATTTCCCCCTTAGTAGTTTCATCTAAAGATTGAGTAGGGAAACAGGATGAAGGCCTCACAAGCTCTTTGCAGAACTCCTTCCCCCTCTGGAGGCAGCACAAAGGAAGCAAGGGAACGGCAACTGTGACAAGTTCTGGCATAGAAACTTGAAGGGGCCGACTTCTTGTATAACACTCATTCCTGCTAACTCACATAAAGGCCTTTCAGAACCTAGTTCTATAGGGTGCTTGTACAGGTAATGGTTATCACAATGTACATGTGATGAAAGTGACTTAAGGGTGTCACACATTACATGTGCGGCAGTTTTGGGGGATTTAGATAAGTTTGCACTGTTGAATTGTAGTTCATTTGCAACAACATGTTGCAGCTGTCAGCACATCCCCCAGCCACGGGAAAATCAAGCAGGCTTCGCAGAAAAAAAGGATCTGGCCCGTCACTGCTTCTGTGGGGCCTGATCTTTTGTTTTTGTTTGGCGGAGCCTGCCCACCTCTCCTGTGGCCAGGTAGCAAACTGCTGATGAACTGAGTGGTCCATGAGCTGTGGAGGGCCCTGGTCCTTTCCTCTGTGGCAGCAGTGCCCCCTGGGGTTGCCAGAGTGAGATGCTAGTGGGCTGGGTGCTGCCCCAGCTCAGAGGCAGCACCTAGCCTGATCCAACTGTTCCTGGAGCCTGCCTACTGGAAGTCCGCCAAGCGCGGTTCCCTGGGCAGGCTCTGGCTCTGACAAAAAAAGGACTGGGCCCCTCGCTGTAACATGATGAAAATTTGAAACAGTGGGTTTCATTTAAAAGCATAGAATAAAACCCTGAGGACTAAACCCCCATCATGTGCACAACCACCCATATATTTTAAACCTAAAATGCATGGCCGCTTGCACACATGACAGGGGTTTAGTTCCCCTGAATTGAAATGGTAGTTTTTCAATAATCACAATTAAAATCCCACCATTTAAAAAGGTGGAAGGTGGCAGGAGGGTGGCTGGGTGTGCTGATGGCTGAAGAAGGTGGTGGGGATGGTACACAGGGTGCTGGAAGCCTGCCAATAGGGCTGTGTGAAATTTTGCTGGTTGTTTCATTTCGACTCATTTTGAGCTTAAAACAGAGAAATTGAAATGAACTGAAATGAAATGATGGGCTTTGAAGCGAAATGAGGGCAGTCGAACCATTTTGAAAGTTTCTAAACATTTTGAGTTTCAAAGCTCAAGCTGGGCTTGCCTGCAGGCAAACAGAAAGTATGGAGAGGGAAGGGGAAGAGGGGGGAAAAGGTGGGAAGGACTGCTCTCATATTGACTGTGTAGCTGGCCAGTGATTGAGATCCTTCCCTGAGGTCCCTTCCAATCCTAGTGCATAAAAGGCAGCACTGTTTAAACTGGCTTGCTTTCTGCCTTGGGGTCTGACAGTTACTGAGCTATTTTCCAGCAGTTCAGGAGTGTTAGACAACAAAGGCTATTGTAGCATTGATTTGAATAATTTCCTACTTGCTAGCTTAGCAAGTGGGATTCCACAATACCTTTTGCTTTCTTCTAGACTCTTTTATTTTATTATTATATTCATTGATTTTTTCTTTTCAATTTTATAATTATATTGGATATTACACTATAGAATTTATATAGGAAGGGAGATACATTTATATTTTATTTCTATACATTTATACCTTGTGGTATATTACATACATTATAGAATTTATATAGGAAGTCAGATACATTTATATATTTGTATAAAAACAAGAGACTATGAAACACACCATGAAGCATGGTGGAAAGGCAGCTGGCAGGCCTTCAGGGAGGGGCAGAAGAGGGGGCAGAGGGGGAGGTGTAAGTCCCCCCACCCCCCAAACTGAGAGACAGCCTCTTTCCTACAACCAGCAGGGATGAGATTTCTAGAAGCAGCAAGGAGAGAGGAGCAGTGCCAGTGTCACTGTCTGTGCCTGAGTCTGCATCCTCTCCAAGAGAAATCCCTGCCCCCCCCCACCACCATGACAACAAGCAGCAGTACCAGCACCAGCATGACAGTCTCCTCCACCCCCATTTCACTTTCTGAGCCTTCCAGTGCCAGAGGAAGAACTGGAGCTGTATCTGGATTTCAGTGCCCTAGCAAGAGAAATTCTGAGGAAGGAGGGGGAATCAGCTAAGTTTGTGCTCCACACTCCTTAAGTTTCCCTTAGAGCCAAGTCTTCTTTCCCAGAAAGCACTTCAGAGGAGTCTGAGGTAGAGCTTGCGGAGGCAGGCAGCTCAGCTGAGTCTGCTCCTCCTGTTGCTGTGCCTCTTCCTGCTCAAGTAGGGGGAATTGCAGCACCCACACATGCACCCACACTCCAGAAGTGAGCAGGTAGTGTGGTCTGGGATCATTTTGAGCTGGCAGATGATCCCACATACTCTGTCTGCCTGTACTGCCAAGCCAAAACCAGCTGGGGCAAGGGAACAAAACACATGAGCACCACGGGGATGCTGATGCATCTCCACAGGCACCACCCAGTTGCCCTTGCTCCTCCTCAGCCTGGCACCAGTGGGAGCATGCCCAAAGGGAAGTCCCCCTCTTGGTCCAAAGCCCCCAGCCCTCCGAAGCAGAGGCAGGCTACCCTGGTACAGTGGGGGAAAAGCAAACAAAAAGTGGGGCACTTTTCAAGGTTGAGCAAGATGACCTACAGCACTGAGGAGATGCTTGCTGTTGATGGGCAGCTCTTCCCTTTAGTTGAGAGGCCAGGGTTTAGGCAGCTCATGGTGCTCATGACCTCATCCTACCAAGTGCCCTCATGGACCACCTTCAACAGGACTGTGGTGCCCTCCCTTTATAAGGTATGTAGGGAGTACTTGAGGGAGGAGCTGTGCAAGGCAGGTCTGCAAGCAGCCTTACATTTCACCTTGGACATTTGGAGCAGCCGGGGTGGAGATCACACCTACCTCTCCATCACAGGGCACTGGTGTGATCAGTTAGGGTGTTGGTGGCCTCTCATTCAAGCCGAGGTGATGGATGAGTCCCACATGGCAACCGAAATTATGGGGGTGTCACAGAGCTCTCAGGTGCCCTGCGACTCAGAGCAGAAACGGCTTGGGAGAGACCCCTAGTGGCAGGAAGGGGGAAGCGCAGCTGCCAGTCACCAGGACTGCCAGGTGCTGGTTGCCCTAGCAACCAGGGAAACCTAGAGCCAGGAAGGGGCAGAGCTTAGCCCTTCTTAAGCTCAGGCAGAAGGCCAGGAGGGCAGTTCCCCTCCGGCAGCCAAGGGAGGAGGAACTCAGCCAGAACAAAGGGGAGAACTCTGATGGTTGGAACATCCCCTGGTTCCTGCTGGGGGTTGATGCATTCTCTCTCTTGCTCAGGTAGGGAGAGATTCGTATTTTGACCAGAACGGTCTAGCTTTTATGTTGTAGCCCGGGGGCTTTGTATTTTGTGTTTTCTGGTTCACCGGAGGACCGGGTGAGGCTATAAGGTGGTTGGAGGAGGCCTCATAGGAGCTCCATGATAGCGTGGGGTCTCCTGGCACTGGAGGGGGCACAGCTTTGTTTGGGGCGCATTGGCCCAGCCCCGGAGCTAGGGGGGCAGCGAAGAGCCCTGACTAGGGGGGCAGTGAGAAGCCCAGAGCCAGGGGGCAGCAAAGAGCCTGGAGCCAGGGGGCAGCAAAAGGCCCCGGAGCCAGGGGGCAGTGAGGAGCCCCAGAGCCAGAGGGCAGTGAGGAGCCCCAGATTTGGCATGGGCGAGAAGGCCCGGAGCGGGCAGTGTGGGACAGTCTAGAGGGCGCCGGTAGGAGCACGGACTCTGAGATGAGCTAGAAGGTGCTGGCCAGGGTACAGATGGAGGGATAAGCCAGAGGGCGTCCCTGTGGCAGGGAGTAGGACAGACCTGAACAACACCAGATACATCTGCGAGGCTTGGGCTGTGGTATAAGGGGAGGACAGGAGCCGCAGATAGTGCCTAAGGCACCGAGACCAAAAATAGGCAGCCTCCCGTTTGATTAAGATCTTTCAATCAATCAAAATAACAATAAGGCGTGGCAGGCAAGGAGGCGGGTGGTTGGCTCTGGATTGGTGTGGCGGGGCCATGAATAAACGGCCCCAGGGAGGCACCACTGTCACAGGGGGCCATGAACCACGTGGTGCAGGGGTGGCTCGCTGGGCAGGGCAAGTCCACCCATGGATACACGGTCACTGACAATGGGGTCAATACATTCAAGGTGGTCTGTGATGCCAACTTTGTTGCCATCTGCTGTGTGGCACACAAGTTGCATCTCATAGTCGGAGATGCATTGGATGGGGATGGGGCTGCAAGCTTATTTTCAAATGCAGGAAGGTGGCAGGCTACTTCTACCGGAGCATCAAGGGGGCAAGATGCTGCAGGATAAACAAGCAGAGCTGAACATCCCACAGCACAAAATCATGCAGGATGTGGAGACTTGGTGGAACTGCACATACCTGATGCTCAAAAGGCTGGAGGAGAAACCAAAGGCCATCCATGAGAGGCCTTGCTTGGGGAGATTGGGATCACTAGCCCCCTTAACAGAGTGGGATACCATCTCCCAGATCTTGGTGGTCCTCAAGCCCTGCCTCAAGGCCACTGAGACCCTCAGTGCTGGCGATGCCCCCCTTAGCCATGTAATCCCTGTAGTGGGGGAACTTCAGAACCAAATGAAGAGCTTCCAGGGGATTAATGTTCCTGGCTGGGGCAAGCCACTGTCACCAGACATGCAGGCACTGGTGAGGCAGCTGAAGTACGGCATCAGGAAATGGCTTGATCCCTTGCAGTCCAGTATGGTCCATGTACTGGCTGCCATATGTGACCTGAAGGTGAAGGGCAGCATATGCAGCAGCCAAAGCCTGAATCAGTGGATAGAGATGCTGGTGAAGAGAGCCAGGGAGGCAGAATGGCAGAGGCAGGGGGACATGGAAGAGGGGGATCCAATGTCCCATGCTAGCAAGCCATCCACCAGCCAGTCTCCTCTTCCACCACAAGTGCTGCCAATGTGGGCCAAGGACCTAGCTTCCATGGTGGAGTCCAGAGGCACCAGACCCCACCATCAGTCAGGTAGCACTCAGGCCTTGGTGGCTGCCTGTCTCACCAAGGATGTGAAGCTGCTGCTGTGTTACCCCTTGTCCTACTGGGCAAGTGCAGCCAGATGTGGCCATGGTTGCCTGGGAACACCCCTACTGTCCACTGACCAGTGTTCCACATGAGAGGATGTTCAGCATTGCTGGGGATGTAGTGACACCCCACTGCACCTGCTTAGATCCTGGTTTGGTGGAGCAGCTGGTGTTCCTGAAGGTGAATCTCCCTCTGTTGGGGTTCCCCAAGCTCCAGGTTCAGACGGAGTGAATGCTACCCTCCTCACTCTGTCTGCACCCATTTCCTTTTTTCATTTTTTAAAAGCCATTTAATGCCCTACTCTCTGAGCTGGAGGGGGGACTCACTGCATCACCAGCCTGCAGGGGAAGAACATGTCCCTGCTGAGCTTTGGTGCCAGGACAAACTTGGAGGTATGAGCTGGGGCTATGGGGAAGGTGGAGGCCCCAGGTCTTGGGCATGACCACTAAAACTGCACTTTACCAGGGTTGAGGAGGCCTGGTGGGACTGCTGGTGGTGCAGCAGTCCCAGGAAAGACAATGGAGCCCCCTGGTGAAAGGCAGGTAGGAGGCGCATAACCTCCAGCTACCACACACATTCACAGTCCTGGAAAGCCCAGAGCTGTCACATCTTTGACAGGCCTGAGCCTTGCTGGTTGCAACAGAGTTGTGAGGCTCCAGGTGAGCTCAGCTTAGCTGACTGGGATGCCAGCTTTCGGATTGAAAAGCCCTTGGTCAGGCTGAGGAAGCACCTGCAGTTGGTGTGTGTGCTGTTCCTGGATGGAAGGAATAGTAAAGAAGCCAGAAGCAATGTAGGCAAGAAAGCCAGTCAGTGAAAATGGAAATGGAGGCATCACGGGGTGAGGGACAGGCTGGGGTGTGGGGGGAGAGGGGGGATGTAGCAGCGCAGGTAAAAGTGGAAAGGTACCTGGGGAGTCAGATGTCCGGCAGGTTGTAGTCTGCCAGAATTCCACGGTGTATATTGAGTCCATGAGTTTCTGTACCTTCTACCTAGGAGGCTGATGAAGTACAGTTCATAGGCCTGCCTGTGAAAAGTGATATCACAATATGCTGCTGCATGTATACAGTGTGATGAAATTAAATCACAATATGCCACTGCATGTATAATGAACCACTAAAAAGGGCAATTTCATCACATGTACAAGTGCCCCACATGCTGTACAGAGTCTTCTTCAGTTACATTTATACAATGCAACTGAAGGCAGGGGGGCTATACTGGCATAACTGAGGAGGGATTTTAGCCCTTGTTATTTATGAGCTAAAAAGCATGCAATAGGTTCTTTGTTAGAACCACTGTCAACCTCTGCATGCCAATTTATAAAAACATAAATCCAGCTGCTCCTAGTTTCTATTAAAATATCTAGGCCATCTGACTAGAAAACTCTCCACTTTAGATGTTATCAGTGAGATTGCATTTTGATGAATCTGGATGTACTGAGATTTTATTGTCTTCCTTTTTCGGAAAAAAAAATGTTATACTCTTTTAAATTAGACAATGAAATTTTGCAAGTTTTTACATTAGAGATCTGATAATATCCTTCTAACAACTGACTCTATTTTGCTAAAATATATATGTGTATGGATGTGTTTGTGTGTACATGTGTGCATGTATACACACACACACACACACACACACACACACACACACACTTATTTGAAAATAAATTATTTTTTCAAATTTGAGCAACTGTAGGAAATAGAAACATTCTATATTCAGCATAGCCAGGTACATACATTATACTTTTACTGGTATAAATTATTAGAAACCAGTCTATACCCGTAACAGAACAGAATGTGGTGCACATTGACTAGTCTAAGACTTGCACCCCCACCAAAAGGGGAATGTGTGTTCTGTTTGCTACTGATCTAAACTATACTGCTTACAGAAAACTGGATAACTTGGTTCAGTTCTGCCTCAGGCTTTTTGAATGTTGGTACCTAGCTGTAATGTATAAGATTTCAGAATATTTATATCTTCTTCTTATTGATATATATTATAACATGTACACTGCATAGAGGCTGCTTTGTACTATTTTAATCTGTTCTGGATTTCAAATTCTGGAAAGAGTAATTTGATATTTTCCATGAATTACGGTAGAAAAAGTCCAGTTATTGTAGGGTTTTTTTACACTTAACCAAATTCATTTTCTTTCAAATTCTGAAAAATTAATATTCTTTTTTGTTAATCCTTATCTCTCACACTTCGTTAAGAACTTATGTCGTGTTTCAAGGCACAGAAAATTTTAAATTTCTAAAAGAAAGAGGTTTATTACAGAAATTATGGATAGGCTGACACAATTTTAACCATAGCACTGTGAAGTGCAAACCTATAATAATTCAACAGTCCCTACCCACCAACTTTTATTCCAATAAGGTCAGGGATCTGAAGATAGAGCTCCAAGATGAAACTGAACTGATTGAAGAGTACTTGTAAAAGAATTTTACAGCCAAAGAGAGTGATATAGTAGAATGACAGAACAAGATGTTACAAGCACTACTAGTTCTGAATCCTCACCCCAGCATTTAGTATGGAGTACTCCTTGTAAACAATAATAGCCAATAGTTCATTGTGACATGAGGCCTAATCACTGTTCATCCTCTGGCTGCATATGGCAGAATTCTTTTGCTTTGTGACACCAATAGCTGATGAAAAGTTTTGCAGATACCAAGAAGACCTTGTAGGGGTTGAAGTCAGACACCAAAGAAATTTTCTTGGATTTTTAGCTGAACCAATCCAGATTTGAAGCAAAATACTGCATAAAATCTGGTATGTGTTCCTCTCTCATTCTTTCCCTAAAAACAATTTTCTTTTGTTTTCCTTTCTATAAACCACTGAATATTATTTAGCTACAGTAGTGTAAAAGATAAAATGTAAAATAGCTAACAATCAAACAAAAAGAGATCATTAGGCTAATGTCAGATATAAAAAAGTAACTGATGGCATAATCACTGTATATATAGGAAAGGCACATAAGCAATTTCTATTCTGTTTGCTGCTTGCCAGTCCACAGTGTGGATAGGAATATCCTCACTCTCCAGCATAATGAACAGGAGTTTCAGACTTAGAACAACTGGATCTTCTGAGGTCAACAGAAATGCTGGTACAGCTGTTTGGGTTCTCTGAGTCTCCATTTCAATCTGCCATTCTCCTTCTGGCTGACAACATATTGATAAGAATATCAGTAATAATATTCACCACCATTGGTGGTTTTTTCTAGCATGCTGACCAACCGGAATAGCAGAGGCAAAAAATATTACCTACTTCTAAGATTTATAAATTTATGAAGAGAATGATATTCCATGATTCTTGTGAATGCAGGGGACTGGACTTGATAATAAATGAGGTTCCTCCCAGTTCTATGTTACTTGGAAAAGAGTTCAATCTTGACTTTTTAAAACGAAAACTCCGAAATTTTGAAATTATATGCAAAACTATTTTTAAGTTTTTAAACCAGCTCTATCATTTAACATCTATAATGACAGCTGGAGTTTATGCAATAATTTCAGAGAGCTCTGTTGCCAGTAACACCAAGTTGAGTATGGTAACTATTAACCAGTTCATTAAGATGAATGGAAAGGCTCAGGCACAGAAAAGTTAAGTAAGATTAGATGCTCAGATTCACACAATGAATTAGTAGCGGAGCTGCGAACAGAACTAAGGCATTCTAACACTTATCTCAGCTCTAGCCACAGATAACACTTCCACTTCAGTTTGTTTGTGTGTCAGGACAGTTCACCAAACAAAAAAAAATCCATGTCTGGTAATATTGCTCGGTATTTTGTGTAGCTGGTGTTTGAAACACGTTTTCAGTGAGCTGAATGTTACCAAAGAGCATTTCCCTTAAATGAATTTGCTAGATGCAGCCTCTTTCATCTTCCAGACCCCATTTGGATCTTGTTCTTGATTGCAAGCTATAGAGGTGAATGTTGTGCCTGTAGCACAAGAATATTCTTTTCTTTCTCTCTTTCTTTCTCTTCACTCTGTAATATTTCTTTTCCTTGATATAAGCAGTGTCCAAAGCACTCCAATCCCAGCCACGTACAGTACAAATGGAACAAACATGAAATGATTTATGCACACTTGACTGTGTTCTATATCTTATTAGATGAAGAAGAATTACTATACTAGACAGGGACACATTCTTCTGAAAAATCCATCTTTGTAGTTTTCTAATGCTCAATCTCATGTCTTCTGCAAATGTATTTTAGCATACTATTGCTATTTTTCCACTCTGTGATCTTTGCTATGTGCTGCACAGTATATGTGGCCCTGAAGGAGTTCTGAGATGAGTTCCATTGCAAGCAGAATGCTATAGCTGCAAGATAAAGCTCTCTTTATTACTTTTTCACAAGTGATTTCTTCTGGAGTACCCTATGACAGATGCCATTTTCCAGCTTTTGCCAGATGTGGCTGATGTTGTTTAAGAAATCATTCCCCCATAACACCCCTTTTTCTTTCTTCATTTTGTTGCATCTGTGACACTCAATCTCTCAGCAGTTACCTTCTACTAAAGAAGTCAATAGATTTATACGCAGAATATTTATCAAACCTCTAGTTGTTTTGCATGAAAGCTGGAGCTGTTATCTTAAAGGGAGTCATACTATACTTATACTAGTTTGATGCTTTCTTTTATACACAAAGTACTGATATACAAAAGTATGTATCTTTATTTAATATTAGTATTTAATCATACAAAAAACCAAATCCAGTCCATGCTGAAATCAATAGGATTCTCACCAACTTAAGTGGAAACTGGATGAGGCTGAAACAAGCTGCCAAACTCCTCTTTGTTGTATAGCACAGAGGGAAGGATCTTATTAATCAAGGGAACAAAAAGTTGGACAGCTGTGGGAAGAAAAAAAAAGTTGTTATACCATATTTTCTTACATACAACACACCCTCAGATACAATGTGCACCTTGTTTTTGGAAGGGAAATTGTAAAAAAAATTTTTTTCAGGGCTATGGCCAACCGTATGACTTAGAATAAATCTTCCTGGGAACACTAGGTGTCCAGAAAGTGTGGCACCAAGAAGTTGCTAGTTCCAGCTCCTTCCTTCCTTATCTTCTGGGAGCCTCGCTTCCTGGACACACTATGTTTTTGAAATGATGTACTCTATGCCACATAAAGTTAGGCCCCAGACCCTTACATGGAAAGTAGCAAAAGTAGTTCTTTATATTAGCCTCTGTAAATAAAATATGGTTTCCATATCAGCAGCCTCATCTGGATATTGCAAGCAGATCATTCTCTGCTTCAGGCACAAGCTACACTGCTAAGCTATTAGCTATGGCTGTTGGAGGGTTAATACTTTACCATCTTGGCAGTTGCATGGCATGCACAGTGTCTCCAGGTTTGCTTCTTATCCAGCAAAAAAAGTTTTTAAAGCTTCCCCATTTAAAACATGCATCCCATTTTTGGGGCACTGATTTTTGGGAAAAGTTGCATATTGTATGTGAGAAAACATGTTAGTTATATTCAATATGCCGAGTAGCCACTAATAATTTCTCCATGATAAATTGAATTGAGCACTAATTTGATTCTGGACTTAGAAGTCCTATCAGAGGATCCACCACCCAATACAGGCATAGCAACTGAGGTGATTATTTTCAGGCAGCCTAGAAAGGACATGTAACATAAAGTAAGCCCTCCAGGACATGTGGAGTGTCTAGGAAATATGGCATCCCATGAAATGGTCTGGGTGAGATCAGCTGGAACTTTTGAGTGGCAGAACAGGAACAGACCAATTGCAAGAGCCTTGCAAGGGCACTAGTAGAATTTGTTACCTCTGTACTATAAATAGTCCTGTATATAAATTCCTGTAAATAATAAATAGTTGTTGCACACCACAAGTTTCATTGAGAAACCACATTGTCCTTTATGGCTAGAATGAACTGGAAGTTACATTAGCTAATCATTCTAATCTACCACCCATCACAACTTCCAGGAAGGAGTCAGAGAACGTCAGAAAATTTCATGATACCATAGATATGACTCCTCCCAAGAAAGATTACCAATGCAAAAGTTAAAATTATTACTTTTTTCCTACAAGGAATGTTCATCACTGAGTGGGCAAACTCACAATAGTTTTACCTGTTTCTTTTTCCTCTCTGTGGTGGCAGGAGATACCCGTAGGGGTTGGAAGCACTGGGAACAGTCCCCAGCGCTTCCAAAGAAGGAAAAAGGGACACCTAGGCTGGAGCAGAGAAGGAGCCACGTGAGCCAGTGTTTTACCGGCTCTTAAAGCAGCTGTCAGTCAAGCTGGGCGGCGGCCAGCTGATGACATCAGCTGAAGCCACTGCCACGGGAGATTTAAAAACCCCACCAGGAGTTAGGCAGGGTGAAGAAGCCAGCTGGGAGCACGCCAGGCACACAGGGACCCAGAGCACCAGCAGAAGTGGTCCTGTCAACACTGACCTATGGCAGAGGAGCAGGGGCAGTTACTGGCACCCTGCTGGGAATGGGCAGTTCCTGGCCCCGGAGCATTAGGGCTCCAAGGCGGCAATTCTCTCTAAAAGAATTGCCCCGACTCTATCAGCTTGGATCCTGAAGCTGGCATCTGGAGCCTCAGGGTTGAATTAGGGGTCAGGTAGCCAGGTGGACTGTCAGTCCCCACTTGTACCCACAGTTGTGGGGCGAACTCCTTTTTGTGCTGACACATGTGCCTTAGCCCTGAGTTGGGGTGGGAGCATGAAGACCCAAGTGGCTGGTGAGTGGACAGGATGTAGGGGAGGCAGAGCCCTGAGGACCACCACGTTAAGTCTGTGAGTACCCCAGCTTTGGGTCAAGGGGGAAGGAACACCACTGAACCCCTGCCTTCTTTACATTTTCCATCGAGTTGTGGCAGGAGAGTTTGGGGACTCCAACCACAGAGCAGGACTATACTTATAGTGCTAGCTGGGGGTGCCACACTCTCTAGCTAATGCAAATACAGAACAGAAGTAGAGATCTCAAATATATATAACCTTCCCCCCCCACAACAGTAACATTTTAATAAAATTTCATCCAAAAGTAGCTGGGCACCAGTTTCTAATTAAGCAATTCCAATGTACATATATTTCTATAACACTCTTCACTAGAATGGGCATATAACAGAAAAATCATAGCCCTTATTCCTTCCTGCCCTTTTAATCCATTTTTGAAAAATGTTCTTCCATGGACACTGTTTTCATGAGGACTTGGATTGGAACAAAGACAATTGGTTATTGGTGTATGAACTAGCATATTTGTACTGAAGCTGCTCATCCAGCCACTCCTCAGGTATTCAAAGTGTGTACATATAAGAATAAAAGTGTAAGAACAGCAGAGGGAGAAAGCCAGTGATTTCCCCCCCCCAAAATGGAGTGATTGGTTAGCCTGAATACCTGAAGGAAGAGCAGGTAAAAAAAAAATGCTTAAACAACAGAAAAGTGTCTTGCCCAGAAACCTTTAGCATACATTTAAATCCTTAAAATGGACCAGATAAGAAGAAGGAAACTGGTGAAAATGCTTAGCTATACTTTTGAACCACCAAGACACAGGGCACAGGGGCATGCACACTGCATATCAGTGCTGGCCAAATCTGTGGTGCCCCTTCCCTGAATGCAGGCATACCTGATAATGCTTGTGCCCTTTGGCACCAGAATGAAGATAGTGGGCCTTGAGTTCCTAGTGGAGCAGGGGCAGGATGCTGCTACTAGAGCCAGGTTAGCCCTTCTCTAGCCTTGCAACTGTTGCAGTTTTATATGGCGAGTAAGGGTCCAAAATCCTGAATTCAGTGGCAGCTGTAGAGCCAGGGAAGCGTTAATTTGGCTTTCAGCAATGACACCTGACACCTCTCCTTATAGCACCATCTTACTCCCACTTCGCTTCATTGAGTGGTCCACTCCCTGCCGCCTTTCCAGCACCTCGTTTTGCTGAGCTCCCAGGGCTCACGTGCCACGCACAGCAGCTGTCCATGCCTCTTGTTGGCCGCCTCTGCTATAAATAGTCCTGCAAATAGATGGTTGCCCTCCCATGTAACGTTGAGAACTGCTTGTATTTAAAAAAAAAAAAGAAGAAAAAAAGAAGAATAGGGAGCCAGTAAACAGCAGCACCAGTAAAGGAGAAAGGGATCCATAGTAACAAGTATGGTAGGTGAAAGCAGCTAAGAAAGTGATGCCCTAACAGTTCTCAGGCCTTCTTATCTCCTGTTATGATTCCCTCCCTGAAGAATGCACATCTTTTTCAGCTGTAGCTTTTATTTATAACATTTCAAATATTCAGGCAGGGAACAAGCTTTGCTGTGAGATATAAGAGACCAGCTGCAGAGTTTAAACAGCAAATTCCATATACCGAATACAAACAGTTTATGGAGAATGCATAGGTCAAACTGTGTTCATAAATGCTAGTCACCAAGGAAAAATTCAAAACAACTTTATAAAATCACAACTAAGCTGCAGATAATCAACAGGCAGAAAAGATTTCTATGTCTGAAAAAGTTAGGGAATAATAGTTTGACCAGTTACACTTATCACCATAGTGTTTGAATACTGAAGAAAAAAAAAGAGGTAAAATCCTTCTTTCTTCTCTTTTTAAACTGGCTTTGTGTTGATTGGATGCATGGGATTAAATTGTTCTGTATTTAGTGTCTTCCAACACAGCATTTTTGTCATTTGAAACAGGTGTGTTTTGTAATAAATTCTAAGGGCTGTCAGAATTGAGCTCTAATATCCTGCAAAAAGGGAAAATTTTGTGGACAGGGAACTAAACCATTTTCTTCCTATTTTAAAATTCTAGCCTTACTGGGTGTTCCCTTGCAGAGGCACTTCCAGTTCCTAAACTGGGATGTTTGAAAGTTGTATTAACCTTATTTTATACAATGGGAACACTGAGGCACTGCACAGTTAAGTCACTTGCCTAGAGACAAATCCTAAGTCAACAGCATGGGGTTCTATTGTCCCAAGCCTATCCCTTTTTGAAGAGTACAAGCTAAACTAGTAGGACAATGGCATCTGGTTTTATATCATGCCTTCCCATCGTAAGGGCTATATGAAGAACCATAGCAGGATGGATATGGATAGTGCAGTGGCTGTGCAGACAAATGATGTGCCCTCAGAACCAGGTGTATATAGTATGCATTCACTGACATCTGGGAAGCTAAGCTGATTAACACTAATCAAGCACTCATATGCATCTCATGGTGATTTCAATGGGAGATGTACACATGCATCTGGTAGCAGAATTTGGTCTTTTGCATTAGTCCTGTGGTGCCCAACATTTTTGTCCAGTGAGCCAGATGGGCAGTGCCTGGTCTGGCCATGAGCCGAATCTGGCTGGTGGTCCTTATCTGGCACTGAAGAGGTATGGCAGACAGGCTGACCTCAATGTGGCCCCACAGTGGAAAGGAGCTTGACTTGGCCCCAGGGAAAGGGGTAATGGCCTGGCCTCAACTTGGCCCTGTGTGGAGGGAAAGGGGGCATGGCTTGGCACTGATCAAGAAGTGGGAAAGGGGTGTGGAGCAGCTGGGCAGGGGAAGGAGATGCATACAAGGTTTGGTAATTTGGCAGTAGGGGAGGTTGGCCATATTAATCACCACCACTCCCTCACCACCAAATATCTGGATCTGTGTGAATCTCTGTGGGCCAGATGAAATACCTCTGTGGGCTGCATTTGACCTGTGGGCCAAAGGTTGCACACATCTGTATTAGTTAATAGCTGTCACAGAGCCTTGTACAATATGAACTGCTTGAAAATGATACACTACAATTATTTCTTTCTACTCCTTGAAGGGTGGGAGGTTTAACTTTTGCTAGAAAGTCTTGAGAAAAAGGAGAAAGGACCTGCATTTATTATGCATGCCATAGGTCAGTATTGCTAACTGTGCAGAGTGATACCCCCAGCATTGCAGTTTATAGCTACTCTTTTGGTACTGCATTATGACATTCACTGAGAGAAGTGAAGACATTTTAAAAACCAATAGAGCTCGACTGGATAGCAGCCTAGTAACCACACAATGTACTAAGGGCTGAAGCTAATGGTTAATTGAGATTTTTTTGTTTTTGTTTAGCTTTGAAAAATCATATTGATCAAGGACCATAAAGCCTCTTATTGTTATGATTTCTCTATCCCATGTGGACATGTCCTGGAAGCTTTTACATTAGATTTTGATTGTATGCTTCTTTATACCCATCTCATTTAGTCCAGTCATGCTTTCCCTTTTTAAAGTGTATTCATTGCTTAGGAAAGATGTCAGAGCAATACTGCATGAACTCTTTCATTACTCCGCCCAACAGATATGAAACCAATATTGGAAAGGCAAGATTCTTCATATTGCCCTTCCTATGTGCTGTACCCTGATATGGAGAGACTGCTTCTAGGAATGTGTGTAGGTAACCATTTACTCCCTGCCTGTCAGCTGAGACATGAAACAGAGGTCCAAAGCGAGCTGTAGTGGAATTAAACAGAGAACTTGAACTTCACAAAAGCCACTGAATAGCAATTAAGAGAGACTTATTATGAATTCCTTGTGCATGCGAAAGTACCATTCACTTACGGGCACGTTTTGCATGCCAAGAAATGTAGGACTGGGTATCAGACAATAATGATTTTCCATCAAAATGGACAGTGGCCAAACTGAAACATCCTATCTAGATGTGAAAAGCCCTATGACCAATTATTAGGCCCTTGAGGCAGACCTTGATGCCTTTGTTTTACAACAAATAAAGCCCTTTCCCCCCCTTTTATTAAAAGAAAACCATTTTCCCATAAAATCAAAATGTATATTTCAATAGGATCTAAGAACTATGACATTTTTGGTATCTACCACAGAAGTTATATGTCTAATGTGCCATTCATCATGTGAAAATTTCTCCAGTATGTTTTAGTAGAGGCTCCCTTGTGCAGCATTTTTTCTTTTGGCTTAATTGAATTTTGAATCATGCACATGGTCACATTGTCTGCATAAGCTTTTCATGTTTCTTTATTGAATTAGATCCACAATTTGAAGTACACCTTACATGAGGGGGAAAAAAATCCAACTTTGCATAACATCTGTCAATGCAAATTTTAAATGGAGCCAAGACTTAGTAAAATGCAGTGTTAATTCTAGTATAGTTGATGGAATATGAATTTTTAAACATACCCTTATCCATTAACAAATACAGTACATTAGTTTTATGTTTTGCAAGCAGGTAGTTACCAAGCAATTTGTCTTTAAAACTGTTTCATGAGACCAGAAAAAAATCCAATACCCATTCAAGAGCCAGGAAATTGTCAGCATGTTAAGTATTCTGCTACTCCTGCATTAAATTGAGTGCACAAGTCTTATAGGAAGACTTGGAGAAGTTAAAACACATTGACCTTTCTGCAACCCCCTGTTCAACTGGTCTTCAGTGAAATAGGAGTTTAAATTACATTGCATGTTCTGTTTGACTCATTTCTTCAACTGCTACCCACAAGCAGTAGTGTTTCAAAAAGTGGTATCTCTCTTGTTCTAATATTCATAAAGATACCATATCCAGAATGTCACTCATACGTTTATTTTGACAAGATAGTAAAAAGGGGAGCAGTCCTCTGGCTTTTAGCAGGGGCACATATATACCTTATATTTAGCCCAGTGTAAGTGAATGTGCAACTGTACAGAAATTTGGTGCACATAGACTGGTCTAAAAATGGTGCAAGCAGCCTAAGATAGACCAAGTGTGAGGTACACTCAATTCAGATCTGTTTAGGTTAGACCAATGCACAAAACTTCTGTGCTGTTTCCCCAGAGATTCAAGTTAGATTGCTGTCCTTTGGCATCCCAGCCTGCTTTGTGCCCCTCCCCATTCCTCCCTCACAGGGAGGTGAGTTGGCACTTGGCCCACACTTGGCTGCTCCAGCCAAGCACCCAGCAGGCCCCGCTCCTGAGTTCTCCCAGGGCTGAGAAAGCACAACCCCTCTCCCTAGCCCTGCCTCCTGCCATCTGACAGCTATAGGCCTGGGCACCTGAGTCCCGAGACCTTGCACCCCCCAGTGCCCCATCATGAAGAACCCTGTGATGTACACATAGATTCTAACACTGACCTCAGGAGAACCCCTGAAGCATAGCCCCACAGGCCCTGAATTTGGCACCCACACATCACATCTCAGAGGCCAGAGCCAGGCAACTGAGACCCCAGCACAGACACCCCCCGACTCCCAAGAAGAAGCTGGTGCAGGTAGCTCTCCTCCAGTCAGCTGGGGTGGCAGGGAGCAGAACATTGGGACTAGGCCTTTGTGGAGGTGACCCTGTTACCTCCATGGCTCAACCACTGTCAGCAGGTACCCGGGCTATGTGAAACTTAGGTGCCACAAAGGTTTTTTGGCCTACATCTACAGGCTTCCAGAGTACTAGAGCTTTGCAGGGCTCTTCTTGGTCATGGTGGGTTGAGAGCAGGCACTGGGAGGGGGCTGCAGCCACCCCAAATTTTGCTGCAGGTCCACTCCCAACACCACCGCTGCCACTAGGTGCCCAACACAGCCTTGGCTCTTTCCAGTGCACAGGTGGAGGCAGGACATGGTGCCAGGCTGCACCTGGTGGTGGTAGCTCTGGGTGCAAAGCTGTGGTGAACTTTGGGGTGGCTGCAGCCCCTCCCAGTGCCATCTCTGAGCTCATCCCCACCAAGAAGAGCACCATGCAGCACCAGCTCCAGCTCCTGCCTGCCTGCCCCACACAAATCCAGGGGCACATGCCTCAGGGTGCAAGCAGTAGTGTGAGCCACCCCCACTCCATGAGCAGTGCCTCTGTCCTGCACCCCTGCCTCACCTAGGCAGCACCTGCCCTTGCCACCTCCCTCCCCCACTGGGATGGGCATTGATCTGCCCCCTCCATTCCCCTACCCTCCTCTTCTGACTTACCAGCTGGAGGCAGCTCTCCACCTGCCAGCTCTGATACATGCTGCATGCAGCCACAGTGCAGCATGGGCATTTATAGGCCAAATTATTGGCTTCATCAGGTCAATATCTGATACAGCAAATTTTCTTTATGTTGGTACTGATCCAATATTGAATCGATGTATTGGTGCACTTCTACTATTTTCAATATAAATTCATGAATGTAGCTATATTACTCATGTATAATTGATTGAGTACAAAATTCTGGGTTATTTTGGTGAAAATAAGGTATCAGATCTTGGTTCAGGAACCATTTTCCTATTTACAACATTGTTCCTATGGGAAAATTGGTTCTGAGTTATGATGTTTTGACTTCAGACGCAATTTTCAGGAACCCATTGTGTTGTAAGTCCGAGGACTGCCTGTACACCTCATTCACATCTCTTTGGCCTCTCTCTCAGGGCCATACTCTGTTACCAGGAAAAACTGAGCTTCCTTCCTAGCTGCCCAGAGCATTGACACTGAAAGTGTCCCTCTCCCCACTTGCACTTGTGGAAAGACACTAAAACAGTACATTTATCTCTGCAGGTAAACTGTAATAAACAGATACAAGTGCTGGTACTCTGTACCCCATCTCAGTTAGCAGCACCAGAGGGCCAGGTGGTAGAGAGGATACTGAGGTCAAGGACAGGAGACAGGAATGAGAAAAATTTCCCCTTGCCAAACAACCCCTCTCTCTCCCTTCCTCCCAGTCCAAGAGAGGCACAGATGTGATGGCAGGAATCCCACATGGGAGCCATTATCTCAGCTGATTCGGTCCTGCTGCCAGGGTGCCTCCTGAGTCATATACCTGGAGAGGCTTGCAAGTGGAACTCCAGCACTTTTCCCTCCCCTCCGATCTGATCCCTGGGGAAAATCTGTGGGTGCCAGGTGACCCCAAGACTCAGTCACTATACCAACCCTTCAAACAACTGTCCTTCCCATGACATCATGGCCCCATCCTGGTCCTCAATAGTGCCTCCCATACCAATCCCTTAAAGTGTAGAAAACCCCACCCATACCCCTCCTGATGTATTCAGAGCCACTCCCTGCCCACTTCAGGGATAGTCTGAGTCCCCATAGGACTGTGGGGGCCCCAGACCCTCTGAAGGAGTGGAGCAGGTGCCCATCACAGTTCCTGGAGATGGACACAGCCTTTGCCTCCCAGCACTGCTGTCTGGCCTTTATCAGCCTCCGAGGTAGTAGGTACAGAAACTCATGGACTCAATATACACCGTGGAATTCTGGCACTCTGCGACCTGCCGGACATCTGACTCCCCAGGCACCACTGCACTTTTACCTGTGCTGCTACACCCCCAATATCCCCTACCTCCCACACCAGCCTGTCCCTGACCCCCTGATGCCTCCATTTCCATTTTCACTGACTAGCTTTCTTGCCTGCATTGTGGACTAGGCCAGCCTCTGGCTTCTTTGCTATTCCTTTCATCCAGGACCAACTGAAGTACTTCCTCAGTCTGACAAAGGGGTTTTCAACGCAAAAGCTGGCATCCTGGGCAGCTAAGCTGTGCTCACCAGGAGCCTCACAACTGCACTGCAACCAGCAAGCGTGAGGCCTCTCAAAGACATGACAGGTGTGGACATTCCCCACCCAGGACTTTGTGTGTGCGTGCACCCACACATCATATCTCAGAGGCCAGAGCCAGGCACCTCCTATCCGCCTTTCACCAGGGGATGGTTGATCCTGGCATTTACGAGGCTGCCATGCCACCAACAGTCCCACCAGGCCTCCCTACTCTGGCAGGTTGCAGTTTTAGCGGTCATGCCCAGGACCTGGGGTGTTCTTCTTTCTCAAAGCTCCAATCCCATACCTACAAGTTCGTCCTGGCAGGGGAATGAGCTCAGCAGGGACATGTTCTTCCCTTGCTGGCTGGTGTTGCACTTAGTTCCCCCTCCAGCTGAGAGTGGGGCATTACTCAGGTTTTAAAAAAATAAAAAAAAGGAAATTGGTGCAGATGGAGTGAGGAGGGTAGCACTCAGTCTGCCTGCACTTGGAGCTTGGGGAACCCCAGCAGCGGGAGGTTCACCTTGAAGAACACCAGCTCCTCCACCAAACCAGGATCCAAACAGGTGCAATGGGGTGTCACTACATCCCCAGCAAGGCTGAACACCCTCTCGCTTGGAACACTGGTTGGTGGACAGGACAGGTGTTTCTGGGCAACCATGGCCAGATCCTTCCACATCTGGCTGCAGTTTGCTCAGTAGGCCAAGGGGCCACAGTCCAGTGGCTCCACATCCTCAGCAAGATAGGTAGCCTCTGAAGCCTCAGCGCTACCTGCTCGAGGCTGGGGTCTGGTGCATTTGGACCCCAGCATTGAAGCCATGCCCATGGTCCACACTGGCAGTGGCTGGTGTGGAGGAGACTGGCTGGTGCTGGAGCTGGAGCTGGTGCTGGTGCTGGTGCAGGGAGTGTTGGCACGGGAAAGTGGATCCCCCTCTTCCACATCGCCTTGCCTCTGCCCTTCAGCTTCCCTGACTTCTTTGACTAGCACGTGCATTCAGTAATCGAGGGTTTTGGTACAGCCAGTACACATGCTCTGCCTGTTTCTCCAGCAGCATCTTGCCCCCCTTGATGCTGTGGTGGAAGTAGCCCACCACCTTCCTGCATTTCCAAATCAGCTGGCTTGTAGCAGTAGTGGTGGTGGCACTGTCACCGGCAGCCCTGTCCTCCTCCAAGGCATCCCTCACTATTAGGTGCAGCCTGTGTGCCACACAGCGGATGCCAACAAAGCTGGCATCATGGACAGCCTTCACCATATTGGCCCCATTGTTGGTGACCATGAACCATGGGTGAGCTCGGCCTGCCCAATAAG
This sequence comes from Crocodylus porosus, assembly GCF_001723895.1. Taxonomy (NCBI): domain Eukaryota; kingdom Metazoa; phylum Chordata; order Crocodylia; family Crocodylidae; genus Crocodylus; species Crocodylus porosus. The sequence goes on from NW_017728912.1 coordinate 13,281,316, forward strand.
CCAACGCTGCACCATGTGGCTCATGGCCCCCATGATCTCCCTTGCCATGTTAAACTCATACAGCACCTTGGCTTGCAGTAGAGCCCACCGATAGCCTGACTGATCACACCAGTACCCTGTGAGGGAGAGGAAGGCATGATCACCACCCTGGCTGCTCCAGATGTTGCAGGTGAAGCACAAGGCTACCTGCGGCCCTGCCTTGTTCAGCTCCTCCCTCAAGTACTCCCTGCATGCCTCATACAGGGAGGGCACCCCTGTCCTGCTAAAGGTGGTGTATGCAGACACTCTGTAAAATGGGGCCAGAAGTGCTATGAACTGCCTGAACCCTGGCCGCTCAACTAGGGAGAAGGACTGGCTATCCAGAGCAAGCATCTCCCTAATGCTCTGGGTGATCTTGCTCACTTTGGGAACATGCCCCTGTTTCTGTCCACCTTTCCCCCACTGGTCCAGGGTGGCCTGCCTCTGCTTTGGGGGGAAAGGGGCTTTGGACCGAGCGGAGGACTTCCCTTGCAGCACGCTCAGACTGGTGCCAGACTGAGCAAGTAGAAGGGCAAGGGGATGATACCTCCTCAGATGCAGCAGCATCGCTGTGGTGAAGTGTCTCACATCCTTGCTCATGAAGGCTCATGAGCCTTTGGCAGTACTGGCAGATGGCAAACCTGGGATCATCTGTCACCTTAAAATGATCCCACACTACACTAGTCCCCCACTTCTGGGTTGACGGTGAGGATCCTGCCTTTTCCCCCTTCTCAGCAGGCTGAGACTCAGCAGTAGGAGGAGCTGCCTCAGCTGAGTCACTTGCCTCCACAACCTCAGCCCCCTCCGAGATGCTGCTTTCTGGAGGATGTGGCGGTCAGCGGTCCTAAGCGCCGGTGCTAGATGACAAGCTCGGACAAACAGGCGGGGGCTAGCGGGGCAGAGACGGTACTGACGCGTAGTAGTTGCAACGTAGTTTTATTACTTACGCTTGTAGGGAGCGTAGGTTACACATGTAAACTTTTAGTTGTTAGATTGATTGAACCATAGGTTGAAAACAACAACTAACTGAACTAACAAAGTAAAACAAAGTAGAACAGAACAGCGGAACAACAGCTGATGAAAACAAGTCGACTGGTCACGAAATCATGAGCATGCAGGGGCGGGGTACGCTGGGAACAGCGGTGGCAGAGAGACAGTGCTCACAGGTGGCCGGCCTGTGAAGTAGCTCAAGGAATCTCTGAGCTGATCTCTATTCTCTGATTTTCCTGAGCTGGTCTCTGCAGGTCTCTGTCTGGGCGGAAACTGTGTTGGCTTAAATACTTTTGAAATAGCCAATCATACGACGCTTTCAGTGGAATATTCTAGTTGGTTAAATCATGGCTCTCTGCTAATGCATGACTGGGCATGTGCACCCTGTCAAACTGAATACCTTATTAATCACACACTGGCCATGTGCGTGGCGCGTGTCTGAACATGCGCACTTACTTTAAGGGCTGTCTACCTGCATGTTGGTACTTGTCTCTCTTAACTTGGTGTCATCAGCACCTTTTAACTTTGGCTCTGACAGAGGAGACCTGGGTCTAGGGTAAACTTGAGGGGTGCGGAGCATAAACTCTGATTCCCCTTCAGTCCCCAGAATTGCTTGAGCCAACATGCTTATCATCCCTGGTTCCAGCTCCAGCTCCTCCTCTGGCAGTGGGAGGCTCATGCTGAGAGATGACATTGGGGTAGGAGAGGCAGTGATTCCACCGCTGGTGCCCACTTCTGGACTGAGTGGAGGTGGTGCAGGTGCAGGGATGTCCAGTTCATCCACTGCTCCCACCTCCTTGCTTCCACTGGCAGCACTGATGTCATGGCTGCTTGGGAAGAAAATGAATCTGTGGTTTTTTGGGGAGGAGCGCGGCTTGCAGCTCTAGCTCTCCCCCTACCCTCTCTCCCCCCCCTGCCAGAAGACCTGGCACCTGCCTTTCTAGCATGCTTCATATTTATCTTTTCTGTGTGTGTGTGTCAACCCTTTTGTATTGTGTGTTTTATTCCCTCTGTTGTGCACTGGACTCTTCTTTGATTGTTTGCTTCAGTGTTAAGAGGTATGTAAAAATTGTATGTTGTCTGTCTGTCTTTCTTCTCCTAAGAATATCTGATTTTTCTAATTTATATTGTTTAAGTGTGTGTGTGCATGTGTGCAACCTGTGTGTCTCTCCCTGCATAGTGATGGATCATGCTGGCAGGGAAAACACAGCTTTCTCTTTTCAAAGTGCAAAAAAACCCCTTATAAATTGAAAGAAATGAAGTGAATAGTAATAGTAATTGAATAGCTAAGCGAAGATAAGCTAAATCCTACCGAATTCTTTCTAACAACAAAAAGGAGCAGGCAAATTCAACTACTGAATAAAGTAACCAAGCTGAGATGCTTGAGTCTGCTAGGATACCTTTCTCACTCAGTTCTTGAGAGGGAACAAGCTAGCGCAATGTTCTGCGTGCCTCCAAACAGAGGCTTTTATGTTGTTTCTAGGTCCCTCCCCTCAGATGCTGTCATTGCACACAAGGCATACATGTCAGTCTTCCTTCCACCGCTCCCTCTACACCACCTCCCACTCTCCCTCCCTCCCCCATTCCCTCTCCTTTCACTTTCAGCGTCCGAAGCATCCGAAGCATTTCCGAACCGCTTCGGAAGCTCCAAACCACTTTGGACAGCTTAAATGAGTCCATGCTTCACTCTGAAGTGGGCCCAGATCCAAAGCATGATCCAAAGCCTCGCACAGCCCTAGTAGGCAGTCTTCACTGCCTAATAGCTATTGCTATCACTGGAGCCTGATCAACTGTTGCCATCAGGTAATAACATGGATGTGGTGTGGTGCAAGTTGTGATGTGGTGGCAATGGCTGATTGGGTGGTCTCTACTGCTCAGTCAGTAGTTGCTTCTACAGTAACCTGATGAGCTGTTTGGTGGCCAATCAACTGTTCAGTGGAGTCTGGCAGCAGCGATGCCATTACAGCCTTGGGAGTGAACAGAACTGCAGCTCTACTCCCAATGGACTGTCAAGGAACCAGGTGCTCTCCCTCCATCTCTCTTGGGAGTGTGGGGGGGCAGAGAAGGGATTTTGGGGCTCTCATAGACTCCTTGAAATGCTAATGTAACCATTAACTTGTTGCATGTAGTACTACACAAGGTCATGCTACAAAGAAGTTCCTATTTGGAGCAGGAACTACAGTGTGGCAGATGTGCCATCTTGGTAGTGCTATAAACAGGCTGAATGTGTGTTCACTCACTTTCTGTAGTGCTATAAAGCCAAAAATAGAAGTATAGTAGTAACATGTGCTCAAGCCCTGATTGATTATTTACTCATATATTAAATTCACCTGCATCTTTAGTGGAGATAACCTCACAGATTCAAGTCGTGATTTGTACCTTTTCCAGTCACTGGGGCTTTTATTTTAGCGATATTAAGACTTTTATACTGTACACTAATGTCCTATATCGAATGAATAAATGTCCCATTTGCTTTTAGATTGATAGTTGAAATCCTCTTTAGATGGATAGTCTAAACTATTGCTCCTATGAAGATATCATCTGAGCTTGTAGTACAATTATGCTTTTAGTCCATTCTGTGTATGCTCAGCTGGCCCTTGCAGGTCTTTGCAAAATGATGTAATCCACTGTACTTCTTGTATTGTTCTGATATACTGGACATTGTTTTGATTTATGGTTACATGGAGCACATGAACTTCCTATACTGTTTTTGTTGGATTTACTTTGCGTTCCATATGCCCTTCTTCCTTATGCGTCTTTATCTTATGGTCTTTTGGATTTATATGATGCCATAGTACTGTCTAGTTGCCATAAGCTTCAGTCTGCACTGGGTGTTTTTCTGTCCTTGGCTAGTTCTAATTGCTCTAATAAGAGTGATTTCTGAGTCCCTGGGTGCGTTTACATGAAACACTAAATATGCAGTAGACTAATTCTACTGCGCATGAGCGAGTCATGGCAGAAGTCCTGCTAATGTGCTAATGCACAGTAGAATTAGTCTGCTGTAAATTAGCATCACTAAAAGACTGTGCTGGCACTACTTCACAGTAGCACCAGTTACTGTGCATTGAGTTAGTATCTGTTATTACAAATACTAGACTTAATGCGCTGGAACAATGGTGCATTAATGCATGTGTAGACACACCCTCTAAGTAGTTTCTTTCTGACTTTTTTTTTATGCCAGATCTGAGTCTCGGTTTTTGACTAATCACCTGCTCTTACATTGTTTCCATCTTTTTGTTTTTGTACTTTTTGTATAAAACTTTTTTTCTCACCTGTTTAATTTATACACGGATCATGGTACTCCTTAAATTCCAGTACTACAGTTTTTTAGTTAGTGACCTTTGCCTGAGTTAACTAGGAACCACTAATGTCACATGCTTCACAACAAACGATTTTCAGAGATAAGGCTATCTTCTGTCAAGTCTTCCATTTGCTGGCAAACTTGCTTGCAGATATAAAGGTAGATGCTGTCTGATTTTTCTTTAGTTATTTTTAACATTTCCAAGGAGTTTCAGCCTGGGTAGTACTTTAAACTGTGGGGTTAAAATATTTTTATTATTTTTTAAAGATCTCTCCTACTCATATAGTATCATATGATATTCAGTGATCACTCAGTCTTTATACTGCTTGCAAGAGACTTGCTTTGTTCTGTTTCAATGGGCTGTGCATAACAAGTACTTCACTATACCCCATGTGATATTTTGAGAATGAGTAATACCTATATCTTCATGAATGCTGAGTTTTCCACAGTGCCACAAACAGTCACCAAATCCTTCTTGTAGGTTTCTAAGTATTCAAACAGAATTAGGGAAGGCTGAGGTGTCTCTAGAGACATAAAAAGAGCCTCATTTTAGTTAGCTGGTGATAGGTGGACAGTTGTGCATGGGAGAAAGCCACCAGACCTCTCTCACACTTTTATCCAATATACACCATCTGCATTAAATTATGGCTGGGGGATTTGGGAAATGGAGAGACTAAGAGAGCTCAACACCCAAGAGGGATAACATGGGATAAGTGGATAAGCAACGAATAAGTATAAGGAGCTTTCAGTGTAATGTGGATTGTGGAGGGTTATCGGAGGGAACCTGGGACTGCCCAGTGTGGTAAGCAATATTACTGAGGACAGATGAGAATGGGAATGGATTAGATGAGAAGGGAAGCATCTTTTAGATATATACGGGGAAGCCTAATGTTGAATGGGGAGCCGGATCCACCTGTGAGGCCTACTAGACATGAGAGAGGATCTTGAAGATATTTGAATTTGGTTGGGGAGCTGTCATGAGCTCTTATCTCAACCTTTCAGACAAACTTACATTTTATTATATTTTTCCTTCATCTCTTCAGCCTGTAAGTTACACCAATTTAGGCCTGTTTGGATACAGGTAGAGTGAGTGTACAAGGGCAATTCAGCTGCATTTAGAGAAGACTAACAACTCATCTTTGAATGTAGGTCACTGCCATTACAACGTGGGGATGATCTCTCCACGGTTCCAAGTAAAGGCTGTTGTTTAACCTTGTAAGGCTCCCTAGTAAGGGACTGTAGTAAGGGCTCTTGTATCTCAGACCATTTTTTTTTAAGTTAAATAAAAACAAAACACCTGTCCTCATACTTATGGCTGGGCAGTAAACTTTCTGCTACAAACCTAGAGCTGAGTTCTGTTCTCTCAAAACTTTTGTCAGTGGCAAGACTCCCTTTGACTTCAAATGGCACAAGTCAGATCTTTCCATATGTACTTTGGTGTTTCCTATGCTCAGAAAGAGCAAAGGGTAACTAGTAACCACTCCAGTAGTCCTTATTTACTTAGGCAAAGCTCCCATTTCTTTTGTGACAAATTCGTCCAAACAATAACGGCAGGAAAGAATCCTAACATCATAACACTTTCCCTTTTTTCTAGTTTTGGCTTAGATGGTGAGAAACATACCTACTGAGTTTCCTATATTTAAAAAATGCTTGAGACTGTAGGATAGCCAACCCGTGAAGCGTGTTCTTGTAAAAGCCACAAGCTTGCTGACAGCTTATATGTTTAAAAACTGAAAGAATTATTTAGACCAATGCTTTCTTTTAGACTGGTGCTGTGCTAGGAGCCATACAGTCTCTCAGGTGAGACAGGGTAGGCTCCTATTGTGCTGAGTTGCAGTAGTAGCCAACCTTGGCAATCTTCAAATTTTACAATTTAGTTTGCTTTACGAGAAGTATTTGGCAACGAGCCCTGAATAAGTATGGAACGCGTTACAATCTGATATACAAACAATTCTCTGAGGTACAGTAGATGTTCTTATGGGAACGTTCTGCTCTACTTGGTTCAGTTTTCTTGGTCTGTAACTTTTAGACTACGCTGGAACTGGAAATAATTCAAAAGTGCAAAAAAAAATCTAATCTCTGAGAAGCTTGCAGTCATTTCTAAAGAAAACTCAATTAGTCTTCTATCCATGTGACCAAAGAGCATGTCATTTTCTTCTGTCAAACCAGAAGAGCTATGGAACTTCGGCACAAGTAGAAGTCCTAATACTAATGAAACTTTTTTTCAGTTCCAAGTCACCTTATGTTAAAGGAGCCATGTTGAAATATTTGCAGAAAGAATTCCCCAAACGTATAACTCCTATTTTCAAAGCATTTATGAGTAGGATTTGACTAGCACTGACTTTTTTCCTGCTAAGATTAATATATTTTTACTCAATTCTCTGCAAATAGATGCAGACCTATTATTATGCTCTCAGCCTCCATTATTTATATGGTATAAAATTGATCATCCCCTTCTTTGTTGTTTATATTTGCCCTACATTCAAGAGAAAAATAGCCCAAGTTAAAAAAAAAAAAAAGAAATAAAGTTACAAAAGTTCTGTGGCCTGATTTATAACTCACTGTGCTACACAGTAAGGGAATAAAAATATTTGCTTTCATCATGTGTTTATTGACACTTATTCTTATAATTAAATTATTTCAGTTAATTCAGTGTAGGGGGAGACTATTCAAGTTACTTATATTTACAGAACTAGTACTGGAGTAGCTCTAAAATAACTTTTGTTTCTTCATTATCCTATATGTAGTGCTCAACTGACTGGGTGAATGGGAAGTTATTTGTACTGATGGTTATTCTGATATGCACACAAGACTAACTGAAGGATTACATTTTAGATATTTCAGTGATGGGCACTGTAGAAAACTGTTAAATAAAATATGCAAACTTTTACACACAGAGAGACAAGTCATCCTGAACTGAGGTCAACAATTTAAATCTAAAAAACTTCAGGAAATTTTGAAACAGCGACTTTCTTTCTGGTCATCATTCCCCAGCCTAACTCCGACTATAGAGATGAAGTCATCTCTACATTTCCACAATAAATCTAACAACAATATATTATTTCTTTAATCATAATATAAATTCTCCTCTTTTCCCTAGTCTTGTTTAGAAAGTTGAGGTGGGTTCCCTGGCAGTATGTGTAGAGATGGAATCTCTAGTTTAGCTTGGGAAGGGTAGGAAGAAAGGATGCATGAATGTACAGGTAGTATCTTCATCTCTGAAAATCTGGAAGGAAAATCAGAAGGAAACTGAGGCCTTTATTAACTGAGTAGCTATGCGAGGTCTGTGAAAGAAGGGAATGGCCATCTCTTTGGAAGATAGGTACCTGGAGTGATTTTTCTAGCTCATGTGTATGCAACAAGCAATATGTTGCTGGACTGGAAAAATAATTAATAGAGCTAAGGAAACTGCAGCAAAAGAAATTAAGGAAACTGCAGCAAAAGAAAATTGAATGAAGGCTGGTGTGACTTTAGGGCTTGACCCTACTCCCACTGAAGTTAACAGCAAATCTTCTGCCAACTAACAATTTATTGTAACGCTCATATTTAAATTCCCAATGTAATGTTTATGTTAACAAAGTATTTTGGTGCAAAACTGTTTTACAACCCCCCCCCCCCGAGTTTTAATAGTTATTATTAGCATTACTTAGTGCTTATGGACATTTAAATGCATGCTCCAGGAGGGGGGTGCAGAGACTCCAA
>NW_017728912.1:13289337-13323410 GCF_001723895.1 Crocodylus porosus
CTGGGTGATCTTGCTCACTTTGGGAACATGCCCCTGTTTCTGTCCACCTTTCCCCCACTGGTCCAGGGTGGCCTGCCTCTGCTTTGGGGGGAAAGGGGCTTTGGACCGAGCGGAGGACTTCCCTTGCAGCACGCTCAGACTGGTGCCAGACTGAGCAAGTAGAAGGGCAAGGGGATGATACCTCCTCAGATGCAGCAGCATCGCTGTGGTGAAGTGTCTCACATCCTTGCTCATGAAGGCTCATGAGCCTTTGGCAGTACTGGCAGATGGCAAACCTGGGATCATCTGTCACCTTAAAATGATCCCACACTACACTAGTCCCCCACTTCTGGGTTGACGGTGAGGATCCTGCCTTTTCCCCCTTCTCAGCAGGCTGAGACTCAGCAGTAGGAGGAGCTGCCTCAGCTGAGTCACTTGCCTCCACAACCTCAGCCCCCTCCGAGATGCTGCTTTCTGGAGGATGTGGCGGTCAGCGGTCCTAAGCGCCGGTGCTAGATGACAAGCTCGGACAAACAGGCGGGGGCTAGCGGGGCAGAGACGGTACTGACGCGTAGTAGTTGCAACGTAGTTTTATTACTTACGCTTGTAGGGAGCGTAGGTTACACATGTAAACTTTTAGTTGTTAGATTGATTGAACCATAGGTTGAAAACAACAACTAACTGAACTAACAAAGTAAAACAAAGTAGAACAGAACAGCGGAACAACAGCTGATGAAAACAAGTCGACTGGTCACGAAATCATGAGCATGCAGGGGCGGGGTACGCTGGGAACAGCGGTGGCAGAGAGACAGTGCTCACAGGTGGCCGGCCTGTGAAGTAGCTCAAGGAATCTCTGAGCTGATCTCTATTCTCTGATTTTCCTGAGCTGGTCTCTGCAGGTCTCTGTCTGGGCGGAAACTGTGTTGGCTTAAATACTTTTGAAATAGCCAATCATACGACGCTTTCAGTGGAATATTCTAGTTGGTTAAATCATGGCTCTCTGCTAATGCATGACTGGGCATGTGCACCCTGTCAAACTGAATACCTTATTAATCACACACTGGCCATGTGCGTGGCGCGTGTCTGAACATGCGCACTTACTTTAAGGGCTGTCTACCTGCATGTTGGTACTTGTCTCTCTTAACTTGGTGTCATCAGCACCTTTTAACTTTGGCTCTGACAGAGGAGACCTGGGTCTAGGGTAAACTTGAGGGGTGCGGAGCATAAACTCTGATTCCCCTTCAGTCCCCAGAATTGCTTGAGCCAACATGCTTATCATCCCTGGTTCCAGCTCCAGCTCCTCCTCTGGCAGTGGGAGGCTCATGCTGAGAGATGACATTGGGGTAGGAGAGGCAGTGATTCCACCGCTGGTGCCCACTTCTGGACTGAGTGGAGGTGGTGCAGGTGCAGGGATGTCCAGTTCATCCACTGCTCCCACCTCCTTGCTTCCACTGGCAGCACTGATGTCATGGCTGCTTGGGAAGAAAATGAATCTGTGGTTTTTTGGGGAGGAGCGCGGCTTGCAGCTCTAGCTCTCCCCCTACCCTCTCTCCCCCCCCTGCCAGAAGACCTGGCACCTGCCTTTCTAGCATGCTTCATATTTATCTTTTCTGTGTGTGTGTGTCAACCCTTTTGTATTGTGTGTTTTATTCCCTCTGTTGTGCACTGGACTCTTCTTTGATTGTTTGCTTCAGTGTTAAGAGGTATGTAAAAATTGTATGTTGTCTGTCTGTCTTTCTTCTCCTAAGAATATCTGATTTTTCTAATTTATATTGTTTAAGTGTGTGTGTGCATGTGTGCAACCTGTGTGTCTCTCCCTGCATAGTGATGGATCATGCTGGCAGGGAAAACACAGCTTTCTCTTTTCAAAGTGCAAAAAAACCCCTTATAAATTGAAAGAAATGAAGTGAATAGTAATAGTAATTGAATAGCTAAGCGAAGATAAGCTAAATCCTACCGAATTCTTTCTAACAACAAAAAGGAGCAGGCAAATTCAACTACTGAATAAAGTAACCAAGCTGAGATGCTTGAGTCTGCTAGGATACCTTTCTCACTCAGTTCTTGAGAGGGAACAAGCTAGCGCAATGTTCTGCGTGCCTCCAAACAGAGGCTTTTATGTTGTTTCTAGGTCCCTCCCCTCAGATGCTGTCATTGCACACAAGGCATACATGTCAGTCTTCCTTCCACCGCTCCCTCTACACCACCTCCCACTCTCCCTCCCTCCCCCATTCCCTCTCCTTTCACTTTCAGCGTCCGAAGCATCCGAAGCATTTCCGAACCGCTTCGGAAGCTCCAAACCACTTTGGACAGCTTAAATGAGTCCATGCTTCACTCTGAAGTGGGCCCAGATCCAAAGCATGATCCAAAGCCTCGCACAGCCCTAGTAGGCAGTCTTCACTGCCTAATAGCTATTGCTATCACTGGAGCCTGATCAACTGTTGCCATCAGGTAATAACATGGATGTGGTGTGGTGCAAGTTGTGATGTGGTGGCAATGGCTGATTGGGTGGTCTCTACTGCTCAGTCAGTAGTTGCTTCTACAGTAACCTGATGAGCTGTTTGGTGGCCAATCAACTGTTCAGTGGAGTCTGGCAGCAGCGATGCCATTACAGCCTTGGGAGTGAACAGAACTGCAGCTCTACTCCCAATGGACTGTCAAGGAACCAGGTGCTCTCCCTCCATCTCTCTTGGGAGTGTGGGGGGGCAGAGAAGGGATTTTGGGGCTCTCATAGACTCCTTGAAATGCTAATGTAACCATTAACTTGTTGCATGTAGTACTACACAAGGTCATGCTACAAAGAAGTTCCTATTTGGAGCAGGAACTACAGTGTGGCAGATGTGCCATCTTGGTAGTGCTATAAACAGGCTGAATGTGTGTTCACTCACTTTCTGTAGTGCTATAAAGCCAAAAATAGAAGTATAGTAGTAACATGTGCTCAAGCCCTGATTGATTATTTACTCATATATTAAATTCACCTGCATCTTTAGTGGAGATAACCTCACAGATTCAAGTCGTGATTTGTACCTTTTCCAGTCACTGGGGCTTTTATTTTAGCGATATTAAGACTTTTATACTGTACACTAATGTCCTATATCGAATGAATAAATGTCCCATTTGCTTTTAGATTGATAGTTGAAATCCTCTTTAGATGGATAGTCTAAACTATTGCTCCTATGAAGATATCATCTGAGCTTGTAGTACAATTATGCTTTTAGTCCATTCTGTGTATGCTCAGCTGGCCCTTGCAGGTCTTTGCAAAATGATGTAATCCACTGTACTTCTTGTATTGTTCTGATATACTGGACATTGTTTTGATTTATGGTTACATGGAGCACATGAACTTCCTATACTGTTTTTGTTGGATTTACTTTGCGTTCCATATGCCCTTCTTCCTTATGCGTCTTTATCTTATGGTCTTTTGGATTTATATGATGCCATAGTACTGTCTAGTTGCCATAAGCTTCAGTCTGCACTGGGTGTTTTTCTGTCCTTGGCTAGTTCTAATTGCTCTAATAAGAGTGATTTCTGAGTCCCTGGGTGCGTTTACATGAAACACTAAATATGCAGTAGACTAATTCTACTGCGCATGAGCGAGTCATGGCAGAAGTCCTGCTAATGTGCTAATGCACAGTAGAATTAGTCTGCTGTAAATTAGCATCACTAAAAGACTGTGCTGGCACTACTTCACAGTAGCACCAGTTACTGTGCATTGAGTTAGTATCTGTTATTACAAATACTAGACTTAATGCGCTGGAACAATGGTGCATTAATGCATGTGTAGACACACCCTCTAAGTAGTTTCTTTCTGACTTTTTTTTTATGCCAGATCTGAGTCTCGGTTTTTGACTAATCACCTGCTCTTACATTGTTTCCATCTTTTTGTTTTTGTACTTTTTGTATAAAACTTTTTTTCTCACCTGTTTAATTTATACACGGATCATGGTACTCCTTAAATTCCAGTACTACAGTTTTTTAGTTAGTGACCTTTGCCTGAGTTAACTAGGAACCACTAATGTCACATGCTTCACAACAAACGATTTTCAGAGATAAGGCTATCTTCTGTCAAGTCTTCCATTTGCTGGCAAACTTGCTTGCAGATATAAAGGTAGATGCTGTCTGATTTTTCTTTAGTTATTTTTAACATTTCCAAGGAGTTTCAGCCTGGGTAGTACTTTAAACTGTGGGGTTAAAATATTTTTATTATTTTTTAAAGATCTCTCCTACTCATATAGTATCATATGATATTCAGTGATCACTCAGTCTTTATACTGCTTGCAAGAGACTTGCTTTGTTCTGTTTCAATGGGCTGTGCATAACAAGTACTTCACTATACCCCATGTGATATTTTGAGAATGAGTAATACCTATATCTTCATGAATGCTGAGTTTTCCACAGTGCCACAAACAGTCACCAAATCCTTCTTGTAGGTTTCTAAGTATTCAAACAGAATTAGGGAAGGCTGAGGTGTCTCTAGAGACATAAAAAGAGCCTCATTTTAGTTAGCTGGTGATAGGTGGACAGTTGTGCATGGGAGAAAGCCACCAGACCTCTCTCACACTTTTATCCAATATACACCATCTGCATTAAATTATGGCTGGGGGATTTGGGAAATGGAGAGACTAAGAGAGCTCAACACCCAAGAGGGATAACATGGGATAAGTGGATAAGCAACGAATAAGTATAAGGAGCTTTCAGTGTAATGTGGATTGTGGAGGGTTATCGGAGGGAACCTGGGACTGCCCAGTGTGGTAAGCAATATTACTGAGGACAGATGAGAATGGGAATGGATTAGATGAGAAGGGAAGCATCTTTTAGATATATACGGGGAAGCCTAATGTTGAATGGGGAGCCGGATCCACCTGTGAGGCCTACTAGACATGAGAGAGGATCTTGAAGATATTTGAATTTGGTTGGGGAGCTGTCATGAGCTCTTATCTCAACCTTTCAGACAAACTTACATTTTATTATATTTTTCCTTCATCTCTTCAGCCTGTAAGTTACACCAATTTAGGCCTGTTTGGATACAGGTAGAGTGAGTGTACAAGGGCAATTCAGCTGCATTTAGAGAAGACTAACAACTCATCTTTGAATGTAGGTCACTGCCATTACAACGTGGGGATGATCTCTCCACGGTTCCAAGTAAAGGCTGTTGTTTAACCTTGTAAGGCTCCCTAGTAAGGGACTGTAGTAAGGGCTCTTGTATCTCAGACCATTTTTTTTTAAGTTAAATAAAAACAAAACACCTGTCCTCATACTTATGGCTGGGCAGTAAACTTTCTGCTACAAACCTAGAGCTGAGTTCTGTTCTCTCAAAACTTTTGTCAGTGGCAAGACTCCCTTTGACTTCAAATGGCACAAGTCAGATCTTTCCATATGTACTTTGGTGTTTCCTATGCTCAGAAAGAGCAAAGGGTAACTAGTAACCACTCCAGTAGTCCTTATTTACTTAGGCAAAGCTCCCATTTCTTTTGTGACAAATTCGTCCAAACAATAACGGCAGGAAAGAATCCTAACATCATAACACTTTCCCTTTTTTCTAGTTTTGGCTTAGATGGTGAGAAACATACCTACTGAGTTTCCTATATTTAAAAAATGCTTGAGACTGTAGGATAGCCAACCCGTGAAGCGTGTTCTTGTAAAAGCCACAAGCTTGCTGACAGCTTATATGTTTAAAAACTGAAAGAATTATTTAGACCAATGCTTTCTTTTAGACTGGTGCTGTGCTAGGAGCCATACAGTCTCTCAGGTGAGACAGGGTAGGCTCCTATTGTGCTGAGTTGCAGTAGTAGCCAACCTTGGCAATCTTCAAATTTTACAATTTAGTTTGCTTTACGAGAAGTATTTGGCAACGAGCCCTGAATAAGTATGGAACGCGTTACAATCTGATATACAAACAATTCTCTGAGGTACAGTAGATGTTCTTATGGGAACGTTCTGCTCTACTTGGTTCAGTTTTCTTGGTCTGTAACTTTTAGACTACGCTGGAACTGGAAATAATTCAAAAGTGCAAAAAAAAATCTAATCTCTGAGAAGCTTGCAGTCATTTCTAAAGAAAACTCAATTAGTCTTCTATCCATGTGACCAAAGAGCATGTCATTTTCTTCTGTCAAACCAGAAGAGCTATGGAACTTCGGCACAAGTAGAAGTCCTAATACTAATGAAACTTTTTTTCAGTTCCAAGTCACCTTATGTTAAAGGAGCCATGTTGAAATATTTGCAGAAAGAATTCCCCAAACGTATAACTCCTATTTTCAAAGCATTTATGAGTAGGATTTGACTAGCACTGACTTTTTTCCTGCTAAGATTAATATATTTTTACTCAATTCTCTGCAAATAGATGCAGACCTATTATTATGCTCTCAGCCTCCATTATTTATATGGTATAAAATTGATCATCCCCTTCTTTGTTGTTTATATTTGCCCTACATTCAAGAGAAAAATAGCCCAAGTTAAAAAAAAAAAAAAGAAATAAAGTTACAAAAGTTCTGTGGCCTGATTTATAACTCACTGTGCTACACAGTAAGGGAATAAAAATATTTGCTTTCATCATGTGTTTATTGACACTTATTCTTATAATTAAATTATTTCAGTTAATTCAGTGTAGGGGGAGACTATTCAAGTTACTTATATTTACAGAACTAGTACTGGAGTAGCTCTAAAATAACTTTTGTTTCTTCATTATCCTATATGTAGTGCTCAACTGACTGGGTGAATGGGAAGTTATTTGTACTGATGGTTATTCTGATATGCACACAAGACTAACTGAAGGATTACATTTTAGATATTTCAGTGATGGGCACTGTAGAAAACTGTTAAATAAAATATGCAAACTTTTACACACAGAGAGACAAGTCATCCTGAACTGAGGTCAACAATTTAAATCTAAAAAACTTCAGGAAATTTTGAAACAGCGACTTTCTTTCTGGTCATCATTCCCCAGCCTAACTCCGACTATAGAGATGAAGTCATCTCTACATTTCCACAATAAATCTAACAACAATATATTATTTCTTTAATCATAATATAAATTCTCCTCTTTTCCCTAGTCTTGTTTAGAAAGTTGAGGTGGGTTCCCTGGCAGTATGTGTAGAGATGGAATCTCTAGTTTAGCTTGGGAAGGGTAGGAAGAAAGGATGCATGAATGTACAGGTAGTATCTTCATCTCTGAAAATCTGGAAGGAAAATCAGAAGGAAACTGAGGCCTTTATTAACTGAGTAGCTATGCGAGGTCTGTGAAAGAAGGGAATGGCCATCTCTTTGGAAGATAGGTACCTGGAGTGATTTTTCTAGCTCATGTGTATGCAACAAGCAATATGTTGCTGGACTGGAAAAATAATTAATAGAGCTAAGGAAACTGCAGCAAAAGAAATTAAGGAAACTGCAGCAAAAGAAAATTGAATGAAGGCTGGTGTGACTTTAGGGCTTGACCCTACTCCCACTGAAGTTAACAGCAAATCTTCTGCCAACTAACAATTTATTGTAACGCTCATATTTAAATTCCCAATGTAATGTTTATGTTAACAAAGTATTTTGGTGCAAAACTGTTTTACAACCCCCCCCCCCGAGTTTTAATAGTTATTATTAGCATTACTTAGTGCTTATGGACATTTAAATGCATGCTCCAGGAGGGGGGTGCAGAGACTCCAAGAGCCTCTTTAATTAAAGCACCCAGAGCATCTCGTGTAACAGCGGTCCTGTGCTTCAAAATGGTGGTGGGGGTGCTTTATCTAAAGCTCATTGAAATGCCATTTTGAAGTGTGGGGACGCTGATACACGTGACACAGGAGGCTGCTGGAGCAAGGTAATTACCACACTCCAGCAGTCTTGCTTGTGCACCCTATGAGCCCTAGGTGTTTACAAGGATTTCACTATGCTATATGCAGTATAAACAGAACAAAAAAGATGGTTCAGGCCCCAGAGACCTTGCAGTATAGTGTAAGGCAAGGTTTAGGCACACTGATGGAGAATTACAAATAAACCACGAGACAATACTGGTCAGCTTGATAGTGGTAGAAAGTAGACTTATAAGAATAGTAGAGAGATCCTTGGATCCTGGCCAGCTACTGTTCTAAAACACAATGTAGAAGAAAGGCATGAAAGAGAACAGAGAACACTTAGACTCTCTCTGCAGAGTCCTGTCTTATTTGCAGTCCTTGTGGATAGCTGATTTGAGCCTCCAGAACTCATCATCATGATACATTCCACAAATATTATTTTCACAGACTGAAATAAGAAACATCCACTTCTATTTATCATGATAAATAGGATATGTTATCACTTTATTTGTCCTTATGGGTCAGAAGAACTGCATATTTATTTGAATTCATTTTAGCTATCCTGCACATTACATTGTTACTTTCACCAGAGCTTTCATTTTGATGCGCTATATATTTTATTAGACCTAATATAAATATATTTGAATACACATATTACCTATTATAAATGCATTTGCAAAGAGAGAAAGTATACAAATCAGAAAGAAAAAATGACGTCATCCAAGGAATCCAGCTGAGTCATTATAGGCCAGTTAATCTGACACTAGTGCCAGGCAAAATAATGTAAAGCTGATACTTGATTCATTAATAAGAATTAAAGGATGAGAATATCCTTAATACCAGTCAGTTTAGGCTAGTCAATTTAGTTTTATAGGGAATTAGTTCTTGCAAAGCAAGCATGACTATATCCTTTGAGGAACTTACCAGACTGGTTTATAGATACAATATACTTAGCGTTATGTTAACTTAGTACTGCATGACATTTCATTTAAAAGTTAGTATGATGAAGCATGTATCATCATGTATTTAATGGATTAATATACATGGTCCTTTTAGTGAGAAGGAGAGTTGAACCATGGCTG
This sequence comes from Crocodylus porosus, assembly GCF_001723895.1. Lineage (NCBI taxonomy): Eukaryota > Metazoa > Chordata > Crocodylia > Crocodylidae > Crocodylus > Crocodylus porosus. The sequence continues at coordinate 13,298,174 of NW_017728912.1, forward strand.
CACATTGAACAAGGTGAGAGTAAGGACATGCATGCCTAAGTCACTAAAAATGACATTACTAAAGATGTGTATAGGAGATGGTGATCTAGGAGAGGAAAAGGGAGATCTAGGAATTTAAACTGAAGATGAAGATAGAAGAGGAAGAACTGATGCTTTTGAAGCTTAGTTCAGGAAGCAAAACCAATCTGAGAACTCAGATAAACAGTACACCCTGGCAGGTAGCCTTTGTGGAGCTCTGATGCAACTGGTACCAAGATAGTTCAAAGCTAGCATGTATATATTTACACTACAGTATAGGCACAGTGATTGCAGTGTAGATGTACCTCAGATTTGTGTGATGGGGACAGAGGGGGTAGTTAAACATTTCAGGTTTTGTTCCAATGCTGTTCTAAAGGAAAGTGTCAGCAAAGAATAAATGATATATGAGAAGCTAAGAATGGTGCATTGTTTATTTATAGAATACCAGGAGCCTCCCCTCAAATGTATTTTCAATTATGATTCATTTTGCAAAGCCCTGTTGTGATTACTTTAACCTTGATTTTATGACAGTAACGTGTGTGCATACTGGTATATGCACAATATCAAGGGAAAGCTGGGGGAAAGTGTATTTACAAACCAATAAAATCATATTAAAACTGATATGCAATAAATGTACATTGCAGCAGATTGTGGGAGAAGAGTATTCACAAACCAATAATATCCTATTAAAACTAATGTGCAATAAAAAAACACTGTAGCAGAATCTATAATAGTTACAAGACTGGGGCCCTGGAAATATGTTTTTGACCTCTTCTAGCATTCCTGGCTTTAATTCTGTTTTTTAGGTAATATTTTGATAGCATTCAGGAGACGGGTAGTTTGCAGAGACTGCTTTATTCCCCTTTTAACTAAACATATACTCAAGTCACACTAATGGCACTCTCCTGCCAACAATTATGGACACAACTAACTTTACTTACATAAGTCCATTTTGCCTACTCATGACTAAGTGCAGATATTCAGGGGGTTAGAAGAAGGTAGGATCAAGTTAAAAATAGCCACCTAAACCAGTTCACCCAGGTGCGGATCTTATGCTTAGGTTTCGTCCCAGTGATGGGAAATTAATCTAAACCCATAACAGTACAGAAGTTTGGTGCACATACACCAGTCTAAAAATGGCGGAACCCAGTCTAAGATAAACTTGGATCGATGTACACTTAAACTTAATCAGTCTAGGTTAGATCAGTGCATTGAACTTCAGTATAGTCAACTGGGAAAGCCCAGTGACTGGCCCCAGCCCAGCAGATGTGCTTTTCCTACCTGCCACCCTCGCACTGGGCTATATTTAGCTCCTGGGTCTCTAATGTCCCCCTACTCCAGACCAGCCAACCCCACCCCCCTGAATTCCCCCTCCATTCTGGGTGCTAGTTTTATCAGTGTTTGCTGATGCCGGGAGCCAAGGAATTAAGTAATGGTGGGGAAAAGGGGTGGGGTGGGGGCTCAAAATAGCCCCTGGTCCCCCCCAAGTCCCCTTGCAGATCCTGCAACCTCTTCTGATCCCACCAAACCCTTGTGGACTTCAGAAACTCCCCACAGATTCTGTCTGCCCCCTCAATCCTCCCCATCGCTCCTGTGGATCCCTCCTGCCCCGAATCCTTCCCACAGACCCTGTCCCCCAAATCCCTTGCAGATGCTGCCTGCACCCCGATTGGTCCAGTGAATCTACTCTCCCCGACTCCACCCATTACTCTAGCAGATTCTACCTGCCCCCCAACCTTCAGGGTTAGCTGCCAGCACTCCCAATTGCTTCCATGGATCCCACCAGCCTCCTGATCTGCCCGATTGCTCCTACAGACCCACCTGCATCCCTGATCCCTCCTTCAGATGCTGCCTGAACCCTTGATCACTTCAATAGATCCTGCCTGCCCCCCAATCTCTCCCACAGATGCTGCCTGCACCCCGATCCCTCCTGCAGATGCCACCTGCACCTCATAGCCCCCCAATTCCTCCTGTGGACCTCACCTGCCTCTCAATTCCCCTGTAGATGCCACCTTCACCTCAATCCCTCTGATCATTCTCTGGATCCTGCTTCTCCTCTTATCCCTCTGCAGACCCCTCATTCCTCCCCAGAACCTGATCTCTCCACCACCCCCTCTCATCCTGACTTACCTTAGATCACATGGCCATTTTTAATGTGATCTAACCCTCCTGAATGTCTGTACTTAGCCCACGTGATTATAATTTCTCACATGCATTTTCAGGATCAGACTGTAAACTTTCTCACATTTCAGAAAACATAGAGTTGGATTAAATTTAATAAAAAAAATGTAATTTTAAAAAGAAAAAAAACAAAACTTTTTATTTTGAAAATACCAAAATGAAATTTTTCTTCTTTTAATTGTTTTCATTTGACCAAGGGTATTTGCTCAATTGAGCAACAATTCATAAATAGATCTGGTTGAGCCAAAACTACATTTTTGACTAATAAATTCTCCTCTCCCCCACAAAAAAAAATCACTTAATTCTGTCCAGCAGTTCTGAAAATCAGGTGCTATAATGCAAAATCCACTGAAGTTAATTGGGTGTTTTCTTTGATCTCAGTGGGCCAAAGCTATCATTCTTACTTCCAAGCCAACAGACGTATGAAGTACTTGTACTGGCACTCCCATATTGACAATCTGATATACTTCATAGCTTAGTGTAGGTATTTGGAAATAAAGGAAATCATCTGTTTGTTAGAATTGCAGTGGGTGTGTCCACACATGCAAGCACGTGTGCTTGCAGCAGCTCAAATAGAAGCGGTGCAAATTTGAGCCGGGGCTTTTTGCTTCAGTGCACGTGCTTGGACATGCACTTTGTTGTGGAGCAAATTGTGCCACTTGGGGCAAAATAACCCTGCCTGGCTCCTCCCAGATCTTCTTCCCTCCCCGCACTGCAAACTTGCAGCATGGGGAACATTTTTTCATTCAAAAGGGGTTTGAGGTGAGGCAAGAGGCACATATGTGCTCATCTGGATATGCCCTATGAGGCTATTCTGCAGTTGTAAGCAGCCCTTTGGAGAAGGCTGTATATCTATGCACATGACAGTGCTAAGTTACTAGACAACTACAGAATTCTGTTCAGTTTTTACATCTTTATAAAGGGTCATCAGCAAGGGAAGCTTCCTAAGGTAGCCTTGTAACAAGGAGCTACTAGAGAGAATGAGTGCTACTTTAGAAAGTTTACACAAATTAATTTTTAGCGACCTAATTCCCCCATTTCACTGGCTTTGCCTGACTTCCCTGCAGGAAGAGAATGCTGCAAAATTCTTCTAGAGGAAAAATCGACTACCATGAAGAGAGGTCAGAGGATTTATTTTCCTTTTGGCTCTTCAGTAAAGGGACTTCAGGAAGAAGTTTTAATGACCACTCATAAACATGTCACTTCTTTTTTGTTATAAAAAATCGACTACCAACACAGAAAACCTGTGCAAGAGGAGTGTGGGCTCAGTCTTGCTCTTGGTTACACTATAACCCCCTTGGCTGAATGTGAGAACAGAATTTGACCCTACATTACTGCCTTAAGGGGAGGTGAGAAGATTTTTGCTTGTGCCTTTAAGGAATCTAAATCCTATGCTAAAAGACTATGCATTGTTTTCCCTAATCCAAATGTGGGGTTTTAAGAAGAGCTCCTGAATGGCTGTTAAGTTAGGTTGCTTTAGTAGCAATTAGGAGGATTTTGAATCACAGGATCTGCAGCCAACTTTTATTAGACTGGCAACAGAATTCAGCAGGTTTTCCCCATCTGCATCAGACTCCTGCAACTACTGTATATAGCTGGATAATACTCAGCAGGTACAGCCTTGGGGATGGTATAAGAACTTAGGCAGAACAAAATAAAAGGGTAAATTTCATACTCTGTGCAGAAGGCCAGCAGAAAGCATATGCACAACTCTCAAAATATAGCTTAAAGGGGGCTTGAAGGGGGAACATACTTTAAACAGGCCCCTTATACAGGATGTGAATTCTACCCAACTAATGGATGCCTAACAGTATATGTTAATGTCATTGTGACCATGTCCTTAAAATTCCCACCATATTTATTATACATCTCCATAAAACACTGCATTTAGTCTTTTGTGTAAAGCTGGCCCTTATGCACATTAAATGCAACTGTGAGTGTACAGGCCTCATGGTTTAAACATCTGAAAAGGCCAATTAAGCTTGTCCCTGATCCCACATTTCTTTCTTTCGCATTATGGCTTTTGAATAGTTGAGATACTTATATGGGATATGCCTGCCACAAAAGTAACATAAAAACAAAGAACTAAATTGTATTTCCATTATATAATGAACCTACATATGGCACTTGCAAAGACTGTGTCCTTATGTAAAGTAAGCAAAGCCGATTTAAAGAGCAAAGGGTATTTTTTGCTTTTACTTATGCTTCAGGGATCATGTATTTTTTCAAGTATTGTATCACTTCATTTAAACTGGCAATAAGCATCATCTGTCTCATTTAGATCATGTGAAGTTGTCATTTTCAGAGTCATATGCATGAAATGTGTTGTGTATGAGTGGGTGAGTGAGATGGTCAGGAAGGATAAATCCAAAATGGGACACAAAACATAAAACACATTGACCCAAATTTTGCTTTGTAAACCCAAAGTAATTCCATTGATATGTCCAATCTATTTTTGAAAACATATTCCAGTTTATATTTTAAAACATGGGGAAAAAATATATAGGTAAATTAAATCTGGGTTCTGGCTGTCCCTCAACACAGGGTATTAATTAGGTCTAAATCAATAACAACCAAATATCTAACGGTTCGATCTTGTGATAAACACTCCAGAAAAAGATGTTTTACCTGTAAACTGCTTAGTTGTACAGAACATTTACAAGAACAGCTTTTTTGTTGCACTGAGTTATGAAATTCTCTTGTGAGGAAGTGAAAATGAAAAGTAGCATGCTTTAAAAAAAAATTCTGCATTTTGCAAAAACTAAAAAAGATCTTGGGTTTGGCTTTGAATAGAGCTTGAGCTACTTCCTATCTTATCAATCTTGAATTATATTTTTTATGTGAATCTATATCTGAAACCAAATTATGAAGTCCTTATTTACATGGGAACTACTCATTGCAAACAAGTACTTTGCACTGAAGTTCATGGAGCCACTTGTATGAGTGAGGCCCCAAGTCAGCAGACTGTCTTTACTGAAGACCCAGTAATCACTAAGTGGCATTTCGTATCCATAATCACTATTAAGAATATGTTAGTCCCAAATAGGTACTTCAAATCTCATTGAACCCAGTGGGGTGTAATGGGCCGTAAGCCAGAGTTTAAGGTTAAGCAAGTGCTTAAGTACTTCACTGAACTAAGAATGTGCAGCCTGCTCAAAGGTCCATTTACTTTAATTGGTTTTTGATTTGGCCCTATCTAATCACCTTTGGCAAGTAAAGGGTTCAGAATATGTTGTTTTATTTTATGAAAACATTTGAATATTTGACAATTACAGTACCCCAATTAATACTTGGATTTTGTTTGTTTGCTGTGGATTGTTGGAAACATTGGCATAAATAGATGGATTCCACATTCACTGTACCTTTAGACCATTCCTATTGAAATCAACACATATCTGCCCCAGTGTTGCATGTGCTATGTGACAGCATCTGTGATTTTATTTCTGTACTACTGATCTGACTCCTAGCTTATCATGCTAAAAATTCTTTTCTAAAAACTGCAAAGATGGGGAAAGGAACTTCTTCAGAGTACAAAGAGAAATGATTGCTCTTCTCCAAGAATGAAGTAGGAACTGAATACATTTAAAAGCAGCATGGTGCTTTAGGCCACTATTTTTCTTAATTATTTCACTACTCATAGAAAAATCACAATGGGTGAATTGAAAGCAATAATTAGGAAAGTTGCTGCTGTCTTCCACAACATGAGAAATTAATCTTTTCCCCCATCAATCACTAGGTGGTATTCAGCCCTCATGCACTGAACTGGCACAATATCTTGTACTATGTAAGTATAACATAAACAGTATTTTAAGTCTTAAGTGGGACTTATATAGTGCATAGACTTTGTACTAGTTCTTTACATGGGGGATGAATTTCCTTCTGTAACCTCCTTGCTGTGTGACGTGATGCAGCCCAAAATTGCCATGGTTATTTTTGAGTCTCTCTCTTATTGTGAGTTCATATCAATTTGTTGCCTAGTATCACCTCTGGGTCTCTTTAGTCATTACCATTTCCCAATCTGTGCTCTTTCATTGAGTGCGTATGTTTGGGATTATTTTCCCCAAGAGATATCAGCTGACTTTTTTTCCTGGTTAATTTTAATTTTGCATTTCTTATCCATATTTCTTCCCCTCTAGATAATAGTCCTATTGTATCTCCATTCTCATGATGTTTACAGCACCTCCCAATTCAATATCTTCAAATTTATTAACATGCTCTTTTTCCTATCTACAAAACTCAGCATTTTTCAATATTTTTTACAATGAAGTATCTTTTCCTTTTAGCCTCTCCCCACAGAATGATAGATCTCCTAATAATAATAAGTTAAAGAAGTCATTCTGTCTAATTAGAAAAATACTTCATTTATCTCTTTTACAGAGTAGTTTAATCATGTCTGGTTCACAAACCTGAAAAGGTTACAAATGAAAAATGTCACTGTAATGCAATTCTCTAAGTAGAAGGCACTTACTAGACTGTATACTCAACTGATATAAATGGGCACAACTCCACTGAAGCCAAGTGCCCATTTTTGTTAGCTGCAAATCTGGCCGCCTGGTATTATTTTTTAAAGTGGCCAGGTATAAAACAGAAGTTTCCTTCTGTCCTCTTCTGATGCTCATGCTGACTACTTGTATCCATTTTTTTCTGCCAGAGATTTTCACTGGAGTGTGCACTAATACTCCTGTTTGAGCCAGACCACATCTTCTGTTGTTAAAAAGTCATGCGGCGAAATGCTTTGTTTGAGGCATTCTCCACTGATAGATCTCTGCGGAAAAGGACCTGGGGATATATAAGTCAACAGTATGCCCCTGTTGCCAAGAAGGCTAACAGTATACTGGGCTGCACAAGTAGAAGCGTTGCCAGGAGATTGAGGGAAGTAATTGTTCCCCTCTGTTCTGCATTGGGGTGGCCACATCTGCAGTGCTGTATGCAGTTTTGATCACTTGAGGACCTTTCCAACCCTAATTGTCTCCTGCCCTCCTCTCTTGTCTCCTCTCCTCTCCTCTATGGTCGGGCAGGGCTTGCTAGACTTTGCTGAAAAAGGCAAAGTGAGGCCCCTTAACTTGAAAACAAAGTTCATCATATATATTTTTTTTCTTGATTGCTACTGAAGTCCTTGCTGTAGTACATTGGTACTTTATGATTGTGAAGGTGGTGGAAGAAAACTACTCCAAGTAATATAAAGAGACTAATAGTTTTCAGTCTGGTTAATTTTTTGCAACCATCCTTATTTGAATCCTAAACTGCTTATATGTTTTCTACCTTATTAAGTAACTGTGCTGTATGGCTGAGTTTTTTGTGTTTTCCTGACATTGCACAACCCATCTGAAACACACTTCCAAGCCATGCCTTGCATAACTTGTTGTTGAACATATTCATCAGAAGTAGTAACAAGCATGCTACACAATTTCCATGAAGAGAGGTCAGAGGATTTATTTTCCTTTTGGCTAAAAGAGAAAATTGAAGTTTGATAAACTGTTCCCCATATCAATTCTTCCTTAGCTTATTACCAACGTGCTTACCAGATATTTAAAGGTGGCTAAGATGCCACAAGAAAAACAGAGTTTATTTGCACTCTGGAGGTTGAAAGAGTTTATTTCTAAATTTATATGTGATGTCCTGAAGCCATTGCAAAATATAGACATTGCAATTACATAAAGAAATAAACTATTCTTGTTAAAAGGAACAGGTGGCAGCGAGGACAGTTGAGATGCTCCTCCAGCAGAAGGTCCTGAGGCTGGGAGCTCCTCTCTACGTCTGTAAATACTAATACAGCTGTACTGGGAAAGAGAGATGACAAAGGATGGGACTGTCCAGCTGTCTTGGCCTCCATTCCCTAGCAAAAATGAAATGTTGCAGTAGCCAAGTTTCAGACTTTAGTGTATCTTGTTTGGTATGAATTTTTACAAGGCCCTTTGCATTCTCTTGACTCCCTTGCATGGCTATTAGAGATGGCACAACTGAATTCAAAGCAGCTCTACTTGCACTTGTAGCAATAGACTGTCAGGAACATCATTGCTAAGAACTGTATAGAATCTGTAGTCCCAGTATTATCCATACAGTAGCACTGGATGTACGACCTACATAATGTGGCCCCACTACTAGCTATAGAATCCCATGGGCCTATGAATCCAATACTTTAATTTAGATAGATGATAGATTAGTTGTCATTAGCTTATTTAAATAGGGATAAATATGCAGTGTATGCTATTTATAAACTTCAGAGAATGGCATAAGCACTTGCATATTAACCATAGTCCTACACAGGTAAAACAGACACTTTTCAGTTAGTGCAATAGAGAACATATTTTCTCCGTGTTATTTAAAATTTTATGAGATGACTCAAATGTCCAATACGAATTTATTTGTCCCACACCAGGGTAGCTAATATAGAAATGGGGCTCCTATTTGCTGATTTAAAGCATGGTAATGGAACACTCTAATATATGGGCAGTTTCAAAGCGCAGATATCCCTTAAGGTCAGACCAAGTGACGTGGCCTTGAAATATAATTCTGTCTCTCTCCATTAAAGGTTTAAAAAACTAACAGAGCAAATTAAAAGTCAATCTATCACTTTATAGGCAGATAGGGTAGGCCTGTGGTAATTAACCAAGGCTGTTTATTCCAGTAAGCAAGCATGCTGACATACTATATACTAGCTTCAAGAGACAGAGGAACACTGATGAAAGCCAAACTAAAAGAAAATTACAGTTATCAAGCTTCCTAGTTGTAGGAATGGATTACTCTTTTAAGGTCATTGCAGATAAATCCAGACATAGCCTGGAAGATTTGTGTGGCTGTAGGAAAATACTTTTGTACTGCAGGCTGTATGTAGTTTCCTATAGAAAAGGCACAAGTAAAAATCACCATGTTAATGTGGAGCTGGGCTAACTGCTTGTGCGAATGGTATCTCTATGGCATGAAAGAAGTGAGGGGTCCCTCATAAATGGCACCTACCCTAAACCAAGACTTCTGTCTGTGTGAAGAGAATGAGGACACTTTGAGGCATCCAGGCATCCACATCAGCTGGGTCAACACCATTCAGGCTACAGACCAAGTTAACATCTTCCCAGCGGGAAAGATGTTCAGTTGTGGTGGGCTGTGACAATATGGGGAAACTGTACATATGCATGTGTACACGAGTATGAATTACAGAGTCTTTCTTAGGTTATGAACTCTGCATACATCTGTGTCAAACTGCAAAATTGATGCAGATTGTCAGGCTAGTCCCTGCTTTCCCACTGTCTTCTTTCTTTATATTGGCCTACAATTTCTACGGAGTACTGGCATAAGATGAGCAATAGAGGGTCACCAATGTAAGTGCTGTACCACTGAAATATAATCATTCTAAATAATAGGACAAGTCCTATCAAGGAGTATGGAGTTATTGGGGGAGAGGTCACCATAGCAACAATTCACCTGCCAAAGTTCTTCGAACACCTGAGGGCTTGAAAAGTTATTAAAAGGCAGCTGAGCCATTTGCTCGCTATGGCATTTTCTGCTAGTTCAAGCTGAGCGGTGAACTGCTTGTATGAGGACTGTGTTAAGACAGGAGTGTGATGTGCCTTCCTGACTATGGACAGACTCTCGAGGGAACTCTTCCTTCCCGATCAGAGGGGAAGGAGCAGGCAGAGGACAAGAATAACGAGTAGACGTAACAATACAGAGACAAAGTCTTTACAGAGAAACAGCTTGAGGGTGGTTGGCATGTCTTCATTTTAGAGCAATATTTTAGAGGGGAAAGCAGGAACAGGTCTAATTTCTGGAGCTGGCCTTGCAATTCTTAGTCTTTACTGCAGTAAGCTACAAACTGCGCATATGCCCAAGAGCCAACTGTCAAATGCAGATAGCAAATATTGCAAGGAGAGCAACAGAATTTAAATTCACATGCTGAGCAAGCATGAGCATTAAGAAGTGATTGGAGCCAAGCTGGTTATACATAGGATGGCTTTCCACAGACTCGACTCTAACTCACAGCAGAGAGTCTTGTAAGTGGTAATAATGGGTGCAAAAACTTGTAGCCTGCCAATAAATTTCTCATACAATTAATGGACCAGTTTATACTACCTTACATGACACAAAGAATATGTCACTATGTGTTGAATTGGAAGCATGACTATAAAAGAGAGAGAGTATTGCATGGGTTGAAACTTCTTTGTTGTAACAGATTTATCGGTTTACAACGACAGCTTTACATTCACTATTATTCACTTCTCCTGCCCTATACATTTTTATTCTTCTGGAGTAACAAGGACTCTTAATCTTTCTATTGATAGAGTCAAGTGAGAAATCTCTTATCTAATGAAGGTAAGTAGGAACCCAATTACCCATTACTTGCCTCTAACAGTAGGCAATGGGATAGCACTTGAGCTGTCTGAAATTCTCAGATAACACTTTTATATGACTTTCTCTGCTCAAGACACCCTGAAAAGAATAAAGCCTCAAAACATCTCCGTGAAGGGAAATATCACTGCTCCCATTTTACAAGTGGGGAAAAACTGAGGTGGATACTTCAACATTTTTTCAAACAAAGGTAACCCAACCTTAGGGGTTAAATTCATAGTTAGGGTCCCAAGTGACCTGATTTTCAGAGGCTGTAAACTTTAGCATTTTCAGAAAAAATCTGTTCATTTAGGTCTGATTAATGTTTGCAGTCTGGGCTATTTAGATTAATTTTGATTGTGGTATGTTCCCATTTCCTCACTGGATAACTATAACACTTTGAATCAGGGTTCTTAAATGAGTACTCATGTCTTTGAATTCAAATTTGTTTTCAGCTGTTAATATAATATTTGCCATTTGTCTGCATATTATATCCAGCAAGCTCATTCACTAATACATTATCTATCTATGAAGCAAATAAAAAAGGGTGTGAACACAGTCAAAGATAATGTGTAAGAATCACATATGTGACACTTTTTGCAGTTAGTTTACATTTGCCCCTGGTGGTTCTCAGATAATTTATTCGAAAGTGCTACCATGTTGGCATATACAAAATATTCTTTATGTACATTTAAGAAATGTATTTAGGAAATTGTAGGGAATCTGTATGTATTTGCATATTGAATATTCATGTATTTTGTCTGAACCATTTACGGTAATGTGCATCATCATAGCTCTAGTAGTGCCAATGGACCAGCGCTGATTTGTCCATTGGTATCCAGGATCTGAGACAGAAATATTGGGGTCTAGTACATCCTACTAGGAGGGTTCCCACCTCCCATTTTGGAAACAGGAAATAGATGCTGATCTGATTTTGGGGGTTCCCAAGCTTGGGGGCTAGGTACAGTTGTACTCCTGTTCCCCCCCTCCCTTTTCTCATAGGCTAATCATAGTAGCAACCTTCACTTATTCTGTATGAAGTGTTTCCTCCTCTGTTAATTTGACTAGATTTTGGTTTAAAACATGTTTGCAGGTCAGCACTGTTTTCATTTAAATATACACTTCAGAGCCAAGTTACAGTTGATTCTATTTTATTGAACTTTTTTAGAAACATATTTGCATATTATTTAATTCATTTGGTTCCCAATGTTAACTTGTTTTGACATGTTAATTAAGTGCCTTGTTCACATTTCATGCCAAATGCTGCTAAGCCAATGATACTAAAGGTACTACATTAAAAAAACCACCATTTCTGGTTATGAATTATTAATTTATTCCCTTAAATGATAAACAAAACATAAAATGTTTCCACCCCAGTGTTATGGGAATCCTAAAACTACCTAGAGGGATATATTATAAGCCTCTGTAGGGGCTGTCACTAATTAAAGTGGGTATGGGCTTGGACACAAAGTGCAAACACCCATAATATCTGGAGGTATGCCTGTGCTATCAATTATTTATTGTCATCCACATTCACATTCTGATCCAAAATGCAAACATTTAAATTCATGAAGCCAGATTTTCAAAAGTGCTGAACTAAATGATTTATTTGACTTTGGAAGTGATGCAGAATGGTTGTGCGATAGGATTCACGCACACAGGAGACTGCTACCTGGGCTCCAAACTGTCTAACAGAAAAGGGAAAGAGTAGAGAGATATTTTTAGGAGCAATAGCTGGTATTCTCCTGTTTAGCTGGTATTCTAACACAGAGGTTATAAGAGTGGTTTGAATCTGGTTTATCACTTCCAGGAGCTAGAAAGTAGTTTAGTCTCCATGTCTATTCAATAGTTTGCTGAGACTGTCAGTTCCAGATACTAGGGCGAGCTACTTCTGTTAGGTTTTTTTGTTTCTTTGATTTAAAAGCTGGAATGGAAATGTGAGAAGAGATGAAAAATCTATATACCAAGGTGAGGAGTGGGTTGAATTCCATTCTTCTGTTTCCATTTAGGCTGCATACAAATTCAAATTCATATGACATTCCATTTAGGCTGTATATACACATTCAAATAATCTGAGAGAATTATCCTGGGTTTGTTCTTCTAGGAGAAAAACTTACCCAGAGGCTGGAGAGTGGACAGTTTGCATTGCTGACAATGTGCATCCAGGGGCAGCCTCTGTGCACACATCTCAGGGCGCTCTTCAGGAACCCTTAGTCTGTCAGGTGACAGAGAGCAACAGTACATAGGGCAGCCCTGATGGGCTGATCCAGATTGCCGATAGTTAGCTTCTGTTTTCCTGCAGCAAAATGTGGGGATTGTGAAGGGGGTATGTTCTGTTCCCTGCTGGAGCAGAGTCTAGTGAGCAACCATCTCCCTGGAGGAGATGGGTGAATGCTGGAGGACTGTGTTCTTTTCTGAGAGAAACCGCAGCATGTATAGACATTCACTGTCCCAGGAGAGTTTATGGCTTAACCCTGGTTGTTCCCAGGTAATTACTGTCCTGGAGATGCCATTTTTACTCTAGGAGAGAAAACCTGAATATGTATACACTCGGTTCTCCTGGAACAGCAGTGACTTTCCTAGAAGAAACTGAATGTCTGTAGGAGGTCTTAGTCTTATCTGCCAAATTGTCCTTTTTTGCAGCAAGGCGTAAATTCCATCCATGTCTTCTCCAAGCTCAAAAGTTTAGTTGCTCTAATAAGGCGCTCCAGTTTTCTCCCCTAGAATCTATTCATCTTTGAGGACTGAAGGAAATCAGAGCTGACTTTTTTACTAAACAGAGGAACAGATGAGTAGTTAGAAAAAAACTTGGGAGAGGTCATTTTGTCTGTGGCTTTAATAGCAAGACTTTTTTTATGTCCTTTTGTTGTAATATAAAGGTTTTTTATTTTACAAAACTAGCACAACACAAAATCAAAATGTGCAGAAATAAAACAAATGGTCTATGAGAATCATCTGTTGTCTGTGAGCAAAGGGTTGGCAGCAATTCAGTTTGCTTATGATCTTGACAGGCATCACTCCCCCTGATGGTGAAACTAACATGCCTCAGCAGTAACTGCAAAAAGAACTCCAAGTGATTAAATCTCACGATTTCTACAGGAAATAGCTTGTGACGTCTTGTCTCACAACTACATTATGTCTCATTACAGGTCATTTCTGCTATAGAAATTGGACCTCAGCATTGTTGGATGAAAGTGCTCACAGAGCATCTGTTGTTAAAGGTCTCCTATCAATACATTGCAGATGACAGGAATGTTTTGTATGTGCATTGCTGAAGAAGCTTAATGTTTTAGATCATGTTTTAGGGACAAATGTTGCTGTAACTGGAAACATTTGTGTTCTTACTTGCATGTTTTCTCCTTTGGAACCACAGATTCTCATATTCTGCTTCAATTACCTTTGCTGCTTGAAGACAGAGACAAGCTCATTAATTCTACACTAAAACTAAACTTCTCCCACTGGAGATAGAGCCCAGGCAATACCTTATGGAGCTTTAGAAGAACCTACACTGCTAGGGACCTACTCTATACATGATTTCATGGATTTTGCAGAAACCATGAAATTGGGCATTGTCCATGAAATCTGTGGAAAAAAAAAACCTTCCTAAAAATAAAAAGCTGGTTCCTCAGTAGGATCCAGAGGTCCCCATGGCCACTGTGACCTGGCCTTGCAGTCTACCAGGGCATGGAGCCACTGGTGCAAAGGGGAGCAGCCAAGATGGTGACTGCTTCACCCATTCCTCACCACTGATTGGCTCAGCGGGATACCTGTCAGGCCGTTCTGCCCTTCTCTGAGGGCAGAGGTGAGGTGTGGGGCAATCAGAGGTGAGGTGTGGGGCTGCATGATGGACAGCCCTCTTGGCCAATCAATGGCAATTGGCAAGGCCACATGATAGGCAACTCTCAGCCAATCAGCAGCAAGGGGTGGGGTCAAATGACAGACAGCCCTCTTGATTAATCAGGTGCATGGAGTAGGGGCCACTGTGTTCCCTTGGCCAATCAGAGATGTGGGAGGCCCCTGCTATGATAAGCCTGTGAAAATAAGGGCCAGCCCTGAGATCAGCTGCCTGCCTCCTCAAGTTTGGTAGGTCCCTATACATTACAGTTCACCTGCTAATAAAATAAAGCATGATGTATACGAATGATACTGCCTAATGCAGAGGATAGGGACTATGGACTTGTACGATGTTCCAAACAAGTCAAACTCAAAGAAATTGAAGACCAGGCTGAAAATGGAGACCGGCCCATTCCAAAAACAGAACAAACAGATCTCTATTCTTTTTCTCTCTCAAGCTAAAGCAGTGGAGTCCAACTTTTTTAACAGGCATACCCCAAATTAAGCCTTGCACTCTCCCCGAGTGCTACTACAATCCCTTTCCTCTGCCTGCTCTGCTTTCTAGTCCCTGCCCTACCTGCCACTGTGTTGCTACCCTCTCCCTGATGTGCTGCATGCCACAGACATAGGTTGCCCATGCCACTTATGGCACATGTGCTGCAGGTTGGTCAGCTTTAAGGTACATAAAAACTACTATAATAGACATTTGTTGTCAGCAACCCCAAGTGACTGTGCCAGCAGCTGGATGGCATTGTGGTGGAAAGATTTCTTGTAGCTGTTGCTGTAAGGAGGATAGCAAAAGAGGCTCTGTGTTCATTCTCTGTGCACTTCAACCTTGTGACCCCTGAGGAGCCCTTTGCAACAAGGAAATGCTGTGACCCAGAGGTGTAGTAGGATAGTTTTGCACCTTGGGGATTGCTGATGCATGGGATAGTACTACCTGCCATAGTGCTGATGGGAGCGGTTATTTTGTGGTCCCCACACTCAAAAGATGGCTAATGGGCTGCTGCCCACCTCCTCCTCCCGAACACCCAGTTATGCTATTGCTCTGACTGCAGGCACCCAACTGCTTTATGCACTTTATGTCTCAGGAGCAGTGTTAAGGACCTGGGATACAGCCTAAAGTCAGGGCCTTCTTTTTAATTTAAAGCAGTTTTGTTCACAGCATTTTATGGAACAAAAAGGGAATGATGATTTTCAGACAAAGTTGATATAAGGATAAGGAGATGGATGGCTTTCTGTATTGTACACAAAATGCCTATACTGAGGAGAATCAGTGATTTTTTTTGGGTGTCAAGTTGTCATTTGTTTTACAGGTTGTTTTTTCAAAGTGTTAACACATACTTCATATATCATCAAAGATGTTTCTCCTCATTACAAAGTCTTTCCAAAAGCCATTATTCAAGTACAAAATGTTCCCATTCTAATAGTGTTGTTATTTTTACCCATAATACCTCATTTTTACCTGTGAAAATGAGTTAGGTAATACATGTACATCACTTGAAATTCTGGGTCTTAGCTTTTATTTTGAAAAATATCTAGTACCTAAGCCCCATTTATTTTAATAGGAGACAAACTCAGATTTTCAAAGGTCTTAAGAACTTAAGAAGATGTTTCTGTTTGTCTGTTTTACATGGGAGCTTTTATAGCAGATTTCTGTATTACTCAGGAACTTGAATTTAAATACTGAAAGGCTCATTGAAAAAAAAATCTGAACTTGATACACCATTATTAGATATAAGTGAGAAGGTTTAAAGGTTACACCTTGCCCCCCATGGAGAACTGGTAGTGCTTAACTCTTCCCTTCTACCACAAGAATTGGAGCAGGATCTCACCTTGGGATTTAGCATCTCTCCTTAACATACCAGCCAGTGGAAAATGTCACATAGAAAGCATGCTTTGCTACATAGTAGGCATGTCCAGCTCACCAGTGCACACATGCTGGGCTGGGCTGCATGCCAGTTCTGACTGCTGAGCACGAAGCATGTCTTATTGTGTTTGTTACTCTCCAGCAAAATGTGCCATGTATATTAATGAGATTTCATTCAGTTTCCTCATAAATAAGGGGATCTCATAGATTTCATAGACATTAGGGGCTAGAAGGGCCCTCATGAGACCATCGGGTCCAGCCCCCCTGCCACAGGCAAGAAGTCATCTGGGATCAAGTGACCCCAGCAAGATAAACATCCAAACGCCTTTTGAAGGAGTTCAGAGTAGGTGCTTGCACCACCTCTGGTGGGAGTTTGTTCCAGACCCTGGACACATGCACCATAAAGAACTTTTTTCTTATGTCTAGTCTAAATCCCAGGTCCTGATGTACCCCTCTTATGATGTTGTAGGCTGCCAAGTCCCCCCTGAGCCTTCTGTTCTCCAGACTGCTATAAAACTGTATAATTTATTATAGCAGTAAACAGGTTCTGAATTGTAGCCCACTGTGCTATGCTTGGTATCGACACAAAGTGAGAAATAGGTCCTGTCCCAAAAAGCTAAATAATCTACAGAGGTGATGTGGCTGCCACAGCTTTGAGCTTTTTAGTTACAATGACTAAACTGGAGATATTGAAATGTCTCACTATATTGTCTTATGCCTTGTTGCCTCTGTAAGAAAGATGTATCCTTACCACGTCTTTTTTAGATCACCCAATTGAATTCTCGATGAGAATCAATCTTGTGTCACATTGTACAAGATGTACAAACTTACATTTACTCTATAGGACTGTTCCAAGAGGAATCCCAGGCATCTTACTTCTCCAGGAGAAGCCATCTTCCAGGCACCTTTGATTCTAATTCCCCTCTCAGAACATGCCAAGGGCAGTATTTCACAATTTAGGAATAATATAAAATAAAAAAGACAACAGCAAAGGAGAGAGAGAGAGGGTACACGAAGAAAATAAGCAAGGAAATTAAATCTTTGTGGAACTTTTCAAACCTAATATTTATATTGGAATTAAACAATGAAATAAACAGCGATTGACGATATACCAAAATATGCTGTTTGTAGATTTCTATTTCAGTTGGATGGGTCTACAATTCTCATAAGTGTTTAGAACACGTATTTCTAGTATAGAATGGTTTTAGTAGCTGTGTGAAAGAGGCTGATGATGCTTTGGAAGAGAAACTTTGTAGCTAGACAAGAATAACTAGCCTACTGCTTTGCTGTCAATAATGCTGTTTAGGAGACAAAAAGCAGATGCTGTCTTTGAGTTAAAACAGAAAAAAAAACTTTATTGATAAATATGTACAAAACCTTGCTTATAGGCTCAGTATTATTTTAGATGGGAGGAATACTGGAGTCAATGTAACGAGAAAACTGTATGTTTTTTCCCCCTCATCATTTGTCTTTCAGCTATTCTCTGTCAAGACATAGAAATCAATAGCAGCACATTGATAGAACCAAGATTGGTTTGAAGCTTCAGTAGTACATAGTATCCAGGCGGTCAAGTGTGATGTATTTAATTCATGCAGCACTTATTACTTTCAAGCTTTGCTTGTCAACAGGAAAAAAAATATGGATCTGAAAAGCAATCAGGCAGCTCTGAGAAAAACAGACACATCTTGTGGAGTGTGTTTTTCCTCTCTTGGTTTAGGTTTTCCTCTTTTTTTTTGCTTCTATTTTTGTGCTTTCTATATGTTTCATATCATCAACATAAAAATGGCAGCTGTTATCCTATGTGATCTAGACTATCTTCTAATGATAATTCCCCCTACACTTGCACAAAGTGTTAGCCATATATGAAAGGAAGTCATTGCATGATACATTTATTTGTGCAGCTATATAACAGGCATTGTAAAACTGCATTTATGCAAGGTCATGAAGGTTAACACATATACCTGTGCAAATGAGCTTCATGTCTAGTGTTAGATAGCTTTTCTTCTTTTGCAGGTGAAGACTTTAGCTTCACTCAGTATTTGGGCAATTAGTTGCCAATGCATTAATGCATGTAAACAGACACTTAACCATATAAATGGTATTATATGTGTTGAGCATTAATTGTTACTGGAAAATGAGTGGGAAGAGTTTTTTGAGCTCAGAGTTGTACTCCTTAAGGGAGGCCATAGTGAACATTAGAAGACTCTAAGGAATGGTCCTCCCTTGGGCGCTGCGAGACCCCTTCAGCAATGCTGCAATGTAGGTGCTGTAGTGGCAGGTTAGTAACACTGGCCAGTGTGCAGGGCAGCAGCAACCATGTGCTGCTGATGTTCTCTGAAAACCCTACAGCAGGCAGGAGAGCTCTGGATACAGCTCTTGCTAGTCTGGTCACCATCATGCTGGCTTGGAAACAGGGGCACATGGGACAGTTCCACCTGTCCCGCACACCTGTTTCCAGGAGATGCCATGCAGGAGACACCTTAGAGTAGTGAAAACCACTACTTTAAAATCTGACCACTCTTAGCAGAAAGGAACTAGAAAATATCTTTTCAAAGGGATAAAGCAGGTAGCATTCCTCTACTCACCTTCTAAGAGCACAAAAGCATTTGAATCTACTCTCCCATCCTCCAGAGTTTGAGATATTTTAGACTTTAAATTTGTGGCACAGTGATTAATAGACACATGTGCGGTTTGTGGCACCTCAAAAATGTTTGAGGTTCCATAAACTGCATGCAGTGTGTGTGCAACTGTGAGCCACACTGCACATTTGCAGCATGGCACCAAAATTGAATCCGGGGAACTACAGTATCAAAAACAAACTGTGCCCAAAAAAAGCAGCATGGCACACGTTCCTGGAGCATGTGCCAGCAGACATAGAGGCTGGGTCCTCCAGGGAGATGTTTTGGCTGCTAGCCAAAGTGTCTCCACTGCTTTAGGTACCTCCCAGCTCCTCCAGCACACTGGGAGCCAGGAAACGGCAATTTTCCTGAAGTGGGGCATTTTGCCCCACAGCAAACATCTTGTCCAGGGACACATGCAGCAGCAAAAAAGCAGCAGCACATATTTGTGCCACTGCTATTTTTGCCACAGCAAAACACACCCCTGCATGTGGGAACATGCCCACTGAGGCTAATTCCCTATGCTTCAGATAAGTCTGGACAGGGTAAAGATGACTTTAAGCCACCTTTGTGTTTCCCTTGTGGTATTAAAATTAGAATGTGCTCTGGATGATTGCATGGTAATGTTTACTATGTCCTCTAGCTTGCATAGTTTGCTGATTGGCAGTCCAAGCACTGAAACCACATTGGAGTCTTGAACAAGCTTCAATGTGTTTCTGGATCTAGGACCCATTGACAGTCCCAGCCCTGGGATTTTCTGGGGCTGCAGGCACCTGGCTTTCAACTTGAGCCTGGAGGGCCCTGACAAGTTCCTTCTTCCTGACATGTGGCTTTCCTTGTCCAACCTGGAGGCTTGGTACATCAGAGGAGTCTGTAGCTGATGTCATAGCTCGGTGAGGACTTCAAATTGCTTGTATTTATCTTCATGGAACAGTCTGACAGCAGCTGAACACATTACTTAATGTGATCTGGAGATACTCCTTGCACAAAGTCATAACTTGGCTACAGTACAAGAGCATGTAGCACATATTTTACTGCCTAAGCACACAGGCGCTCACATTTTAAGTGCATTGAACACATGTCAAGTGTAATGTATAACATGGCTTGGTAAGTGGAGAAATTAATTACTGGCCAACCTGAAACATACTGGCTTACTGTCTAGATCAGTGGTTCTCAGTCTTTTCCAGCTTGAGGCACCCCTAAATAAACTTGAAGGCGTCTCTTACTTTTCACCCTTTTTTTTGCCTATAAAAAATAATAGAGTACTTTTTTTTGTTGCAAAGAACTCAGAAAGGCTATGGATTGCTCTTTGAAATCTTCGGGTTTATCTTGTGAAATGTGTTTGTAAACCTGACAGTGCTAACATTGCGTGGCACCTACCAGCACCCTTGAAAGGATCTCAAGGCACCCCAAAGTGCCATGGCAACCTGGATGAGAATCACTGATATAGATGACTCAAGGTTTTAAAAATATTTTGTTTTTGGTTACTCATGGCAACATAAATTAGTAAAGTCTTATCATACATGACCTACAGTCTTACTCAGTTTTTACTTAACTTGGCTTTATTCCTGCAGCTATTTAAAAATAAAAAAAATCCTTCAAGATGTGTGATCAACCAACTATATTTGACAGTGAGACTAAACTGACTAGTCCACAGTCAGGCAACTAAAATGTTTAAGCCCCCATGCATCATCACGTGTATGTAAATATTAGGCTGGTTAATTTGCTATCATCATCATCGTTCATTGCATGTATTATGGTATCACCTACAGCCTTTATCTGAGAATGTAACAGACACTACTTAATGGGCACATTTACACATTCGCTGGAATGCACAGTTGTTACTGTGCAGTCATTTAGTACTTGCTTAAGCAATTACTGCTCAAGACTGTGGCATTACTGTGCAGTCCCAACACCACATGGGTTTTTTTCCCATGCTGCTGTGCACTAGTGTCAGCATTACGGTTCGTGCCTGTTCACTACGGCAATGTAGCATCTTGTGGAGATGCGTCCAATGCGAATAATTCTATTTCACCTAATAAACAACCATAGTGTAGCTTGTAACCAATACTGAATTACCTGATTAAAGTGTAAGAGCTACTATATTACCTCCTCAAACTGTGTGTGCCACCATTACTGGAATAAAGAAATGTGTCCATCTCCTATGGAATAGGGTGATGCTATTCCTATGAAGGGTGGCACTTATGTGTCCAGAGTGGAAAATAGACTCACTCCTACAATTTAGTTAGGTAGGCAAGAACTGGTAACAGGCTGCACTTTGGTTGTACAGCAGAAGAAATAGAATTCTGCCCAATGTGCATAAGGGTCCTATTAAGTCTACAGAATTCCTGTTAATTTTAGTGGGAAAGCATACATTTCAAGTTTCAACATGAGTAAGGCTATCAGAATCTGGTGCTATCAGAATCTGGACCCAAAGAATTTAGATAAGACAGACAAATAATAGGGGAAAGATATTGCTGATAGGATTTTGAGGCTCAGAGGGCTAGGTTTTTAAAGGTGTTTAACTTCAGTAAAGATGTAGATAATACTTAGAGGGATTTATGAAAGAGTCTAACTCAAACTGAAACTGCTTGGGCAGTTCAGAAAAATCTTACTGGGTGTATCTACATGTGTGCTGTATTGCAGAGTTGATTAATTAGCTTCACAGTAAAGCGTCAATGTCTACACATGCGCCCATGAATGATGCATGCCCCCAGAGGCTGGAGGGGTATCGTGATGGTGGCAGCAGGTCATGGCAGCAGTGAGCATGGAGCTCCCACTGGTGCTGGTGGCAGGGAGGGTGGTGGGGGTGAGTTGGTGACCACTGACAGATGCCACTGGCAGCAGCAGCCAATGGTGATCAGTGACCACCTACAGATGCTGCCAGTGGTGTCAGTGGTGAGGGGGGAGGGTGGTGAGTGGCAACTGCCTGAAGTGCCGGCAGCGCTTCTTTCAGAGGGTGCACTGTGAATCTCAGGGGAGCATGTGCACCTGCATGCACCCGCTATGTGTTGCCAATGCATGCGCTAGCATTAGGGCACATTAAACTAATTAACTGTACCATAGGATAGTACTGTTGAGGACAGTACTGTCTTACGGCAGAGTCATTTACTGCGCAGAAATACATGTGTAGATGGTGACCAGGGGCATAAATTGGACCCAGTCAGCCAGGGCTTGCTCTGTGACAGCTCAAATTACTGCTAACCTAGGTGTACATGTAGATGCTATGCCTGGAAACAGTTCACTCTGGCTCAAACTGCTTCGGAGTTTATTGTGTGGCTTTACACAATGATAAAACCACTCTGTACATATCTGCACCTTTAAGGCTGCTTGCAGATGGGGAAAAAAACACAGGGTTCCTTACTTTGAACTCAGTGTGCTCCCATGCCATGCCCAGCGCATACAGAAGAGGCATTGCATTAGTCGCATCTGGCTTTTCCAACATCTGTATAGATTGGGTTCATCAATGGGGCTTTTTGGGCCCCATTTCAAAAGGATTGAAAATTCTTGAATCAGCTACTGGATAGAAGCACCAAAAAACCCTGTTGAAGCACTTCATCTATATAGACACTGTCGAACTAGGTTGAATTAATGTACTGTTGCTTCCAGTAAAATGTGTTTTTTCCCCCCCACATCTGTCAGCAACCTAAAAGTGTGTCCAGATGAGCAGGAGCTTGTGGTATGTGGTGCCACAGACCCATCTGTGGTGCTGCACACTGCATGTCCTGCACATGCAGGTGTTCCCCATACTGCTAATTTGCAGTGCAAGGGGGGGTTTGGACACAGGAGATCCCAGTGTCAAAAAATCCTGTGCCTAAAAAAAGTGGAGCAGTGTACATGGTGGCAGTGCTCACAGCCCCAAACTGGAGTCTGGCTAGGCTCCCTTCTTTCAGATCACTGTGACTGCATCGCTTGGAGGCTCCCAGGACCCCAGGTAAGGCTGCTGGGTCTAGCCCAGGTGTTGGCCCCAGCCTCCCCTCCCCTACTTGAAGCAACGTGCCATGTGCCAGAGTGTGCATGCACAGGTGTTCCCTTGGGACAATATGTGCTGCTGCTGGTTTTCCCTAGAGAATGCTCGTGGAGGCACATCCTAAGTGCCTGAATGTCCTTGAAAATTTGGCCCTGGTTTTCAATGAGACTTTGGCTCATGAATGGCTACATTTCTGTAGACTAAAAACTTTATCTCAAGTGTGTGGCCAGTGTCAAAAAGGAAGTCTATGACAGAGCCAGGAGCTGAACTCAAATGTCAAGAGCATCAGTCCCTGTTTAACTTTAACCTGCCAGATTTGACATATTTAGGTGACTGTGCTTAGATTTACCTGATTTGAAGCTAAGTTGTTTAGTTTCTTTAGATCTCCCTTTTCTCTAGTATTTAAAGAAACTATTATCTTAGCACTTCTCTATACAAGCAAGTTAGTGTACAATAAGCTGTGGTGTGAATTTTCAGTACAACAGTTACTCTACTTCAGTTGTCTATGGCGAGGGAGAGACGTTCAAAAAGCCTGAACCTGAATTGATTCAATCTTTGCAGGTTAGTCTAACCTGCAGAGCGTGAACCACTTTGCAAGTGGATAGATGTTCATTTTTGAATAAAGAAATGCAGGCACATGCCTGCAGTGGCTCAGGGTAGAAGCCAAGGGGTGCTAGAGCAGCCCTCCCTTCCCTTCATAGTGCTGAGCTGAGGGGGACGTGGCCAGGAATGAATGGAGAGACACTACCAGCTGACCTGCTCTTTAGCTACAAAAAGCCCTAAGTGGACACTGTTCTGTCTGCCTTTGTCCTAGTGAAATTGAACACACACACACGCCTCTCAGCATTGTGGGTGGTGTGACTTGACCAGATGCTGGCTAGGGTCTATGCCTTGAGGCCCATGCTGTGGGAGAGGGGAGGGACGGAAAGAGAGATCCCTGCTTGAGCAGCGAGTGGTAGAGGGTGGGGGGGACAGGGGAAAGCCAGGCAGACACTGCTGTGCCTGCAGTCCCTAACCCCTCTTCTCAGCCAGCTGGGGCAGTGGTAGTGCTCTGGCAAGGAAGGAGAGGGGTGGGACCAGCCATTCTCTCTGGACCAGACAGCCCAGCTTAGCCCAGTCCAGGGCTGAAAAGCATGCTGGGATGCTTGGGCTCTCTGATTTAATTTAAATCAGGAAGAGGTCTGGGACAGAAGTTGCATAAACTGGTTTGACCCAAATCAGTTAAGTCTGATATTATATTCAAACAAGTTTATCTTACACTAGTTTTGGCCATTTTGAAACTGGTTTATGTGCACTGAACTTACGTTCTGTTACAGGTTTAAACTAGTTTCTTATCACTTAAACCAATTTTTATGGAACTTCTGTCCCTAGTATATGTGGACTCCCTTCAATGCGGCTGAAAGTGAGATACCACTTTAAAGGAGAGTAAGCTACTTTACAGCCTCTACCTACTAAGTGTGTCTATAGGTTGAGTCAGGTGGACTAGCTATCATTCTGAAAATAAATATGCTAGCATACTAATTTGATAAAATTAATACCAAATCCCATAGTGTGAATCAGGATATAATTTAGATTGTATACTTTTGTTTAGGGCTGCAGTCATATCTGTTATTATGTTTCACTGCAGATAGGTGCTACTACAAGATAGATGATAACCCACTGGAAAAATTGCTGAAAGTGTTTAGAACACTTATCACTAAAATAGCTACTCTTTAACACAATTTTCCACTCTATATTAATTTTAAAAGTAATTGCTACTAATGCACAGTTCCTTGTGCCATAATAGTTTTAAATGAATGGTAAATATCTTCAGTGGTGCTTCCTGTAAAGTCTCCGTAGTAGTCATATCATTATCTTTTTTTCTTTTTGTTCTTTTTTATTAGGGCTGGAAGGGACCTCAGAAGATCATCAAATCCAGCCCCCCACCCAAAGGGCAGGAAGTCACCTGGGGTCACAGGATCCCAGCAAGATAAACATCCAATTTGCTCTTGAAGCTGTTCAATGTAGGTGATTGAACAACCTCCGATGGCAGGCTGTTCTAGACCTTGGGGGCTTGGACAGTAAAGAAATTCTTCCTTATGTCCAGCCTGAGACAGTCTTGTAGTAGTTTATGACTGTTCAACCTCATCATCCCTTTGGGTGTTCTGGTGAACAAACGTTTCCCCAGATAACGGTGGTCACCCCTGATAAACTTATAGGTGTCCATCAGGTCACAACTGAGCCTGCGCTTTTCCAGGCTAAAGAGCCCCATAGCTCTCAGCCTGTCGTCATAAGGTCTGTTTTCCTGACCTTTGATCATGCACGTGGCTCTTCTCTGGACTCTCTCAAACTTCTCTACATCCTTTTTGAATTGCGGAGCCCAAAACTGGATGCAGTACTCCAGCTGCGGCCTCACCAAGGCCGAGTACAAGGGGAGAATGACGT
>NW_017728912.1:13323680-13325188 GCF_001723895.1 Crocodylus porosus
GGTCCAAGGACAGAGCCTTGGGGGACCCCACTGGTCACAGGACACCACAATGAGTGACTTCCATCAATTACAACCCTCTGGGTCTGACCATGGAGTCAATTTCCCAGCCAGTGGATTGTGGTGGAACCAAGGCCACAATTGGCCAGTTTCACCAAGAGGTGATTATTTCTCCCATCAAGCTGCTTCTTCTAATTAATGGATCAGAATATTAATTCAACTAAAATGCTAAAATAAGTAATAGGCTTGAGCTAGGAAATATCAATCTATGTTTGTAGCAAAACCCCCAGTTTTTCTTTTTTTTAAATTTATTTTAAAATGTATTCCCTCCCCTTCCCCTAACATTTCTGACTTCTTCTCTCCCTCTTTATTTCTTATAGATAAGTAAGCTAAGATGTAGGATAAACTTTCACAATGTCCAAGGGGACACTTGCCTGCCTGTACACAAATGCCAGGAGCTTGGGGAACAAGCAGGAGAAGCTTGTCCTCCTGCTCAATGCAAAGAATTATGATGTCATTAGGCTAACAGAGACCTGATGGGACTCCACCCATGACTGGACTATGGGTATAGATGGCTATATCCTGTACAGGAGGGATCGTGTAGATAAAAGGGGCAGGGGTGTAGCTCTGTATGTTAAGGAAAGCTACATGTCCCTGCAAGCTGATATTGGCGACCCAGGTGGATAGCTACAGACCCTCTGGGTTAAAATTCGTGGGGAACATGGCACAGGGGACACAACGGTGGGAGTCTACTACAGACCTCCCACCCAAAGTCCTGAGCTTGACCAGGAGTTCGCCCGGGAGCTGGCTGAGGCCACATGTCCAGAACCATGGTTGTCATGGGTGACTTCAATTACCCGGACACCTCATGGGAGGATCGCTCAGCAAATTCCGAGCAGTCGCAATGCTTCCGCTTGTGCGTGGATGACTTCTACTTGACTCAAGAAGTCTATGGGCCAATGAGAGGCAAAGCACTGCTTGACCTGGTACTGGCTACAGGGGATGACCTAATCGGCTACCTGGTGATCGATGGAAAGCTGGGTGACAGTGACCACAAGCTGATCACCTTCACCATCCACTGTAAAGCTGGCAAGTCAGTCAGCAACTCAGAAGTCCTTAACTTCAGAAAAGCCAACCCTGACAAGCTCAGGAGGCTTGTCAGTCAGGCCCTGAGGGACCATGACCCCAGGGAGAGGGGAGTTCAAGAAGAGTGGTTGCTCCTCAAGTGAGTGATCCTCAATGCACAAGCTAAGTCTATTCCATCTCGGAGGAAAGGCAGTAGGAGGGCACAGCAGCCACCCTGGCTCTCCAGGGATCTAGCAGACCTCCTAAGGCTAAAAAGAAAGGCCTACAAAGTATGGAGGATGGGATTAATCTCCAAGGAGGATTATTCTGCACTGGTCCGGTCCTGCAGGGAGAAAAAGCCAAGGCTGCAACTGAACTCCAACTAGCTTCAAGCATCAAGGACAATAAAAAGTCCTTTTTCAGATATGTGGGGAGCTGGAGGAAAA
>NW_017728912.1:13325288-13346838 GCF_001723895.1 Crocodylus porosus
GGGTGACCACCAGGATCTGGGGGAACGTTTGTTCACCAGAGCGCCCCAAGGGATGACAAGGTCGAATGGTTATAAACTCCTGCAAGACCGTTTCAGGCTGGACATAAGGAAGAATTTCTGTACTGTTCGAGACCCCAAAGACTGGAACAGCCTGCCATCGGAGGTGGTTCAAGTGCCTACATTGAACAGCTTCAAGAGCAAATTGGATGTTTATCTTGCTGGGATCCTGTGACCCCAGCTGACTTCCTGCCCTTTGGGCAGGGGGCTGGACTCGATGATCAAGGTCCCTTCCAGCCCTAATGTCTATGAAATCTATGAAATTTATTTTAAGTAGTAAGTTTTATTTTTCTGTCCCCTCTTTGGAAATAAGTGCCCTGTTATTTTGATGTAGATATCCACTGTTTTATAAGTGCTAATTATTATGTTTTGTATTGATTTTTTTTACCTCTTTTATATTGTGTGATTACTGTTTTAGGCCTATATAAGTTAGCATAAGTCATGCCAGATTTCCATCTTGTAATGTCAAGCCTCCATCTTATCCCCATGCCCAGTTGTGTAACTCATAACTCACACCTACCCCTTCTATGTAACTTGGTTCCTGAATTAATGGGGATGAATGAGGGTGCTTGAGAGACAATGGCAGTAGGTCTAAAAATAGCTTCCTCTGAATGACCAAACCATCGACACCAATACCTGGACCAACGACCCAGTCCTTGGAACCACCCTCACCATTCAAGAAACAAAAGATGAGGCAACCCACCACTGTGCCAAGGCTGCACATGCTTAGTAAGAACACCTGGAGCCCTCTGGAACAGGACTGACATTGCCTGGACATGCCCTCCCCATAGGAGATCAGAGGTAGTCTGCCCCATAAAAGGGGTAGTGAAGACTGACGTCCTGGGACACTGTCTCCATCTGGACCAGCACCATGCCACACCACCTATCCACCCAGAGGCCCCCCTCTGGCCGGTGACCCCCCTCTGGATAAAACCTACTGGACAAGGACCCCTTTCCAGCCTGGATAGGTAGCTGTCACCCCCAGCCTCTCTTCAACCAAGGACTTAGGCTCTGTTTCTCTTCCCTACCTGGACTCCAGTGCTTCCACTGAGTCTGTTTCTCCTGCTGCCATTGTGAGTGCTTGTGTGTCTGTGTGCATGTGTGAACCAATAACTTCATGGGGCTGTGCAGTGTGTTGTCTGTTTAATAAACCTGTTATTTGGACCCCTGAGTTGAGTTTTGCATTACTATGGTTCAGCCCTGCTCCAGTCTCTGCTCCTCGCCCCTCTAACTTCTGTCTCATTTCTCCCTCTCCTGCTTCTGACTCTTGGCCACCTCCAACACCTGTCTTGAGCTCTTCTCTGCCTCCAAACCCCCTGTTTTCTTTGCCACTGTCTTAACCCCACTGCCTTTTCCCCTGAGCAACCAGGTTTCTGCCTCAGTTTCTTTCCTGGCTGTCTCCTCCTTGCCACCACTTATCTGCCCATCCCCCAATATCTCAGCTGTCTGCCTCAGTTTCCAGCCCCAAGCTCCCAGGTTTCTCTCTTTCCTGTCTGACTCCTCCTTGCCGCCAGGCTTTTTTTTTTTCCTCCCATTCACCAGTGACCTTGAATAATCCTGGGGCCACTTGATCTTAAGTAAACCCAAGTCAGTTCCTCAGTCAGCTTCTCTCTAGTCCAGTGGTTCTAATCCCGGTTCTGGCAACTTTAACTCTCTCTCACCTTAACCTTTCCCCAAGTACCCCAGGCACACACATACATACCGTATCATCCAAGTTATGGACTTACTGATGTGTAGGTGGGTTGTATGTGTGTGAAGTGGTGACTATGTGTGTGTGTGTATATATATATATATATCATTGTGTGCATGATATATGAATTAGTGATCTGTGTATATATAACAAGTGTGTGGGTATTGACAATTTAATTTTGTTTCATTTTTAAT
Source organism: Crocodylus porosus (assembly GCF_001723895.1). NCBI lineage: Eukaryota > Metazoa > Chordata > Crocodylia > Crocodylidae > Crocodylus > Crocodylus porosus. The sequence goes on from NW_017728912.1 coordinate 13,327,230, forward strand.
GTGTAGTGTGTATGTGCTTGAATTGGTGATAGGTATGCATGTGCCTAGACTGTTTTGGATGTGTATGTGCCTAAGCTGATAGTGTGTGTGTATGTGTATGTATGCACCTAATTGATTTGTGTGTTTGTATATGTGCAATTGTGTCACCCTCCTGTCTAACAGCACAATATTGAGATCCTGAGAGTTGGCCTGACCCCAGCGGGCAACATGTTCACAGTTCAACCTTTAGATTTCAATTTATTCTATTCTGATTTCATATCTGGATAGAAGTCCATTGCTCAGAAAATAATGGATGGCTGCACATGTGTTGTAATTTGTTCCATGCTATAGCATTTTCAAGATGGTAGGAAGGGGGCATGAGTGGTGGGAAGAAGATTACATGGGCAGATAACACTCTTTCACTGCCATTATTCTATTCAAGGAATAATATGCTCAGTTTCATGTAGCCATCAGCTTTATCTTTTTATATCACTCATAGGGCACGTCTACTTGGTGCCCTATCATGTTGTTGTTACCGCTCATGTTTTAGTACTTCATTGAAAAAAAGAGAAGTTACCTGATCAAAAGAGTTTTTAATTTGGGGGCCCAATCCTTTACTCTGAGGATTACTTCTGAATCATGGCTGAATTACAAAAAGACAACACAAGACTTGTATCACTCAACTCCTTCCAAAGATATTTATCCCATCTTACATGAGTAGCATTTTGTAGGACTTGACTGTTAGGTAAAATTCAAATAAAGGAAGCAGGAAAAGGGATATCAAATAATTTTTTTGTACTTGTATTTGTGACATAGGTTATTACAATACAATAGTATAGTTTAATGTGAATGAAATTAAGGAACTATGTGATGTAGCATAAAAGCAAGTGGGGAAGATATTTTGCAGAAAGTAGTGACATTTTAAGTTGGACTTAATCTAGAAAACTGAAAACATACCCCATGTTGGATGAAGATTGTTATTAATAACATTTTATTTGACACCCTACGCCTAAAACAATAACCCTATCATAAATAAGGTTTGTCACTATAAAACAAAATTTTCTAAGATTTTTTTAAATAACTCAATCAAAAATGAGACATGGAAAATGAAGTAAACACTTAAAATAAAAAAATATGGAAACCTTATCAAAAGCAGAACCAAAGGTGAGATATGTTTGCAGAAAAGACCTTGATATTAATTTTACATGGAAGGCACCCAGATTCCATAGTAAAATACAGCAATATGAAGCCCTAAGAAAGATACATTTCATAATAATTTTTTGGAGGTTTATGTATTATTTGAAATAATTTTGTGTTTCATTTTTCTTTTGGAATTGGGACTGCACTGACCAAGGTCCTGATTCTAGACTAAGGCAGACTGATATTGTTGTAGTTATACCTAGGACTATACTAAGGAGCTGAATATCTAATTGACAACAGATTATTATTATTATTACATATGAGGTTTGTCAATATTATGGTAAGTTGTATGCAATTAAACTGAGAAATTGAGGTCATTTGGTGGTCGACAATTTAAGATTGTATTACCCTTCACAAACTATATAATATATAGTACCATATCATTCATAAGGGTTATATACTCTTTTCCAGTTTGTTCAAAGCGTAAAGATGCTTTTCAGATCACTTCTAGCCACAAGGAATACCAACACACAGGCTATATACAGATATTCACTTTCTCCCAGGAGAGTTGCTGCTCCAGAAAAAACCCCCGGGCAACAACCAGGATTAAATCACTCCCAGGAGAGTTCCTCCTGGGACAGTGAATAACTGTACACATTCTTTTGCCAGAGAAGCTACAGCATAATCCTCCACCATGCCAAGGATCTTTGCTCCTCAGCCCTCCCCCTAGGAGACAGTGGCTGCATCTACACAAGACACTGACTGCTCAGTCATTACTGTACAGTGATTTAGTAACTGTATAAACTTGTATTTGTATAAACAAGTACTAAATCACCATGCAGTAACTGGAGTTACTGCACAGTTGCACCAAAGAACAGCTTTTTGTGATGCTGACTGCACAGTAGTATAGCCACACAAGGCTACTGCGTAGTAGTCATGGGATACTATAGAGTCAGCACCTGGTGTAGCTGCACCCTGTGTCACTTGCTGGACTCTGCTGTTCCAGCTGAGCAGGGAAAATAACATGTCCCCTTCACAATCCCTACACTGTGCTGAAGGGAGGCACAGGCAGCTTGGGTCAGCCAGTCAAGGCTGCACTGTGCACAGCTGCATTCTGTCTCTTGGTGGTCTAAGGGAGCCTGAAGATGAAGATGAGATGTCTGCACAGGGTCCTTCTGGCTGTGCAGCAGAATGAATACACACCAGAAATCTATCCAAGACAAGAATACCCAGTTACATTTCCCATAAGAAAACCACTCTCTCTCTAGTGTCTCAGTTCTAATCCTCAAAGGGAAATTATGAAACACCTTTGGGTTTGATGCTTCTCCAGAGGAATGTCCTTGTTGTGTGACAGCCTTTTTAAGATGTGTGAGATTGGTGAGGTGATTTCCCAAAGAACCTTTTCTGCCTATGTCCTTAGACCAATGCGGCTACAACCTATACTCCTGTATCAATTTGGGCAGGCTCACTTGTAACAAGAAGGCCCTTCTTGCCTGCACACTGTCATTTTGTGAATTTCTTTTTCTTTCTAAGTATTGGCAGAGACCTAGCATACACATTGCATAGGCATGGTGGCAAGGCTCTGAGCAAGCCAGAAAGCTGAAATGGCTTTCTGTAGGAGAAACCTAAAAACTGCATCTATATATCAATTGAGCTAAGTGTCACTAAAGAAAACAAAGGAGCTAAAATATCCACTGCAAAGACTGTAAGAGACAAAAAAGCCAAGATGCATTGAAAACATGACCGTAAATATATCCTGGTGAACACATTCCCCTTTGATTAAAAACTATTTCCCAGAGTAAACTTCTCATATCTGTCTAAAATTTATGCTAAATCAGTCTACTGCATCTAACCTAACTCATTTATGCCCAGTGGCCATTAATCCTCACTACCTCACATTTGCATTTATTGATTAAGGTATATTTATTTTTATATTTCATTTGTCCCACCTTTGCCCTAGCATTCTGTATTTTATATTTTATACCTTTTAACAAATGTGTGTGTCTTTAAAGTAAAATCATACCATGTATTATTAGAACTATTATTGTAAGAATGCATTGGAATTGTAATCACTGGAATTGCATTGCTGCATTGGGGCTGGTTTTCTGAATGAATGGGAGCGAATCTAAGTAAGTGATTGAATAATAGGTGTAACTGCCTGTAGTTACAAGTGAATGAGCAGCAATTAACAGCTCTGAGGCACAGACTGACAGGAGGAAGGTATCCGATTTAAGTTAATGGATGCTGGAGACTGATTCCTGGAACTGAGCACCCACTCTATTGATTATTCCTGTAACTTGTTGAATCAATCAAATCAAGGATGGACTCCTGAGACTGCATCATTGGGTAGAACCCACAGTGACTGTGACTAACAAAACCCAGGTGGGACAGTGACCTCTGGACTGGGCAGCCAAGATGATGCTGGGGGATCACAGAAGTCTGCCTGAGAAGAAATAAAAGGCAGTAAAGCTTGACCCTCAGTAGCACCATTTCTTCCAGCACTTGACTTACTGAGACAGAAGGACAAGCAGGTGACTGCCTTCTGGAGAAGACACCAACTTAGAGGAAGCTGACCATCAGCAGCAGGTCTGCAGGGCCTCAGATAGATAGATATACTAATAGCAGTGCTTTTGCAGTCACTATAGCAACCACTATACACTACACTACATGGGGTTGAATGACATGGGTTTGAATGAGTGAGGTGAATGTGTGTATATGTGTTAAGGTGACCCGTACCCATCAAAACCCTCAAAGGTGCACATTTATAATTGTATTGTAACTTAACATCCTGTCTAATAAATTAGAATTTATGATGATTCTGAGAGTTGGTCCTTTTGTAGCCAACATACTCTATATGCTGATAGGGTTGGACTACCTCACCAGACTGAAACTGTGCTGTCACTTTTCAAACTTTGAATTACAACATGTCTGAATGTCCTCTTCATGCATTTAATGGAACACTGTTGGAGCTACACCAAGGGTGGGCAATTATTTTGGGCGGAGGACTGCTTACTCAGTTTCGGCAAGCTGTCGAGGGCTGCATGGGTAGCCCTGCCCTTGACAGGTGCCCCACCCCTGTTCACCATCTTGGGATCAGGGTCTAATGTTTTGGGACTAATGTCCCAGGGACAGCACCAGTGGGGCCCAGAGCGGGGTGCAGGCTGGCAGGGGTCAATGGAGCCGGGCTGGGCTGCACCAGCAGAGAAAGGGGGGAGCTGGCCAGGCTCCATAGAGCCCCTGTCAGCTAGGACCCCACACTCCTGCAGCCCTGCTCTGGGCCCCGCTGGTGCTGGCCCCAGGACACTGGTGTGGGCCACATGCTCCCACTGACTCCTGCAGCCACTCACTCTCAGTGCCCCCCTAGCCCCACGGTACAGGTGGGGGGCAGCGTGCAGCCCCAACCCTGTGCTTGCCAGCAGGGAAGGAGCTGGTGCTGAGGCATGAGGAAAAGTGGCCCCTCCCCACCCCGTAGCCGGCGCTCCCTGCTGCAGCTCATGCGGGGCTGTCCTGAGCAGGCACAGGCAGCCCCATGGGGGCTGTGAGCAGCTGCAGCGTGGGGCAGCATGCATAGGGTGGGGGAGGGGCCACTTTTCCCCGTGCTCACTATCAGCTTGTAACCCGGCCCTCTGCTAGCCTGGGCCCTGCACTGGCTCCAGTCTCATCCATCAGGGCTGTGCCACAGTAGCAGAAGCTGCTTGGTGGGGAGGAAAGTGCCCCCCCTTGCCAGGTGCTGTGGGACAAGGGTTGATCCCTGCTGCTCCCCACTACCCTACACTGCATGGGGGGCTCTGCATGAGCCCCCCACCCCCTTTGTTCCCCCAGTCCCCCCATGGGTGCCTGGGCCAGCTCTGGCCCTTTAAGAACCCCCCCCCAGATAAAAACCCTGGACTCTCCACTCCTGCTGACAGGGGGGGCAATCCCTGCTGTCCCCCAATGCCCCACGCCCCATAGGGGGATGTTTCACAGCCCCCCTGAAGCCCTGGGGCCACTGCAGGAGCAGTGAGTCCCCCGGCTTTTCTTGTTTGTTTGTTTTCTTAAAGGGCCAGAGCTGGCCCAGGCAGGGGGTGGGGGTTGGGGGACTCATGGCAGAGCACCCCACACAGCATGGGGCAGTGGGGATTACCGCCCCTGCCCAGCAGCACCCAGTGAGCACCGGGCTTTTTTTTTTAAGTATTGAGCCAGGGTAGCCGGGGCCAGCTATGGGGGAGCAAGGGGGTTGGGGGGCTGGCAGAAGTCCCCCCATGGTCCCCTCCCCCAGCCCTGCTTTCCCGCCCCTAGTATATATCAGCTTGGAGTAAGCTGCAGCTCCCTGCTGCAGCCACTGGGGACTGCCTGAATCAAAGCTCTCTGAATCTGATTCAGATAGCTTTGAACTGATTTGGACCTTTAAATTGGTCCCCTGATTCAGTTCAGATTCAGACTTAGTCACCGAATCCAGCTGAATCTCCTCTGAATCGAATCACCACCGGAAGCTTCGCATGGTCCTAGCATGTACCTCTGCTTATATCACTGTGTATATATGTGGTCAGCATAAAATGCATCCTTAAAAACACATTAATATTAGGGCAGATTTCAAATGTATTTTAATTCCTCAATACAGACAATGCAACTGTTTCAAGACATGCTTCAAACACATTTTTAAAATGGTTTTTGATATGAAAGGAAGGCAAAGCAGTGGCAATGTTTTATTGAGGGGCCACAGTAGTACTTGAAACCCACAGGCACAGAAGAACCACATTTTCTTCGGTTTTACCCAAGTAGTGCAGTGTATTTGAATAAGATTAGGGGAGTTAGAATATGGTTTAGAAAGTGCAGCCATATGACCAGTATTTCTGGCTCCTCAACAATAAAATTAGAAATCAAGCAGATACATACACACACTGAAGGACAGTATTATTTGCTCTAGTTTTAAAATTAGGTTTATTTTTTGCTGGTGAATATCACCAACCTTCAGTTATGTAAATGAGTGCACTGTTGCCCTACCAACTCCCCAGCCAGACAGTGAAACAATAGCACCAAAAGAGGTGTGAACTTCCCACCCATTCATGAGTTGTTCATTTTATAGCTTGGTTGGGTTTATTTACATGTTAACACTATTAAATAGTAAGCAGGAAAAAATAAAATAAAAGCCCCATATATGTGTTAAGACAGCTGGGCTCTGTTTTTGGATTTTGACAGTGAAGACATACAAGACAAAACAAAACCCAACCCAGATGTCCCGTGCCAGCTTAGTGGAATTAGGGAAAGAAAAAAAAGAGAATAGAATAGAAAAGAAAAAAAGTATTTCTAAACTGCTTCTTCTAACCTTTTATCTAGATTTAATGGACACATTAATTCAATTGATGTGCAGTTTAGCCAGTCGGCTTCAAATGAATGCCTTCTACAAATGGTAGGATTTGCTTGTTTTTTCCTCCCCTTCTGCAGACACATTAACACAGATGTAAGCTTTTTCCTTCTGTTCTCTTCCTTCCTACAAAACCTGTAATATTTTAGCAAATAATGAAATGTACCACATGTCCTATAAAAGTCCAGGAGAAGCCACTGCTAGCTATACATTTGTTTTGCTTTTATTGTTTAATTTTTAACCTGGTCATTCTTTTACTGTAGTTATCTTTTGTTATTGCTAGCCAAATATTAGTATGCAGAAAAGTTCTAAAGGTTATTTAAGAGCATATGGCCATACTTTTTTTTAAGTCATAATTTATACAATTTGCATAATAGTTTTCCTTTCCTGTAGTTTGGGTATGAACCCCCTCTGAAAATTTTAAAGAACAGAAAAGGAGAAATATTGAGAGAGATTCTACTAAAAAAAGGGGGGGGGGTGAGAAAAAAAATGGAGAAAAGAGCAAATATGAAAGTGAGGAACAGTAAGAAAAGACAAGTAGTGGAAGGCCAGTCTGACATTTAAACCTGGGATCTTGGCTGGTGCCCATGGCAACTTCACTGACAAGTTGGTAAAAGTATTCTTTCCTTTGATTGCTTTCAAGGATAATCCTTACTTCTTTTTCCTGGGAACCATGACAGATTTTTTTCTCTTTTGGGGATGATGCAGGACTTTCTTTTATAATGGATGTAATAAATAATGGAGTATTAATGTCTTTTTGGACAACTTGCTGGGAAATGTGTTCTGCTTAAAGACACATTTTTGTGCTTATATATAAACAAGGCATTATGTTCGCTCATGCCTGAGAAACACAGGTATCTTCAAGGTTGCTTTCTTTCAAATATTTATGCTCTTTTAAACATTCTAATCAGAATCCAGCATTAAACAACATTAATTTCAGGGAAACCACCTTGCAGTACTTCATTGAGCTCAGCGTGTGGTATTCAGACTTTTTCAGTTTAAATAAGACTTCCATTCAAGACTGTCATTCAAGAATCTCAGTGCATACCATTGTAAAGAGAGAGAGAGATGGAGAGAGTATATGCATAGTAATACAGAGTTGTGGTTTAAATGCAATATCTGTTTACACCAAATTCAGAGCTAAAAGAAAGTTAGCTTATTATTTAAGAAATATATGACAAACTGAAGCAGTAACGTGTGACCAAACACAATGAACACTTCAGCTTGTACCTGGAGCCCTGCAATCTTATGCAAATGACATCCATTTAGCAGATCCAAATGCAGGCTTGAGTCTTTTGGCTGTAATGAATCATAGGACTAAAGGCTGAATGGCTACCTTCCCTTCTGAGGTTGGGAAAGAGCCATGATCCTCCAGGAACTCTCATTTAAGTTAAAAAACCAGAGAGAAAGAGTTAGTTTTGGGAGACAGAAGTATAAGGCTTGTGGATCTTGGTGTTAAATTCAAGAAAGCAAGAGATTACCTGGATCCTGGATTTTGATTCAGGACCACCTCTAATATCAAATTTGTTTATTTTTAGTGTTCTGTTAGTGATATATGATAAGTATTTAGAATAGCTCACATCCCATATAAAAAAGCCAAACCAAAACCAACTATCAAACAGAACAATATGTATCATCAGTTTCCTCCAAATAGAAGCTTTAATCTATCCTCTCAGGGATAGTCTAGAAAAATAGATAGGCTATGAAACAAACCCAGATAGGTGATGAAAGGTGCCCCCCCGCCTCCTCCCCACCTTCCACAGCCTTGGCACCTGTCCCTCTCTGCTTCCTCTCTTGCCTCCCCTCTTTCCCCTCTCCCCCAACATCTCCTCCCCACTCCCCCTGCAGCCTCTGCTCCCCCCACCCACCCTTGCTCTGAGTTGGCGGGCTCCATCTCTGTTCTAGCCTGGGGCACTGAGCACAGTCCCAGGCCAGCCCCCATAGCAGCTGTGTGGGCTGCTTACTGCTTCTATGGGGCTGGTCTGGGGCCAGGCTGAATGCTCGAGGCTGCAGCATGGATGGAGTCTGCCTGAGCAAAGCAAGGGTAAAGGGGGGATGGGGGCAGGCAGCAGCTACAGCTATGTCCCTGAAACCAGGTAAGAGCTGGAGCCCAAGCATCAGCAGCTGCTTGCCCTACCCCCCCATACTCAATTTTGAGTGTTGCTGTGGAGAGCTCAGTGAGCACCTTCTCTAAGGGCCAGATCCTATACTACATGTTAGGTGCATAAGTGAACTTAGGCTCAAGAAAATACATCCCATAACAAATATGTGAAACTCCTTGCCATGAATCATAGGAACATGGAACTGGAAAAGGAATTATTGGTCCTTAAATTCAGTCCATTGCTATATCAAGTACTCTATACTTGTAGGCATCGGCTTGAGGCCAAATACTTACTGAGGTTGAAAAAGGACTAGGCTTCCATTCAATTAGATAATCTATAGATAGAATTAAAAAACATTAAAAAAAAAGAAGAATACAAGCCCTTGTATTTCTGGTGAAGATTCAAGAACATAATTACCAATACAACTCTCAGGTCACATAAATTCCCACTGAGGTCAATATACTACCCACACATATTGAAAGAGGTAGTTAACCATATTAACCTGAAGTTAGTCTATAAGGAATTTAACACCTTGCCCTGCCTTCTGCCTCACATACTGAAGGTTAGGGTGTGCTTAAATATCTCACCTCATTAAAGCCTCAGTCTCCAAGCCAACTGATAAGAGTTAGAAAATAAACTTTGAAGACTCTGGTGGCTGCCTGCTCTATAATAGCCCAGAAAAAGGTTTCTCTCACCTCCTGCTGAAGCATCTGGCACTGTGGCTACTGGCCAGAACAGAATATTGGACTACTAGAAGATAGATGTTGGGTCTAATCCTGTGCTGTTTCTTTGTACATGTGTTTCAAAAAATATATAATTAATTGCAGTAGCATAATTAAGGAGGCATGAACAGAGCACTAGCCTCATGTGTTGACTTTTGGGGCCAGTGTGGGTAAAAGTAGTAGCTGCCATACTACTAGACTGGGCATTGTCATGGACTTGAGCTGCTGCTCCATGTGCCATTGCCACCCACGGTGCAGAACTTCTCAGTTATGCCTCTAATTAGATGATAACTTAAAAGTACATTTGTTCATAAGGAGGAAAAGAAAAGATGGAATAAATAGCCTAAAGGAAGCAGATGGTGTAGTTGCTGTGATGGCCCATCAGAAATGTATTATTTCAGCTGGAGCACAAAATAAAGATGCCTCAGCATTTCTATTACTCATAAAATCAAATCTAACTGGTATGCAAAAAATCCACATTTTGTTTCTCTTTCAGGCTTTCTTGCTGTTACTTAACAACAACAAGTGACCAGATTGTGATGAATTAGCTTAGATAGTTCACTAATATTTAATTTAGTCATTCTAGCTGTTAGTGGCAGCTGTTAAAAAAAAGAAAAAAAGGAAAGAAAGAATGAATTTAAACATCTCTGTTCTTTGAAATACACATAAAAAAGATTGAAAGGTCATGCTTTCAAGGTATTGACCACAACCAAGAGAGTTAGAAACATTTTTATTTTTTAGGTTAACTAAAAGCAGAGATTCTCACCTTAACCACTTCACTCCAAGAGCTGACACCTTAAGAAAAATGTCAAATACTGTGAAACTCGCAATAACATCACAGGGGCTGGAAACATTGTACTGGAGTTTTAGGATGCATTTGTTAGCAGAGAAGCAGCAGTATGGTCTAGGTGATGGAGACCTTGACTGGGAATATAGAAATATTTTCTAAATATGGATCTGGCAGTATCCTTTGGTGTGACATTAGGCAAATCTCTGTTCCTCAAAGTCCCCTTCCTTCTCTTTCTTGTCTTATATAATTGAATGGAAGCCTGGTCCTTTTTCAACCTCAGTAAGCATTTGGCCTTAAGCCGATGCCTACAAGAAACAGGATTGTATCTATAAGTTTGTATAGCACCTAGTTCTAGCTAAAACCCCAGAAAGGAGGTTAAAGTGCTAGTACAATAATATGCAATGTACTTTTCAATTTTAATGAGGGTGAAAGGTACAGAAAGAAGACACTGATGTTGCCCAGGGTTCTAGCTATGCTAAAATGAGGGAGGCTGGCAGAGAATCACTCTTCACTCATCCCAGTTGCTTTGAAGGCAGAGGTATATATAGCAGGCTTTCAGTACAGCAAATGAGCATTTCTGAGAATCAGGGACTGTTCTCCTCTTGGCCTCCACATTTTGCTTGTTTTCTACAATTGGGAGCCAAGGAAAGTTCATGAAGACTGAAATGAAATGTAACATTTAACAACTAAATTATGTTTTTAAAGACAGATTTAAGACCTTTTAATATTGCTGAAGCTGCCTCATAGGTGAAAGTAAGCCATTAACAGTATGCGGCCTCTGGGAAAGGCAAGAGACGAGCTTTTCCACTATATTAAAATTGGGAGAAGAGAGTCGAGAATATAGCACACATCTTATTTTATCTTCCTACACAAAAAGCTTCACAAAAATACCAAATTGTTTACAGGGTAAGGAAACTTCATTTTTGAAAGCAGAATATTAATTAAAGTTTCCTGTTTTTTTTAACTGTATATTTCTTTTTGTAAGAAAATAATCACTAAATCACATGCATATCCTTTTATCAGATTATTCTCTATTACAGGGGTGTCCAACCTTTTTGAATGTGGGGCTGGATCATGAATTTTTTATCACCCGGTGGGCTGGTGAGCCATATTCAAAGACCTCACAGGAAGTGGTATCACATCAGGAAGTGATGTGATGTGACCTCTGACACCAATGAACTTGACAATGAAATGGGTCTGGAAATGTGGTTTAAAATCCAAAACAAAAACAAATAAAAGCAACAATGAAATTATACCAAACACTTGACTAAAATAAACACTTTCACTTCTCAATGAATGAAAGAAGCATAATGCAAGTCAACAGATCAAATGTCGAAAAGATATCAGTCAGAGTGGAAACTAATCAAAGCAACAAAATATGGGCATTTTTGAGAATAATCTTCAAGATTTACTTTTATTGAATTAATAACTTGCTAGTAATACATCTTTAACAAGTAGTAACAAGTTGAACCCCCAATCCTGCACAAAGAGAAACAGAAGCAAACACAATCCAAACACCAGACAGTATTTTTACAGACCTGGTGCCCGGCCAGCCTGGTGGCATGCTCGGGTTGACATGGTGCTGCAAGAACTGCTTGGCTACAACCGGGTTGACTTGGTGCTGGAGAAGCCACAGGGCCAGGCCGGGGTTGACCTGGGGCCTGTTCGGCCTGCTGGTGCCACGCCTGGGTTGACGTGGTGCTGCAGGACCCACCTGGGCAGAACCGGGTTGGCACCAGCCAGGAAAAGCAGCATGCAGCTGAAGCCAGCTTCCCATGTGCTGCTGGGGACAGGAGAAGGCCGGCCAGGTCTGCACCAGCCAGCAGAAGCAGCGGTGGAGCCGTGTGCCACTCGGGACTGACCGGTGCAGGCTTGTCCCGTCCCGAGCGGCACACGGCTCTGCTGCCACTCCTGCTGGCTGGTGCAGACCTGGTCGGCCTCCTCCTGTCCCCAGCAGCACATGAGAAGTGGCCCCCTCGGGGACTTGTGCGTGGGTGGCTGGGCCCAGAGAACCGCAGTGCCTGGGGGGAGACTGGCTGGGAGAGCAGGCGCCACCTTGCTGTGGGGCAGGGCAGGGCAGGGCAGTGGGGCTGGCTTGAAGCGGGCGGGTGAGGAGGCAGGTGCGGGTCAGCAGTGCCAGCAGCCGCTGCATGGCCTCCTCCACGGGGCCACTCCAACAGTGCAGGACACAGGCTCGTGTCGGGGTGGTGAGGTGAGGGCAGGAGCACGGGCGCTCCCGGACATGCATCCTCCCTGCCAGCGACTGGTGTGTTCCTGGCCTGCGAGCAGAGCCGCTTCTCCATCACCTGGCGGCAAAGTTCTCTTATGAAGTCTCCGTCCTGCACCTGCCCCGAGCCTCCTTGGAGCGGGCGGGACCGCTCAGCAGCCGCAGCCAGCGCTGCCCCCGGCCGGGGAGGGGTCCAGCCCTGCGAGGGACCTGGCTGGGCTGCGCCACGCTGACGTGGTACATGTGGGAACCTTGTCCCTTCCCCAGCCCTTCAGCAGCCATTAGGAAGCTGCTGAGGGGCTGGGGGAGGGACAAGGGGTGGGAACGAAAGTAAACCATGTTTACTTTCATTTCCCATTGCAGCACCACGGGCCACAGAAAATGCCTCGGTGGGCTGCATGGCGGCCCGTGGGCCATATGTTGACAAGCCTGCTCTATTACATCATGTCATTGGTCATGTCTGTGACATGTTAACATTGTTCTTGGAGTATTGCCTCTGAAAGATAATACTTTTATTACTAGCATTCAAGAGCAGGAAAGAAAAAAGCTTCACACCCCACTGAAGATATAATAAATTGGCACAGGTATTATGCTATATAGGTGGCTCAGGGGTTGATATTTAGAGATATCTGAGAGCTACCTATGGCAATTGTATTATTAAAACATTGTATTTGGACCCTGGAAGAATATATTGTTTGCTGCTGCAGTGAGCTTTAAGCTGCATAACAAAATTGCTTCAGAATAAGCTACTTCCAGATTTGTAGTCAGTTGAAGTGTTGGATTTAGGAGCTGTTACTGCCACAGAAATCCAGGTGTGACAGGAAACCAAAAGCAAGTCGGCATTATGCTGCAAATTTCCTTTTTTTTTTTTTTTTCTATTTCTGAGCCAGTTATGCATTTCAAAAAGTGGGTATTATCTTTACAAAACAAAACAAAGGCTTCCCATGAGCAGAATCCTCTAAAGATGAACAGTAAATGAGCAGAACTTCTGACTCTAATGGTAATAGGAAAAATAAAGCCCTACAAACTGCGGCATGTGGAGACAAGTGTCCACCCATGAGGACTTCATAAAGCTGGCTACTGATTCTGCCTATTAACAAGTCAGCCCAGAAGCTGCAGGTTGTCTCATTGGACACCAGCTGGCCACAAGTGAGGTCCCAGGAAAATTGTCACCGTCAGCTAGTTTCCAGTCCTCAGGGTACTGCAGGTGACTTATTTCCTACAACTGCAGACTCACTGACCTCTGAATAGCATAAAAGAAACAAGTGCGAGTGCCAGTTTCCTCACTGCATGTGGCACCTGCAAACAGCCTTGTCATGCTATAATGGTCTCAGACTCAATTTCTTAGCAAGTGGCTGCAGGTGTCCTTTTGCCTTTAGAGCTGGGACTGAAGTTTTCAGCTCTCCTAGGACTCAGTTGTTCTGTCTGAAATCTTTGTCAGATTTGTGTCAATTCCCCTGGCGGTTCCCTCCTTATTGTCTTCCTGCCTAAGGAGGCCTGCCAATCTGCACCTCTCTCTCCTAGAAAGAAAATGCTTTCCATTCTCTCTTGACAGGTCTCACCCACTCCACTTCATGTCTGTTCCCTTCGTAGTCCTCCAGCTTCAGCTGCTCTACTGTGCTTTACCTTATTTTCTAACTGTCCCTTGATGGGGGAAGGGGAGTTCAGCTATTATGGACCAGTGATATATTTTAAAACTATTTCACACTTTCAGTGAATGTCTTAAATGCAAACAGGGAGAAAAGAAACAGCAAGATGTATAAACATTGTTAGCAAGACTCCAAGGACTAGATCTGATATCACTTTGCACATCCACTAGCACATTCCTTGCCTTGAGTGCTGTTTTTGGCACACGTGGTTTGCAATTCTACTCCAGGTGGAGGGGGATGCTGATTTGGGCTTTGCTCTGGCTGTGCAGGTACACAGTGCCATACACTCATACATAGGCGGGGTATATCTCAAAATTGTTGGGGAGGAAATTATGGCTGAGAAAAGAAGAGGAGGTTTCTTCCATGTTTTCACCCAGCTCAGCTTTGAGGGGAGAATGGGTCATTCCTTATCTCTGGCTTGGTGACTAGTACACTTGGCTGAGAAGTAAGATGAAAGTTCAAACCCCATCTGGGTCTGGGGGGGGATGGGACTGAGAACTAGGCTGTCCCATTTCTTGCATGAGTGCCCTAACCATTAGGATATTGGATAAACCTTGGGAGAATTATTATCACCACTGTTTCTGGCAGGCACGTGTGCAAACAACCAGGCTACGAAGCTGGATTACTGCTATTTAAATGTGTAAAGTAAAATAGAATCTAGCTCAAACTATCCCAGGGAAGGGATCAGAGATACCTTTTGAACACAGTGTAAAAGCATATATCACCAATATGGTAATATGAATAAATATATTACTATAATGAAGTAGATGATGAGAGTGGTATGCCCAGTTCATGTGTGTGTATCTAGCACAATTAGGCATTCTTTTAGCTGTTGATTTAAAGATACTTGAGCAATTGAGCATCCTTTTCTAAAATTTCATTCAAACAGAAAAACTGATAGAGTATCTATGTCCAGCCGAGCTGAAGCAGTGCATGTACCAGGGAAAAGAACAGCAGTATAAATTTGCATTAACGCAACCCATGAAACACTTTGCAAACTTTGGGCTTGATCCTGCAAATCTTTTACTTGCATGAGTCTCACCTGAGACTATTCCCTTGAATAAGATTATCTACCTATTCCTTGCAGTATTTGACTTTACACATATTCAAAACTGACTCTAGCCATCAAAATACTGACATCTCTAGGAAGATATATGACTCAGTCTCAAAAGTGCTGAGTAGCAAGCAAGATCCAAAGGCAATGAGGAATTTCACTTCACCTGAGGAAAGTGTTTGGAAAATGCTAGGCAGGCTACTCATATTGGACTTTAGTTGTTAATACCACAGTGCAAACTTTATGTTTGCAAAAAGGGACATGTATTTTTTGGATGCATTTGAAAAAGATGGACTCTCCAACAGCATGGTGTCACCTAGCATTATTTAATAGCAATTTAGTAGCATTATGTGCAGCACTGATTTAGAAAAAGAATGAAGCTCCTATATTGCCATCATTAGGAAGCACTGGTTTTCTCTACAGGTCTCAAAGCTACAACAATATAAAGGGATCACAATCCCAGACTGTATAGGTTCAGCAATGAGTGGAAAGCAAGGTACATAGTATATTTACAAAACAGAAGTTTTAAAGGCAGGAACCTTTCAGTTTACATTGACAGCAGGAACCATCCTACCCAGTGCCTGTGGAAGATGCATCTTTAGCAGGAGCATTGCTAAAGAACAGGAAAACATGCTTTACATCTGACACTCCTGTACTGTACATAAAAATGTTAACTCAGGAGATCCTGATCTTGCCAACACATAATCCAATCAGTGGAAGGTTTGACATGCTCTTCTTTTAACAATATAACAGGCAGTAACTGGAATCTATTGAGTTTCCATCGGCTTGAATTCTCTGCAACTAAGACAGATAGCAGAAATGCAATCCTCCATGCAAACAGACTCCCTAATAAAATACTCATCAGTACTTCAAGTGAGCAGATTCAGTTAATTTGGTAGACTGGCATATCAGTTCTTTAACGAGATTTAGAAGTGCTTTAAAATTTTAGAAATCTCCTTTCGTAAGAAATAACGAGGGAAAGAGAATTGTGCTCCTGTCCTTGTCAGTCTTCAAAAAAAGATAATATTCCTAGGTAATTCTCCGTAGTGTAAGGCTGTAGATATAACACTTAATCTTCATCTGCTTTTTACACATCTGTGTTACTGGTTTATACTGCTCTTCTGTAAACATTCCCTGTAGGTCACCACAGATTTTTATGTTTCAGAACTGATTTATGAGCTCAGAGGTAGCTCCCTGCTTACGATATTCATATCCCTAAAACTGAAGTAAAACAGAGTGTGAGTGATGGATATAATTTCTTAATGGGATTTAAAGACTATTTGTCTATTTTCACTTTCCATTCCTCTGCACAGTCATAAATTGGTGCGAGATTGATTCAATGACCTAGATATTACTACTTTCACAACTTCGGTCATTTTCATCTCTTTTTGATCAAAATGTCTGCATACAGCAGGAGTTTGTCTTTTTCCCCCCTCATGCTGTAATACTCTACTCCAAATAAGAATTTGTACCATAATGCTAAGATGATCATGACAAACAGAAAGCTATTATTAGTTTACTAGATTTAAAATAATAGTCATAGCTTATGTCTAAAAATGATTCCTCACAGTTCCCGTGATAAAATTAGCTCACTTTGTCATCTGTTGATGTGTTCAATTATCTTGCAGTCAGATAAACTATGCTGTCTCACAAAGGGGATAAGCGACTGATTGAACAATTAGATTTAAGCAATGTCCTTTTTATGGTACCTTCTTGGTAAGAGGAAGGTATGGCTATCCCCCTCACTTCCTTTGGTTCAACACAGGCTGTGTTCCATCTCTCATCCATCTCTGAGTTTTTATAGATCACTCAACATAAAGCCATAGCCATAGGACTTAAAATTGTTTTCAAAGGGATCAGGAAGGAATTTTTGCCTTGATCTCTGACTGTTTCACTGCTAATTAGCTAGATCCATTATGGGTTTTTTCCCAACCTACCTTTGAAACAGTGAAGTCTTTTGGCAAGACTATCAAGCTACTGCTGTGATCCAGTCTGAGCACCAGATGACCACCTCCCTTGGAAAAGCCACAGAAAGAGCTCATTGGGTAGATCATCAGTGGGGATTCCTTTACACTGGTGATTCTCAAGGAGATCTGTAAGACTATGGTAAGTGGTGCGCAGCTAGTCTGTGGATCACACGGCCCTTACCCTATTTTAATTAAATGATTAATGAAAAGGATGTACATTGGTCTATGGGGAAACTTTGAGACCTAGGACATTTGGCCCTAAACATTTGGGAACCTTTCCTTTCCATCAATCTGCTGCTGGCAGAGATTTGCTTTCCCCTGGAACCCTCCAGGGAATTTTCACAGGAGAAAAAACCAACAGTAACAAGCCTTTTGTACTCCTTGAACCCTACGTAGGGCATATGAGAGTAGAGAAAACACTGTCCTACTGGCTACTGGATGCATTGCTGAAAAGGTGTGTCCTCCAGCTCTTCATTGCTTGGTATAGGATTCTAGGCTACTGTGGGAGGAGGATGGAGGAGACCAAGAGAGGGGTTACTGGATCAAGGTTTCTTCCCCCTGCTATTCCTACATTCAGTCTGATTATTGTGACTTTATGCACATAATGGATTTCACCCCAGGTGCATGAACATTCAAATTAATGACAAAACTTAACCAAGAAGCATAATGTGGGCTGTAGTTTATATGTGGGAAGAATAACATAGTAAAACTGACTGCGACAACCTGGCTTAAGTATTTATCACAATGGCTGCCAACCACCAAGCTGACATTTTTATTTTTTTAATTAATGTAACAGTTTTATTCTTTTAATTATATGGCAAAACAAAAATGTTCTCACTAAAAATAACTCTCATGCATGAGACATTAGAAAAGAGTGGATTAAAAGTATTACATGGCATAGCTTTCAGAGCTGCAGAAGTAATCATGATACGGAGAAGCAAGAAGAAAAGCTAATGTTGTTGGTCAAGATAGAAAATTTAATTGTGAAAGCACAGCAATCCAGGGGACTGTCTTTGAAAACAAAATGATAGAACAAATCACAAGAATGTGCAATAGTCATATGTAACACCATGGGACTGCCTACAAAAGGGTCAGAGGAAACGGCTACAAACTCCAAAACAAATCGCAATGAGAGTCCTCACTGAGAGTAAAAGTGACTAAGTGTCTGAAGTATCCAAATATTTTTTTTCCAGAAGGAGAGACTATGTCCCTATTTGCTTCAAATGTATAATTGAAAAATGAGTTTATATTTTAGTTCTCCCAGTGCCCCAGTAAATCATTTGGACCACAAAGAAATAGTAGTTTGGGGCTGATTGGAACACATCCCTTGCAGGAAATGACCGCACATAGCACCACCACAGAAAGCCAGAAAAGGAACCATCCCATCTTACTCATAATATGTTCCCTTCTTCCTCCGTGAAACAAGTAATTAGCATCAGCTCTTTAATGGGTGAAGATTATACTCCCCTCAGTCAACTCAGCCGTGTTGGATGATGCACTGAGGTGGAAGCCTTCCCCCCACCCCACCCTTCCTTGTACTGGTAACAGAAAAGCAGGGGAGGAAGTGGAGGAGAAGATGACAAGATCTCGCTCTCCCCTTTATGAAGAACAGTGTGTCCCCCTTCTCCCTGTGTGATACTGTAAAGCTAAGTCCATCTTAGACAGTTTAAAGTACCTTGTGAACATCTGTCTAAACAAATAAATTGTGCTTGAGAAAGCAGCAGATGGTGTTGTTCAGGTTACTGGTAACTAGATCCTGAAGAGCTATGTTTTAGTGTGCAAAAATAAATCTATACCATCTAAAAGTTTCACACATTTTTGATATAGCTAGTAAATAAACAAACCTGAATATGAATTTCACTGTGTTCATGTGACCATGTTTTCAAGCTAAATTGAATACCATGGGAACAGCACAAATGTAACTCTTTCCATTTGTTAAAAAATAAGTTATTTTTGGACAAAAGGCCGCATTCTCATGAGCAGGGGTATGCAGTTGCTGTGGGGAAACAAGCAGAGGCATAAAGTTGTGCTGCTGCTTTTTTTCCCAGGCACACACTCCTGCATGTGGGGTTAGCTCAGGGGAAAATGCTCCAGGTGGGGTAGGGCAGGTTGGGGCTAGCACCTGGGCTGGCCCCAGCAGCCTTACCTGGGGTCCTGGCAGCCTCCCAGGTCTCCAGTTGTGGTGATCCAGGCATGTGGAGCCTGGCTAGCAGCCAGGCTCTGGTTTGAGATGGTGCATGCTGCTGCCATGTGCGCTGTCCCACTTTTTTCTGGCATGGGTTGTTTTGAAACTGATGTCCCAACGTCCAAAAAACCACCATGCTACTAATTAGCAGTGCAGCAAATGCCTGCATGTGTGGTGCATGTGGTTTGCAGTGTTGCAGATGGGTCTGTGGCACTGCAAACTGCACATGTGTACTCATCTGGACATACCCTAACAGTACATAGGTAAACCACATATATTAAAAGGGATCCCAGTGATTGAATGAAATTTGTTTTCTGCTGCTAGTCACCAGAAAGGTCAGTTTTTAAAATGCTTATTTGGGTCAATGTCCATCGACTCAACTGGCTATGATTTCAGCACCTCTGTTTTAAAAACAATTCAATGTAAATAATGAATAATCTCAATTGAACC
>NW_017728912.1:13346938-13407388 GCF_001723895.1 Crocodylus porosus
TGATAGCCAAGCAATTAACAGCCCAAAGGAAATGTCTAGGAGATATACTTCAGTGTGCGGACAGATGTGATAAGTGAAAAGTTTCCAAGTGAAACCAACTTGGAAATGTTTCAGCCAGCGAATATGCATACAGCTCTTGTACTGCTTCTGGCTGGACTGTTTCCAAATGCTGCAGCCTGCCATAACACAAGCCATGGGGTGCTAAAGGAGGCTGCAATCACCTGTGCAGTTCTTTGTTCTCCCTTCTCCCTATGCACACAGGTATGGGAGTAGAGGGGATGGAAAAGCAGAGGGCTAAAGATAAGTAGTAAGAGGAGGTGGTAGCCAGCCCTGCTGGATGGGATTCCAATCTTCTTCACCTCTCCTCTCCCCATTTCAGCCCAACAGAGAGGTAGAGGAAACTGGGGATGGAGGGCCTGGCTGAAATGGCATTAGGGACCCCAAGAATTGGCAAGAATCCACAGGGAAGGTGGCAGCCCAACTCTAAGTCTGACAGGGGTGGGGTCTCCAGTGGGGGTCTGGCAGTGCCCCAGGACCTGGAATGGGACTTGGTAGCTGTACAGATGGCAGGCAGTCCACCTGCTCTCTTTCCCTACCCTACCCTACAGATGTTTGTGTGATAAACTTCAGCATAGTACCTCTTCAAATGAAATACTATTTTCAAGTGTTTTTGGAATGTTTCAAGGGGCATGTGCATTTGAAATGTTTCAAAGGCATTTGAAATGGTGTAATTGTTATGTCTGTCCATACCCTCTGGCCACCTGACCTCTGGGTAGATGGGAGGGTCTTTATACCTCATATTTGGCATCAGTAACTACTCCCTCTCTGCCCCTATGAGGCTTTCTGCTCACAAGGTGCTACACATGATTGTTAAAGGAGTTGCCTCTGCAGGAGCCTATTCTATTGCTATCAGATGTACCACCTGAAAACTGTGTTTCCTTTTTACAGAGATAGGGCAAAAATTTTGTGATTGACAGTTGTACAGGGGGTATGACCTGGAGGGTGGGAGCATCTGGCAGAGGTGATGTAACCTGTAGGGTGGGGGCATCTGGTGATCTCTAAGAAAATGGTGGCCTGGAATCACTGCACTTTCTACTCCCTCCCCATATCTATGCCTCTGTTCCTTTGTAGGTCAGGGTCAATACTGGGTGAGCCTGTGATACTTCTGTCAGAATAAAAACACTATCAATAGCATTATGGATATGAAAGTTCCTGTATTTCCTGTGGAAGGTGTTTTCTGACAATACTATGTCAGGATCTGTTGAGGCCACCATAGCTCCTAAATGAAGTCTTTTTTAAATCCCCATTTGCACTGGCAATGTGTAGACCATGCATTGGCACATGCACCCCCTGAGATTGGCTGTGCACCCCCTGGAAGTACCAGCTGTAGTGCACTTCTGCTTTCACCGCTGGCTCAATGATTGGCTGCTGGGAGTCCCCCTCGCCCCCATTGGTGATTTGGTGCCCCCCCACCCAGACTCAGGAAGCACCACTCTCCCATGCCCATTTGACTATATATAAGAAAGTCTTGATGTTTTGTACTTCAATTGTATTAATTCACAGGTGCTTTAAGACCCCGGAGGCTCTTTTAGCCCCTAGGTTGGAGAAGCCCATATAGTTTCTGCTATTGTATGAGTCAAGGGAGAAGGATTCTCATTTTCCATGAATTCTGAATAACTGATTAATTATCATAACTATAGATTTGAAATATAGTTACATAGTTCATCCTATTATGTTGACCTAAGGTAAGAGAAACATAACACTCAGAGTTAATTTTTAAGTATAAAAAAGTGCAAAATTAACTGTTTCTTCTATGTCTACCTTTTTGGCCATTATTTAAAGTGTCTTCTGTATCCCTGGTGAAGTTCTTCCAGTTTCTCAATATTAATCTCTTCTACTCTCTAATCCAGGACTTGTATCTCAAACATTCTGGCCAGGATTTGCTTTCAAATTTGTTTTTAGAAATTTACTTTATGTTGTATGCAGCTGGGCAATCCTTCCTCTCCCATTCATTTTGTCCCAGGTATGGAGAGACTGGGAAAGCATTATACTGTATTTACCTGGATCCAAGACAACTTTGAATTTAAGATTACTCCTGATAATTAAATTCTGTGCATTGAGAATAATTAATTTGTTATAATTTTCCATGTATAGAATATAATTATTAGAGGGTCTCTTAAATTCATCTTCCTCTTATGAAATCTATGCTAAGTTTTCTCTTCCTCAGAATGGGGTGTACACGTGCATGTATGTGTGTGCATATGTGTATATTTGCACATTTTGGGGGGTGGGGCAGAGGGAGGATCTGTGTTCTCTGCTGCCCCTCTATCAGATGGCATCTCAGGGCTGCTCAAATGGACACATGTATGATTTGATCATTCCCCAGTGGCTGGAGGCTATGGAAATTATATGCCGTAATACTACTGTAAAAAACCACACATTTAATTAATTATTTTTTCCTGGTTAATAATTACTCAGGTCCCTTTCCAGACAATAATTATATATCAATTTTCTTTTTGTTGAATTGAGTTAATGTTTAAGAAATTTACCTTCCCCTGCCCCATGATAACGTAATGTTCAGAGTCGCAGTTGAAACTACAAAATGTCAGGTTTCTCTCACTGTTTTTAGCTCAGCTGCCTGGCATGTGCTTTTTGTGATAAAATGTTTACAACAGCAATACATCAAGCCTCATATATAGCCAGAAAAAACAGAAATACAAATTACTATGTACCTGTAACAAAGCTGAGTTATTGTTACCAGTGAAAACATAATCGTCGCATTCCTGATATTTTGTTATTTTTAGTGGCAGAACCCTAAAAAAAAAAAGTTTTTCTCTGAAAAGTAAAAAATGGCATCTATTTAGCAGAATCGTTCTTTATGTATATTTAGAGTTCTGTCTGTTGACTGTTGTGATTAAAATATATTCTTAAGCACTGACAATTTAGGCACTGCAAGGCCTAAACTAGGCTCCTTGTCAAGTATATTGGGAAACTGTGCATTGGTGGGAAATGGTGCATATGGTGTGGGTCAAAAAATCCACACCCAAAAAAAGCAGGGCAGTGCATGTGGTGGCATCATGCACCACTCAAAACTGGACCCTGCCTTGTTTCTAATTAGGCTTACTCAGGACTTAGGTACCTGTGTTCAGACCAGGGCAGCTCTGGATACATAGGACCATAACTAAGCCCCTAGAGAATTTTCAGGCCAAATCAAGAGGCTTCGGTGTGGAGGAATCTCACGTGTTAAGTGAGCACTGGGCTGGAGAGGTTTTTGTGATTACCATTTTGGATGTAAGTGCTTAAGGTCTTTAAAAATTCTGGTTTAAACATCAAAATCCCTTAATAGCACTGACCTTAGTACATTTTATTTCTAACAACATCACACAGCCAACACAGCTAAAAATGTGATCTGGATTCTGTTTCCTCTTGTGATCATCAAGAGAGTTATCTGCTGAATTACAATAGCTACACTGACCTAAAGTCACTGAATGCAGTACCTTTTATAAAAAAAAAAAACAATTTTGCAAAAGTGAAATGCATCTTACAAATGCATCCCTATTTCTTTGCTGATCAGCTGCTTGATTCACACTTGAAATTATAGATTTAACCTGGGAACAGGCATTCCAAAAGAATGAAGAAAGTGGATGATTTCTGTAGCTGGTAATAAGATGTAAAGTACTTGAACTCTCAATGACCATACGAATTTAATTTACATGATCAAAGCTGCTGCCATTGCATGCAGCTTCCATTCACTAACATACAAACTTTAAAAAAAGACAATAAAAATAAGTTTTGCACAACCAAATTCACTTCTACTCACCATGTTTTACAATTTAAAACCATTTCTACAGCTTTCACAGTGCCTGCAAAATATCTGAAGGTGGACCATACATATATTTTCCCTTCCTCCTAAGATCAGCAGAGTATGAACACAAGGTCTTCAAGAGCTCATCCCTTTCTCATGTGACTAACAGATAAGGGAGACAAGCTATTTTTTTTGTATGCCAGACTGTGGACAGAGGCATACTTTGTCAGTGGGTCATACATTTTTTGAACTGGAATCTTGAAAATGATTGGTATTTTTCCAGAATAAAACTTCATTTCTTTTGTAATTATATTTCATTTGCTGTCGGTCTTTTGATTGGAAATACCATCACACCCAATTCGGTATTTTCTTTATGGAATTATTACCTGAGACACATGGTTCTATTCCCAGCTTTTCCTGAAGTCATTTTATCCAACTTCCCACTTATCCTGTCTGTAACGTAGGAAACTGACAAGTACCTTCCAGTGATATAGGGGTCTGAGGTCTTAGTGAGTGTGCTAAAATGCACAGTAGTAGAAGTCAGAATGGAACAAGAATACACAGTCTCTTGGTCTACCTCTTAGCATGCATTGCTTGAGGGATAGGGTATTTTACAGGAGAGGAGCTCATTTGCAGTTTTAGGGCAATTATACTTGTGCTGGGGGCTGGGGAAGCAGAGGTGGGGGCTTTAATGAGAGCAGCTCCAAGAGCCACGCTAATTAAAGTGCCCAGAGCATCTTGTGTATCAGTGTTCCTGTGCTTAAAAATGGTGGTGGGGTCGCTTTATCTGAAGCTTGCCAAATGAGCTTTAGAAAAAGCACCCCGTCACCATTTTTAAGTGATGGGATGCTAATACACAAAATGCTGGAGTTGGCTGGAACATGGTAATTACCATGCTCCAGCAGAGTTGATTAATCATTGGAAGTAGCCTTGCTGCTTATGTATAGGCACCCTTAGAGGGGTGATATTCTGTATTGTGCAACATACCCACCAAATGTGTTTCAAAGAAGCTGGGGTCCCTAGGGATGGCTATGATGCCCCCAGGGCCCTGTGACTGTGCCAGCTTTGCCCTATGGGCACCTTCTATTCTTGCCTACCACATCTTGGTGGCTAAGATAATGGATGGTAGATGGGGAGGCTCGCCTCAAATTGCTATGCAGTCATGGACGTGGTGGACCCCACTAAACCATGCGATTCTTAGATCCTTTGCTGCATCCTGCTCTAAGTAAGTGTCCCGCAGGACACCCCAAGCCTTATGGGCTAGATGCATGGCTCCAAAACTACCCCTTTACCATGCCCCATGCCTTGCAGGTGGTATTCAAACGTTGTCCCTCTGATGCCTTGATCTAGCTCAGCCTCCTGTCCTAACTGGGCCCTTGGCCCCTGTCTGTGCACCCTCACTGGCACTGGGCCCTCCGCAGCCCTGTTGATGCACCCTCTGGCGCTGGGGCTCTGCACAGTAGTATGTCCCAATGAGGCCTCCTCCTCCCCAGTAGCCTCAGTCTGGTCCACTGGATTAAAAGCAAGAACAAAAATATGAGCTCCTGGGCTATAACATAACAGCAACCATAACACTGGAGATCGCACACTATCCCTTTAAGAGGGTCGGTTTCTCCCTCAACAATGTGTGCCTTCTAGCCCTGGATACTTTAGGAGCTCTTAAAATTCATTAGTCTCACCAGCAGTAGTGCAGGCACCCAGGTATCTCTGTGGAGCTGTTCTGCACCAACTCCACTCCCCCTGGCACTTGCCAGGGCCCTAACTGCCTTCAGTCCCCAGCCCTGGGGCTTATAAGGGCCCAGGGCCCTGCGTCCTTCTGGTCACCTGACCAGGTGCAGGTATAGGCTAATTCCCTCATTAGCTTGCTGCCATGGCAACCTGCACCTGTGGGGTTCTGCCTGGCTCCTAGGGCCCTCTCTCTAGGCAGTTTCTGTCCTTAAAGGAGCAGGCACCTTAGTGCCCTGCAACAATGACATACAGCAGGCCTCTCCAGTGTAGAAAAAGATTCTGCAGCTAAGAGTTTTCAGTTAGACCTACCAGTTAAATCTGCTATGTAATAATACCAGTGGCCACAGAAGCCTTGTTTACAATTCCTGCTAGTAGATCAGGAAATATTTAAACACAAATAACAGTGTGGACGCTGCTTTACACCAACGTCTAAAATTGGTAACATTGCTAAAATGTCTATCCAAGGACCATCAAAGTTTATGAAAGTCTTTTAGTTCTTAAATAAGCATTCAGTCTGGACTTGAAAGGGTTAGCATCCGGGTTTTATACATCAGGATTGCTTTTGGCTTTGCTTTCAGCTTTGATTGACATCTTGACTGCTTTTCTCCACAAAATAAATCTATAAAACAGATCAACAAAACAGGATGATAAACATTTTTCCTTGGTGAAAATCGGAACTATTTTATCGCGCTTTGAGATTTTTTTTCGAAGTCTAGCATGCTCCTTAAAAGAAAATAATTTACCAGCTTATATCCAATTTTTATTTCCAAATATATGCTTAGACAGTGAAGTAAAATAAACTATTCTTTTCCAAATAAATCTTGCTCCTGGAGTTGCATGTAATCTAGATAGTGGAGTTTATCAAAGTCAGTTCAAAGAAATATAATGAGAAAGAGGAAAAACAATATAAATGGCGCGGAGAAGCTTTCCATTGTTTACTTCAATGGTAAACAAAAGCAAAAGTTTACCCTTGCCCCAAGATGAAAGGAATCATCAGCGTTTCCAGTACAGAAGAAAATAAATGCAAAGCAATTTAGGGCTTAGTTTCAACCTTGTGTACATAGTTTGAGCAAGAAGGGATGTGGCAAGGTGGTGGACTGACTGGCTTATAAGTGAAATGTTATGTTAGAAATTTAGTGTCTGGTTTTAAAATGTTCTCTCTGTATTGAAGCTCAAGCAGTTCATTTCAGTCAGTAGTGGAGTAGATGCCCATCGTACCCTCGCATGTGTTTCTTTGTTCTGGTCCTATTTATTAAGAATCTTGTTAAAGCACCTTTGGATTTGTATGTTCAAATAGACTAATAAATAGCACACTGATTGCCCTTTGCTTGTGTGTTACCTGCACATTGCCTGGCTGAGAGAGCTGCAAAATGGATTATAAACTGTAGTGCCACTTGATGTGTGAAGTATCACTGTTGACAAAGATAAAAGGTGTGTGCCCATTAATATAGTATAAAACACTTTCATATTTGGTGTACATATTTTGACTCTGTTGCATATTAATAAGTCTGTGTTCATGAGGTCAGAAAAAACAGATGAGTATTTCCCAAGTACACTGCTTCTCATTGGCCAATGGAAACTATTTACACTTTTAATGTTAACCGTGATGGAAGTCCATAAAATGTCTGTGAATAGATCAATGCCTTCTTCACTACAGAACCAAACCTCTGTACATTTGTTGTAGGGAAAGATGGTCTGTTGGTACCATCTTTTGCGACTGTATG
The DNA here is from genome assembly GCF_001723895.1 of Crocodylus porosus. NCBI lineage: Eukaryota > Metazoa > Chordata > Crocodylia > Crocodylidae > Crocodylus > Crocodylus porosus. Next base: position 13,354,196 of record NW_017728912.1, read on the forward strand.
GAGATATTTTCAAAGAGCCTCAAAGGGATTTAGGAGTGCGCATTTCACTCCACCGGTTGTAAAGGAGTTGGATTGACATACATGGAAAAAGAAGTAAATGTGCAGATCAGGCATGACACAAACATCAGGGATGTGCAGGAATCCTTGTAATGCTTCAATACATTTTACTCTGTTCCTGAAGGACTGCAGCTAAGAGCTAAGTGATGGAAAAGTAGGTTCTGGAAGGAAGCTCACCTAATATACACAATTTTATCTCTCTCAGATCTGCTTTTAAATTTTGAACAAAGCTAATGAGAGGGAAAGAAATTCTCCTTGTCAAGGAGATTGCCAAAAGAAATTCCTGTGGCCTAACCATGAAGTTAATGCTTTGGGAAATCCTGATACATTTTGCAATGGGAGAGTATCCTCAACATAAGGAATGGGCAAATCATTCTACTGGAACGAATGCCTAAAGAAAAGGAAACCTGAACAAATACTGGTCCAAACAGTGGTCCAAACTGGTCCAAGCAATGCTTTTAAGTTGCAGTTCTTTCTTTCTAGGCCTGCTGAACCTGTCGAATCCTTTCTACATTAAATCTGTGAATTGGGTTTTAACTTTTTAGCTAATAGCTAAACAGGGACAAGAAGAGTGTGAAGGGAGAAAACCAAATCCAGAAGCAAAAACTGTTGGAGCGTCAGTGAGTTTCCCCCACAGAAGGAATGTATAATGTGGATTAAAATCTTTAAGACTAAGTACAGACAGTCAAAAATCCTGAGGTTTAATTGATTCAATCTTTGCAGGTTAGCCTGAGCAGCATATATTGAACCAATAACCAAGTGAACAGACATTCACTTTTGATTCCCAAAATGCAGCCACATGTTTGCAGTGGGCCAGGCCAGAAGCCAAGGGGTGCTAGAGCATGCCTCTGTGCTTCACTGGAGCAGACAGTTTGGGCCAAGGACAACCCACCAACACTGCAACATGGGGCTTGTGAGGGAGGGGCAAAGCATCCTGGGATGCTGAGGGACTATGAATTAACTTTAATCTGGAGAGGATCTAGGATAGTTCAGTAAACTGATTTAACCTAAATGAGTCACGTCTGATATTACATTCATCCAGGTTTATCTTAAACCAGTTTCAGCCATTTTGAAAGTAGTTTAGGTGCATTGAACTTCTGCTGTGTTACAGATTTGAACTGGTTTCCAATCACTTATGCAACTTCTGTCCTTAGCCTAAAAATTGGTGTCACATGAATTTGTAAGAAGGCAAAATGTTTGTCACAATAGAAAAGTGGTGAAAAAGATGGCTCAATTAATAATTATAATAAGAAGAATATTTTCTTCTATGAAGAAGACAGCATGGGGAACATTTTGCAGTAGAATACAAACTACTGTTCTGCTGTCTGCAATACAAGATTAATAGGCATACTGTAGGTGCAATAAAAGTTCAGTGGAGCTAGTATGTTGAGGGAGCAATATAAGCTTCATCAGTTTATTCTGTTGTGTAAATAATAAGCTCAAGTGAAACAGAGCTAAGTGATGCTATGCCCAGATTTAAAAACCATCCAGAATGGAACAAGAAAAACTTCTTAAAAGTTAACTTTTTCAATGAAGATGCCAAACAAACCAAATTACTGATCAGTTTTTTGTGATCCAGAATGTAACAAAATGTAACAGACTTGGTTATTAGAGCAAAATTGCAAAACTTTCTTTTTTCTGTGTTTAGAGTGGTAAACAACAATAAATGTATATTATTAAATTCATGATATAATGTCTTTGCCCAAAAATCTTTCATGAAGAAGGGCAACAAGATTTGATATTAGTACACTTTGGTAAAATGCAATATAAACCACATCTGGAGATGGGAATATATGCAATATGCAACTGGATAGCAGTATCTTGTTGGTTATAATCCAATCAACATTTTTTTTCACATCAAAAGGTTGATATTGCTGGTGTCTAATATCTCTTTGGTTAGGGACAGAAGTTACATATAAACCAGTTTAAATTGACAGAAACTGGTTTAGACCTGTAACAGAACAGAAGTTCAGTGCACATAAACCAGTTTCAAAATGGCTGAAACTGGTTTAAGATAAACCTGGTTGAATGTAATATCAGGCTTAACTAATTTAGATCAAACCAGTTTATGAAACTTCTGTCCCAGACCCCTTCCTGTTTCAAGTTAAATCAGAGTCCCCCAGCATCCCAGCATACTTTCCTGGACTAGGCTATGCTGTCTGCTCCAAGGAGAGAGGCAGGGACTGCCTCCCCCCAAGAAAATCCTGGCTGGGGTCTGGGAGTGGGGGTTGAACCCCACTTCCCCTGAGTATAGAGCTGCCCTGCTGCTAAATTTATTGAAAGTTACTGCTGGCTGCAACTGTGGACTATAAATCCCAGAGGCATCTGGAAAAAGGAGGAGGAAGTGATGAACAATCCTGCAGAGTCCTCCTTCTGTGATGCTGGCTTGCAAATCCCAGAGACCTTGGGGTCTTCAGGAAGAGGAAGTGCCAGAGAACCATGTTATAGCACTCCCCAGCTTCTGGCCTGAGCCACTGCTGGAATGTGGCTGCATTTCCTGAGTCAAAGGTAAATGTCTATCAACTGTCCAGTTCTTTCTCAATTTAATCTTTACAGTTTAGACTAACCTGAAAAGATTGAATTGATTCAGCTTCAGGCTTTTTCACTGTCTGTACTTAGCCTTTGAGATGAAGACAGGCATGGTGGCTACCAAAGTCTGTAGAATATTTACAATGTTCAGAAGTCAGCCATTCTTCAAAAGGAGAATTTGAACTGATTGCAGGAGATAACAAACTGATCTCCCAAATCTTTTTTTTACAACCCAGCAGCTTGAATGTGGAAGGCTGAGAAAATATTTTCTTAGGAAAAAAGTGCATCAAATAGACAAGTAGCATTTTAGGTTATACTGGATGCAATTACACATGCTATTAATGCAGCACAATAAACTCCAGTGCAGTATACACCAGAGTTTATTGCTCCTGGAAGCAGCATTTACACAGGTGCCTGGGACCTCAGCACATTGAACATGGGCAGTGCAGCCCTGGCTGGCAGAAGGGCCTGTGGGCAGCCTGCCAACCCAGAGCTGCTGTGTCCCAACTCAATGTCCTGTGGAGGGAATGGCCAGGGCACAAGGGTGCTACAGTGCAGAGCCAGCCAGCAGACAGCCCACGCACTGTAACACCCTTGTGTTCCTGGCAGAATTAGTCACCATCTGCACATGTGCTGAGGCAGAGTAAATAAGTGTGCCATCGGATAGTACTTGTGTCAGGCATTACAGCAGAGTTAATTAGTTTAATCTGGCCTCATAGCCTCTCACATGTAGAAAGTGAGACTTTACTGGAGAACTAATTAGTCAACTCTGCAGTGAAGCACACATGTAGATGCCCCCACTGTTCTGGAAATTGTGTCTTATTGCAAAGTGAATAAACCGTGCTTTTCTGTTGCTTACATATAGTATCATAGAAAAGTAAGGTTGGAAAAGACCTCTGGAAGTCATCTAGTCCAACCACCTGCTCAAAGCAGGATCATTTAGAAGCCATCCTAGACAAATGTTTGTTTAACCTGCTCTTAAAAAACTTCCAAGTACTGAGATTCCACCACCTCTCTAGGTAGCCTGTTACCACCTTGATAATGAGAGAGAACAATTTCTTATTATCCTCCATATCACCACCCTTAAGATATATGAAGACTGTTATCAAACCTTCAGATTTACACATCTCTTTAATGTTGTGAAGCACCCTCCTCACTCTTCATGATTTGAGTTGGGGGAAAGAGGTATAATAGTGTTTCTCAAAATACTTTCATCACCATTTCAAATTCTCAAAAAGTTTCAAACCCTCTTTAATCTCTGGATTTGTAACCACACACCAAGGGGGAGTCCCTATTAATGTGATAACAGGGATGAGCAAGTGTCAGGGGTGTCAGAGTCAGGCTGGACTTTTGCCTCTCTGTCGGCATAACTAAACAAGTCTTGTACCTAGGTCAGGGCAGTCATTCTTACCTGCCATGGCAACTCAAAGACCCTGGCTGCAGCTTCTACTGTTGCATTGTGGTCCTGCACCCTACTGCTTCTGCCAGAGTGTGGCACTGCTGCTATCATGGCAAAGACTCCATTTCCTCCTCTAAGTTGGTGCCCAAAGCTGGTGCCCTGTTTGTGCACCCTTACATAGGGCACTGTGTCTCTCTAGCTCAGGGGTTCTCAATCCCCGGGCCATGGCCTGGTGCCAGGACATGGCAGGTTGGCTGCTGGTCCACAGTATGGTCAGCTGCCATTCTGGAAGTGGCCACGCACTGGCAAACCGTGGCCCCCCAGGGCCAGGTGGACAGGCTGTGTCTCCTTCTGCAGGGCCTGCAGCAGCACAGGGTTTGACTCAACCCCACAACCGGGGGTGGAGTGAGGGTATCCTTACCTGTCTTCAGGCTAGAAATTCTGGCCATGGTTGGCTATGACTGCTGGGCTATGGTTTGCTGGGCTGTAGCCATTTCCAGGCTGCGGCGTAACAATTTTGGGAACCCCTACTCTAGGTGTCATGAGGGCTGGGATGACTCCTGTGGCTCCATTTCATAGTATGATTAATCAGTCATCTCCTAAAGATTAGGAGAGGATCTTCTCAAATAAACTTAATAAATATTCTGCCTCAGAGCTCTCTCAGCTATTTAACTCAGAAGGGAATACAGGGCTATTATTTATAAGTATTAAATTTCTTTCCATGATCCTGTATTTTCTGAGTGTGTCATATTTTAAAATGGGAACCTTATGTTAACTAAGTGACTTACATCTTCTGCAGCATCATGGAAGAAAGTACGCAGTGGGTGAATCTACAGAAGATGCTTACTGCGGAGTTGTCCAGTTAGTTCCACAGTAAAGTCTCAGCGTCTACGCATGCGGCCCTATAAGGCTGGAGGAAACTAGTGAATTCCACAATAGGTTAGTACATGTAAACACATGTACTATCCTCCAGTGGCATTTAGTGCACCACAAAGGATGTGTAGACATTAAAGGGGCTGGCTGAGGCATGAGTGTGCTTCAGTGTGGGGGCTGCCTGTTGGCTAGCCCCACTGTGAAGCATCCTTGTTCCCCAGCATCACACTGAACTGGGACAGAGCAGTCCTTGCCTGGAAAGAGGACCCTCCAGGTTCCCTGCCAGCTGGGGCTTCTCCAACCTGGCTCAGTGTGCCGTGGTCCTGGGTGTATGTGTAAATGTGGTATCTAGGAGCAATAAACTCCAGTGCAAACTGCACCCATTCACATTAATAGCACTTCTAGATGTGCCCTGTCTCCCCTCCATGTGAGTTCTTCCAACCTTATCTCCCCATATTTTTATTAATCAGGTTGTGGTCTTTAACAGAATCTGTACACTCATTGTCATTATCATCATTAATTATGATTTATCACTGCTATTTAAAATATTAAGCAAGTGGACAGATTTTGAACAGGCATTCAATTTTTCATTACTATTTGATAAATTAGAGAATGCCTATAATGTACTCTTTCCGTGTTAGATCATGGACACACGAATGGGTCAACCTGCAAGTTACCAACACATGACAGAAACAATGCAACTACACTCCAGCAAAGGTGAATTTATCATTAAGTGATTCCGGGGCAATTTTTGAATGCTTTCCAATGACATGGGTAGCCCTTTGTTTGCATGTAGACCTTCTGCAGTTTAGCCAAGTGGCCTGCTAGTTGCCTTCCCTTTGTGTCCTTCAAAACAAGACCGGTCTGACCATTGCTTTGGGTCATGATGACTGAAAGTCACCTCTCACTTTAAACTCAGGCGCACTCCAAATTCTACGCTTTTCTGCTCCAGGAATTAGGAGACCGGAAGCTCGCTCATGCTGCCTTCCCTGCTAAGACCTCACTATCCTCAAGAACAACTACTGATTGCCCCACTAGCAACTGGACCCATGCAGAGACCCTGGACCTTTTAGGAAGAAGCAAAGAAGTCTGGTAAGCTCACACCAAAACTTTGATGCTTATGACACTATAATGTCTCAGATGACACTAAGAAACCATCAGCATGGTGACCCACGGTGCTGTTAAAGACCTCATATATGGCTACAAATAGGCAAAGTAAATTAATCATTCCCTGCTAAGCAGCTGTACCACAGCTCCATAACACAAGATGCTGCACTGTATCTTGGTCTATAGTGCCAGTACTAAACCACCCTTCATGAAGTTTATGGGCTGAACCTTTACAACACCAAGGACCTGAAGAAGTCCAAGAGCCAGGACTCTTTCTTGGCCAGGCTTTGGGGCATTTTCCTGATCAGCTGATACTAATATCCTACTCCTAGCCAGACAAGTGGCCTCAGCATCATCCTGATTAGTAGGGGAGAAGTGAAGAATAGCAAACATGTACCCTGTTTAGAATAGCTGTTTCTGAACCCTCATGCATAATCATCTGGGATTAATGTTGCACCCAGCATCCCCCAGTATGGGTAGATATTAAATGCTACTTCCATGGGCCACCTCTTCATCAAACAATGAGAGTAGTGGCCAACATTTGTGGGCAGGGACACCAACCTCTACCTCCAGTACCACTGTCTGGCTTAGACATGGGCTCCCCCACAATCCCCAATAGCTTTGCAGCTGCACAAGTACCTGCAACTGCCTACACTTCATTCATTCTTTTCTGGGTGTGCCAACTTGAAAGGCAGAGAATTTCATATTGTATCTTACTGTATCTCACAGCAATACACCTCTGTTAATTTGTGCAGAGAGAAGGGCAAGCAAGAGCATTTTTTTCCATTGCTGTAATACCACAAATACATCATTCTAGACTACCATCAGTTTGTGCTTATGCAATCCTTCCTTAAACTTAGTTATTGCACATAAGTATATCCATAGAGGCAATAAACTACAACAGGGGTGCTCAGTCCCTGGACCATGGGCCAGATCTGGCCTTCAGACCTGTGGAGAGTCCTGCAGGCCAGACAGTGTAGTTCTGCATTGTACATGAGGCATACAAAGTGTTGTGTGGTAGGCCTATGCAAAGCACCTAGTTTTTGCTTCGGATTCAGATCCCACCAATTTGGGAGACAGTGATTTGAATCACTGTCCTGAATTGATTTGGCTGAATCTCATTTGGAGATTCAGCTGCCACTGAATTGGTCAAATCTCTGAATCAAACAGGCTCCATCCCCCACCCACTCTCCTAGCCCAGTCAATGGCTGCCCTGCCCAGCCCCAGTGTGCCGGCTCTTTAAAGAAAAAAAAAGCCCTGTATCCACCAGTTCCTGCCAGGCGGGGGGGGGGTGATCCCCTCTGCCCTCCACTGCCCCCTGGTGCATGGAGGGACTCTTCCACAAGCCCCCAGAAGCCCTGAGTCAATTTGGGGAGCTTCAAATCAATTTGGACCTTTTTATTGGTCTCCTGATTTGGAGATTCAGCTGCCGAATCTCCTCCGAATTGAATCAGCACCCGAAGCTTCACACACCCCTACTGTGGGGCCCAATCCCAGCATACTAGCTAGCCCCACACTACTCATCTGGCCCACAGGGCCAACAGGTTGAGCACCACTGAACTAGAACTTGAGATTCAGGGAGTGCTCTAGCCAATCTCTAACACTGCTGGGGATGGCTGGCTTTTATCCAGATCTGAAGTATGGAGCTGCTCCCTTCCATTCCAGCAAGACCTCTCAGAGCACCATTCCTAGGGAGAGTAGAAAGGCACAAGGATATTACGTGGCTTCCTGCTAATCCCTTCTTGTAGGGAGGCAGGCTGGAACTTGGCTCATGCTACCTGCTCCTGCCCAGCACCTAGTTGGCCCCAGCCAGACTGTACAATCTCCCTGCTGGGCTGTTTGGCCAGCAGGCAGAAGTGGGAAGGGGGTTGGGAAGAATATGGTGGCTTCCCTCTCTGCTGAGCCAGTCTGGCCAGAAGCCCCTGTGTTTATTCCTCCCTGCTGCTGCCTGCTCTGCTGACCAGACCCTGGCTTGGCAGAGAGGGAAACTGCTTTGTTCTCCTTCTCCACCCTGACCCCTGCCTGCTGTGTTGTCCACACCCCAGCTCAGGGGAGCCTGAGCCAGGGCAGCGGAACCCTGTGGGACTCCCCCCATGTAGAAAGACCCTGGCTTGGGGCACTAACACTGGGATGCAGGGCTCCTTCCCCCACTGCAGCTGACAGGAGGGGGTTGTGGGCATTTGCCAGCCAGCCAGTCAGGGATGCACCCTGCTTGGCTGGCTCTGGCAATAGCCAGCAGGCTGGGAGGCATGCTTGAGTGCCCTCTGCCTTCTAGCCTTGCCAGTACCTGCTTGGCTAACTGAAGTCTGAACATAAATGATGCTCATTATCAGTCTCATCTACACAGCTTAGAGAAACCTGTGAAGATTGGATTGATTCTGCCTTGGGCTTTTTTGACTGTCTGTACTTAGCCTAAGTGCCTAAAGGCACATTCAACTATCATTTTGCAGTTGCTCAGTTAATACTGAAACAGCTTCTTTCTGAGTCAAGGTGCCCAGTGCAAAGCCTCAAGGACCATGGCAGGAATGAGTACGACTACCAGCAGGATATCTATATTGTAAGGAGTCCCTTACTTTATCAGGGAACTAAGGTAGAACTGATGAAATTCCAACCTGCACTGATATGAGTTAATTTCTTGTGGCTCTCCTTTCTAATAAAAATAAACTCTTCCTATTTATGCATTTTAAGGTCTTGTGTACTTCAAAGAATGGGAATGTGCGTTCCATAACTTCTATACAGTTGGGGAACCTCATGCATTTAAAGCCAGTGATAACCTCCTCAGTGTTAGCAAGCTTTATGATATGTGGGATCAGTAGGACTTTTTTTTTTTACATCTGTATATTGTTCATTCATAACTTCCCCAACAGTAGATTTGTCTTCTAAAACTATTTCAAATTAGTAGTTGGGGAGTGCCAGCTTCCAGGTAACTATTGCTATTTACATCTCCAGAGACACAAGAAGTGCATATTGGTGATCTACCTCTGTAGCCGCTTGGTTGTCCAGTAAGGTGGCCTTTCAAGTACTATCAGTCCATGCTAGATGTTTCCCTGATAGTAGTCTGGAGACAGTATCAGAGCATGCCTTCCTAGTCTGACACCTGCTTTCCTCATCTTCAAGTGGGATACTATCATAAGGTATATCACATTAATATTAACGTGTTATGTGAGAGGATTGCTCAACTCAGCCCTTCAGTGTTGCCCCTGCTGTGACAAGATATACAGTTGCTCAGTGATATCCCCAAGGACAAGGACAGTGAAGTGCAGATTCTGTGGGAAGAAGCCCTCAATCTGCTGCAAGTTTAGGAGGTTCAGACAGAACAGGTGCATACTGCTACCTTTACACTCTAAAAATGATGGCATCTCCTTCTGGCAAATAGGTTGTCAGGTGAACCTCGGGTTTGTTCATGGCCAACCTACACTCTGGAAGAAAAGAGAATGCTGTAGGACTCAGAGGGGTAGAAATGTTGCAAATGTACATACATATTTATACAACTTAATTGCTATCTATCTTTCTCTCACAAGTCCTAAACATTTCCAACATACAGGGTGCATCTACACATGCCATTAAGGTAGTGTGATGAATTCTGGAGCAGTTTGTGCTGGAGTTTATCACGGCACCTTAATGGCATGTGTAGATGTTCAAACTGCTGTGGTCCAGAGTGCATGTGCAGATGCTACGCCTAGGACTGCAGCAGTTTGAGCTGGGGTGGAGCAGCCCCAGGTTGGCAGGAGGCCTTGGGGGTTATCCCCAGGTCCCCAAGGTAGCACTGGGTGGTGGAGAGCCTGGTTGGGGCACAAGAGTACCCCAGCATGTAGAGCCAGGTGGCAGGCAGGAGTGTGACCCTCTGCTGCCTTGTTTGACCAGGTGCAGTATATGCTGAGGTCATTATTTACGCATGCATTTAGGTGCAGTTATTTTTGTTGCCATAAGATAATACGGTCTCTGACAGTACTATCTTATGGCAGTGAAAATTACTTTGCTGCAGTTGGGGAGTGCCAGCTTCCAGGTAACTATTGCCATTTACATCTCCAGAGACACAAGAACCCTCATATTGGTGATCTACTTCTGTAGCTGCTTGGTTGCATGTGTAGACTGTGATGCTTTACACCACAGCAAATTAGTCTACTGCATAGTTAAGCACATGTGTGGATGCACCCAGAATAGGTTAAACAGATTCAGGTTTCAATAAGAATAAATCTTCACTCAAAACCTACCCAGCACCAAAGCTAGAAATTGAGAAAGCTATGATGTGGGTTAAGCTTTATTTCTTCTGTGTTTGAAAAATATTTAGACTCCATTTAATTACTGTCACTACTTTTCAGTTGTGAACTACTCTGCACCTCTTTGTTTCAGATTGATAGAGAAGTGCTGATGGATTCTTAGAAAGGCATTTGCCATAATATTTCTGGCCACGACATTTTTGTACTAGTTCTGCCTTCTGAAACACAGAGCAGAACTAGTACTATCTTAACGGAAAGGCTTTGTCAATCTAGCATAAAGGAATCCCTGTTTGGGTCACTCTCTCTCTACATCAGTGCTTCCCAACTTTTTTACACTACAGGCACCCCTCAATAGACTTGAGATATCCTTTGGAAAATGCTAGCTTTTAGGGAGTTTATACATGTGCTCTGGAAACAGTGGGGGGTGCTTTAATTAGAGCTGATCAGAGAGCTGCTCTAATTAAAGTACCTGGAGCATCTTGTGTACCAGTGTCCCCATGCTTAAAATGGTGGCATGGCCACTTTAACTAAAGCTGTTCAATGAGCTTTAGTTAAAGTATCCCCCCCCCACCATTTTTAAGCACAGGGATGCTGATACATGAGACACTAGAGTTTGCTGAAGCATGGTAATTACCATACTCCAGCAGACTCAGTTAATTGGAGCCGCTTCTCTGCACATGTATAGACACCCTTAGTTTCCACTCATCTTTGGACTACAAAAACTAACAGAACAATTATTCTGTTATAAAGAATGGCCACACCAGGTCAGGATGTTCTTAAAACTATAATTCTTATTTGAAATCTCTAGGTTTATCTAGTGAATCACACTTATACACCTAACTGTGCTAACATTGCATAACACTGTGACACCCCTGAAGGATCTCAAGGTGCCATAGGGTGCTCTGGCACCATACCATTTCTTTACATGCACAGAGAGGTTGCTGTCTCTGCATATTTGAAAGGCAGTTAAGTTTATTGCCCTTCCCCTCACGCCACAATTTTTTTCTCTTTTTCCAATGAGTATATTTGAAGACAATCATTACAAATGCAGTGCAGAAAAGGTCGTGAACCCAACAGATGTACAATACAGCAGATTACCATCCAGTTATACTCCTTATAGTTGAAATATTCCAAGATAGAAGATCCCAGTGAACTGTGTTTTGAATAAGTTATTTTTTCCAATATGTCATATTTCTGGTGAGACAAGTATGTAAATCAACAGTCTACCTGATGTACCAGTTTCAGAGGAATGATATGCAATTTCCCTAAGTCCACAGAGACCATGTGCTACCATTTGAGACACTACATAATTTTTTGCTGAAACAGAATGAGAGACATAATGGATATCCCATATCTCAGAATCAACAGGATGTGACTTTTTTCTTAAAAAAGTAAAAATTAATCAACACCTTTTTCTTTAATAGGTCAAAAAGCAGAAAAATACTTTATACTGTACAATCTTCCTTCCCATTCTGACTTCCCTTATTTAAAAATGGGATTCATTAAAAAAAAGGTTCACCAGTACCAGCAAATTTAACTTTAGTCTAAATAAGAATTATCTTTATCTTGAAATAATTGAAAGTTTAAGATACTCAGTGTGTGTCCTAAGACTCTAAGGGACATTCATTTGTCTTAATGAAAGAGATAAGCGTATCAACTCATTAAAAAGTCTCCTATTTTTTCTAGTTACCCCAGTTAGCAGGGACAAAGTTTAAATGAGAACCAATAAGCCTAAAGGAGCTAGATTATTTTTAACTTTAAGTTTGCACAAACCTGACTTGTTCAAGCACCAAGGTTTTACCATTGTTGGGGGAGAAAGATTTATGCTCATTGGTCACTAAAAACTGCAAGCGGAATTTTATTCCTATGAACACACATTATTTCTAGCCAATAACTGATTGGAAAAAACATTTTTTGAAAGAAAGTTTATTATATTAGTAGATCAGTATGATTATATATTCAGAAATGGAAGACATATTTATGCTATAGAGACATATACAACAGTTGAAAAAAACCTGAATCTTGCTTAATCATAAAAAAATTATAAAAAGGCCTCAGTTACTGGTGAATGAGAAGAAAAACCAATAATAAAAAATCTAAACAGTCTTACCAGTATACCCCAAAAATATAAAAACTGCAATGTTCAGTTTTTAAAATCTAGATAAGTGCTTAACTACATCTCTTACTTTTGCTGGATAAGAACCTATTGTGCAGAAGATACCATATACTTCCTTACCCACATTTTACTAATGATACCCTTGAAACATCAACTAGATTATAATTAGGTATGCCCAATGTCATTAGCACTGGACAAATTTAGACTCTTTTCACTGACGTTTTAAATGTTGACAAACAGTACTGGAGGACATTTTGAAAAGTTTTGCAAAATTTGTTCCCATTTTCTATTAATTTTAACAGTTAACATGACTTGGATATTAGGCTTTCCCCAACCTTGAATCTCCAAAATACTTGATATTTTCCCCTACAGACATCTGAGTAACTGCCATAATAAGTAACTTAGTAAAAGAAATGCAAATATATTTTAATTGGCAGGGAAATATGGAGATTTTTTCTTTATCAACAGATCCTTTACTGATATGAACCACAGAGTAGAAATGGCCTTTTTCTGAAGCCTCTGGCCCTTTCAAGTGAAACTAGAAAGTGAACTCTTAGAGGTAATAAAAAGAATACAAAATCCACACATAGAAAGGTACAAGGGTGAAGATGATAGCTATAATGATTAAACTTGACCTTCAAGTTAAACAGCTATGGAAGTAATGGTTAACGTGTTTCTAGGTAATTGCTAATGCTGTAGGTTATTCCAGGCAGGCAAAATTACTGATTTTATATAACACTTCTTGCTTAATGAATGGCTAAGACTTAAGTGTCTGACAGTTTAACATCTCTCTCATTTCCTTCAGAGACTGTGAAGGAAGAGGAATAATGTTTCGTTTTGTAATGTGAAAAGCTGACACAAAGCTGTCAGACATTTCAGTTCAGCTAATCTTCCATAGAAAGTGCAATGTTGTAGGGGCTGTGAATTCCCCGTGAGTTTATTGAACTCATACTTGCCAGGTAAACCAATGACATCAACTCTTCATTGGTAAGTAAAATGGCAGATCCTGGTGCTCAGCTAAAAGGCTAGGCTAACAATCAACTTTTTTTTTTTAATTGGTATTAACACAAGATGAAGGTGCCTCCATAAATTTGGAACAGAAAGGCTTCTTGGGTGTAATCTTTTATATCCTCTTCTGTTTCTTTAGGTGCCACTAGCAAACTGAAGACACCCTCACAGCATAACTGTTTACAAAGCCCAACTTCTGCATAGAGAATGCAGGTCACTGAGTGATGAAATTGCCTATGTCATTTGTTCTAACTGCAGCTGACAACCCAGTGTTTAATTGACTAGTGCTAATCCAGCCTGATGCACTTGAGCATGAGCGTTTCAACAGAGCAGCTTTCTGAATATTTAAATGGATTATGTAAAAGCAGTCACAAATTTTCTATTATAATATTTGCATGAGCTATGCCGTCTGTTATTTCACAGTCACAGAAAAAGAATTCTTTTCATTACACACAATGCTTCTCAGACTTTTAAGCCAATTAGTATTTATTTGGCCGTCCTTGCCTTCCTTCGCTCCTTCAAATGCTGTTTGTTTATCAGTAAAGAGTCCATGCAATCAACATGGTCGATAAGTCAGAGGCTAGTAAAGAGATGATTTCATACATCATGAAACTTACAAGACATGTTTTTTCATTCTCTTGTTTTAGTGTGTTGTGCCAATTCACTCTTTATGGCACTGACAGGTGGGAGCAAAAGTTATGTAGATGTGTGGTTGTTAAATATGTGCACCAGGATTACAAGGAGTAGGACAATATGGATTCATGGACAATGAAATATAATATGGCAAATAACTAACTCCCCAAGAATACATTAGTTGTTTCCTAGCATAAGAGACACACGTGCAAATAGAGGACACAAAATACATGTATAAGAAGAAAAAGCATAACTCCCTACTTCCTGTAAACAACACATGGTAAATTTGATTTGAAGACTAAAATCCCCCAAATTCAACTCCAGCATAAAAGGAAACTAAAATGAAAAGGAAATGAATTAAAGCCTCTTCATCATTCCCACTAGCTTACAAATTGTTTTCAGGAGCAGAACATGGCATAATTGTCGTCAGCTGAAAAATCAATATAAGCTTGAACCTTTGTGCCTCTATGGACAGAACCGCAGAGCAGCTCATTGCTTTCTTAATTTGCCTGATGCAGGAACACTGTTAGGAAGTCATCTTATTGTCTTATTTTTTTAATCACCATTTTATGTATATACCTACGTCACTAAATGGGGCGGGGAGGGAGGACATTCAGGGTTATTTGTTCGATGAAATTATCTTTTTGTATTGTGTTATGTGAGAATTTTTCCAGAACATTTGATTTTATTAGCCATTTTTCCCGAAGTAAGAGACCTCTTTCGTTTATATATCCTTCTGCTCTTTGATAGTAGGTGAACACTTTCTGATTGGTTGGTTTCATGATGTTGTATGCTGTGTTTGCGGATTCTGTTTAAAGTAAATTTCTTCAGCAGCAGTGGAATGGCTCGATGTAGAAAGAATATTGTGCTCCTACCACAAGGGTGAAATTCATTTTGATTACTTCATATCCATGAATGATTCTTTTCCGCAAATGTTTGGACTTTTTTGTGTCCTGCTTTTGTTGTCATTTCCATTAGATTTTCTATTGCTTGCTTCACATATGTTCTTTCATTTGTGTGGGAACATTTCTTTGGGGCTAGATTTTCTCACTCTTTACACACAGGGAGCATCACCGACTCAAGCAAGTAGTCTACTGGGACTACTCACACAAGTGCTATTCAGCGTCAATAAAAATGACAGAATCTGGCTCTCCGGTTAAGCATTCATTACAAAAAAAAAAGCACATCAAGTTAATAAATGTTTTTTCCCACATTAACAATAGTGTTTGGGCTCCAGCTTACAACTCATGGAAATATGAAACTACCAAACGTACCTCATTGTGCCTGTACATTATACCCCATAAGGTATGTATGAACATATGTTATCATGAGTTCATTGCAATTCCTAGGCATATTAGCAGACTTAGTGGTGTCAGAACACTGCATTTCCTTATGTCGCACAGCTGAAGTTTTAGCATTAACAACATTGTTACTTAATTTCTTTTAAAATCTTTTTTTTTGTCAGTGTAAGGAAGTATTCTTATGTTAAGCAAGCTGTAGTATATCTGCCAATATGAAAACAAAACATGGGATCCTGACTCTTATTTATCCCAGAGCCCTTTTTTAATCATCATCACCATGTGCAGGTATATGTAATAGTTATGCTAAGGCTTACATGCACTTCCAAAGTGGTATGAAGGCCTTCGTGTAAAGGAAATTAGGCTGCTAAATCTGAAAAGCCTAGAGATTATTTGGATAAACTTTAGAGAAATAGCTGAAATCTGCACATTGATTCAAACCGCAAAGTTTGTGCTTCATTGTTATCTTCAGTATTCCCCTGGGGTATTTTGTTTCCGCTGTAGCACAGAAGGTGGAGGGTTTTTGGCCTGACAACTAAAGCATTTTGTGAATGGGGTTTTTGGGGGGTTTGTTTTACTCTTTATGCTTGGTGGTGCCAGCAGAGATTTCCCAACATCAAGATGCTCCTAAAAGAGATGGTGTAAGGAAGTTTCTCTGAAAAAAAACAAACCAGACCTTGAATCATTAGGGCTGGTTAATATAAACCAGTGTGTTTAATTACTGGATCCTTGTTCACCAAATGAAAGTACTGAGATGATGCTTGTCCTTTCTGTGAGATAGGTGGTATGATGGGAGAGTTAAAGCCTCCCCTGCACATATCTGTCCCAGTGTGAACCTGGGTAAAGACCAGGCAGAACCAGTTCCTGGAAAATAAGCCAAAAAACTATTAATTATTTTCTGGCATTGTTAGACCTTCTTAAAACACAGAAAATGAGGGTTGAAAGGGACCTCAGGAGGTCATCCAGTCCAATCCTCTGCTCAAAGCAGTACTATCCCCAATTATATCATCCCAGCCAAGGGTTTGCCTAGCCGGGTCTTAAAAACCTTGAAGGATGGAGAGTACCACCTCTCTGGGGAACCTGTTCCAGTGTTTTACTACCCTCCTAGTGAGAGTTTTTCCTAATATCTTACCTAAACTTTTCTTGCTGCAACTTGAGACCATTGCTCTTTGCTCTATTATCCACTACCACTGAGAACAGTCTAGCACAGGGGAGGGCAAAGTCCAGCCTACAGGTTGGATTGGGCCCGTGAAAGACTCCATTTCCCAGCAGCCCCTGCCCACATTGCTGCAGCTAGTTTCCATGGAGACCCCAGCAGCCCTAGGGCCATGACAGCACAGGGCCAGGGTTTCCATGGAGACTGGCCCCAGCAACGCGGGCAGGGCACACGGTTGGGTGTGGAGGTGCTCTAGGGCCAGGGCCAGGATCTTGCGATTGTGACGGTGTGGTCTGGAGCCAGGGCAGAACTGCCCCAGGCAGGGGCATGCAGGCAGCGGATCATGGCTCTGTTCCAGCTCTGGACCTGCCGCAAGATCCTAGCCCCAGCCCTGGAGCAGCTCCCTGCCCAGCTGTGCGCCCTGTTAATGCTGCTGGGGCCAGTCTCCATGGAAACCCTGACCCTGCGTTGTGTCAGCCCCACTGCTGCTGGTGTCTCCATGGAAACTGTCCACAGTGATGTGGGTAGGGGCTGCTAGGAAATGGAGTCTGGCTGGATTCATCTTTTTGCCCAGAGCTGGTCTAGCTCCATCCTCTTTGGAACCACCCTTCAGGTAGTTGAAAGCTACTATTAAATCCCCTCTCAGTCTTCTCTTTTCCAGGCTAAATTAGCCCAGTTCCCTCAACCTCTTCTCATAAGTCATGTGGAGATTCTTGATGCAGACTATTGGGATTTAAGGCAGAGAAGTTACTTCCATTAACATCCTGTCCAAACAGGAGGAACTTAAAGCTTCATTCAGAAGTGGAAAGTAACACCTTTACAGAGTACACTCTTGCAGACTAGGAAAAGATACAAAACCTACCTAATGTTTATAGTGATATTATTCTGTTTCATAATTCCCTGCAGCATATGAAATGTCCAGGAGGCCTTAGAGGATTATTAGAGCTGAAAAGAAACATGCCACTTCTAAATTACACCATGATGAATGGAAGGACAGCAGGTTGGTGATGTGTTGATAACATTAAAGGTCATTCTCCAGGCTGGGAGACACCACATTAAATTTTATTCTCACAAATTTCAGTGTGTGTCGGTATTGCAAGAACCTAGGCAGGGAAAGCAGATGATTAGTGGGATGCAACAATATGATTTGCTAGGCTGCTAGTTATTTTTGTATCAGATTTTTAAAAACATTTTCTTTTGGGTAGCTTTAGTTTTTGAAAAGCCACTGTGAAAAATGACAGGTCGAAGTGATCAGTTTGGAGTCAAGGAATTGGATTTGCTTCCCTTGCAGCCATTTGAGTCACTATGGCCTTTAGTACAGGTCAGTCTGGCAAGCAAAATACAACAGGTTTTTCTTTTAAAACTTTTGTATGAATTTAGCTAGAGAAACAGAAATGAAGGTAGTTTAGCAGGAGTGTCCCTGTAGCCCACAGAAGTTCTTCCTATGGTTACAGAAGAAAGGCAGACTTCTGTAAGCAGTAATCATCCTAGGAGTATTAACAGGCCTGATGACAGCTAAAACCCCACGAGGTCTCATGCACCAGCCACATCCAGTAATTTGCCTGACAGGTGAAAACTGAAGTTTCAAGCATTACAGCATGCTGGTTTTCCTTTCCCCACTTCCTGAAGCATATTTTATTTATATTTTCTTGCAAATGTTGGCATTCAACCTGTCAATAAAAATGTCGATAATAATATATCTGTTATAAGCCAAAATGATAGGTTTAGAAAGTAGGTTTTCAGACACAGAAGTAAACACTAATTGTCAAAAAGAGTTTAGCTATTTACTGAAAAAAATAAAGTAAGTGTGCAATTTGTCAAACACAAAATAGAAGTTTCTAAGAAACAGTTAAAAACAGCTTCCTATAATCACTGCTGTTGACTACCTTGTCATGTTCTACTGGTTAATCTCTAAAACACTGATGGAATGGGTCTGTACTTCTCAGTCATTAATTTTTGTCTGGATGCATTCTGCAATTTGCAACGGCACAGTCTGAAAACAAATGCTATCTGCAGACAGCTACCTACGAATACAGCCTTGATTTACCAGATTGACACATGATAGCAAGCTTGTCTTCAGCCCAAGGACAGTGGTATGAATTTTCAAGACCAGTAGTCTAAAATAGGACTACATGAGTAGAACAGGCTTTCTGGGCCATCAAGACCAGTCCCCTGCACCCTGCACTTGCAAACAACCATTTACCTGAGAGTTCCCAGAAATCACTCTGTTTGGAGTCCTCATATACAACTATAAGGCCCCAAACCACAAACACTAGAACACCCTACTGCATGCCATAGGTGTCATGCCATGCAGGAGAGACAAGAGCACTGCCAAAGCCCTGCCACTACAATGGCAGGGAAGCATTTGATTAATTTCAGCAGATCTTAGAAAGAGGCCAATGCTGCAGAAGAACATAAATCCCCTCTACAGTTATTGTCAGTCAAACCTATGAGGAAAATTTGTTACTGCCCCACAAATTTGGCAATCAGTGTAATCCTGACCAGAAGATTAAGACCATTTAGCCAGGAACCCCTGACTTTTTATATGCTAGTACAAGTATTAGTGTCCTCCCAGTTTTAGCTGCAGCCAATGTCCCAGCACTTCAGAGGCAGGTAACCTCTGCTTCGCATCCCTTACCCTATGCTCCCCTGCTACCTCACACTCCTGCAAAGCCAGGATTTGCAAGGTGAAAATCATTCCTTCATTGGTCCTACAGGCAACTGTCAAAATCTCTGGGATTGTCAGGCATTCACCACCCTCAGAGAGTCACCTCTCTACCCCAGCAGAGGTAGAGAGGTTTGCAAATACTTCTCACAATCTGACTGTTGACTCAAGGACTGCCTAACCCAGTGGTGCCTGACCTTTTTAGCCCATGAGCCGGATGAAGGTATGCAGTGCTGGCCCAATTAGGCTCCGATACACAGGGTCCCAGACAAGCCATTCCTGCGTGGTTGCATCAGCTTCTGGTTCAGTCCATACTAGGTGGACCATAGTAGGAGCCTTCATGTCACTTGTCAGATTTCTCATATATGTGAATTCTGATACACACTTATCACCTCAATCAACGCTATGCCAAGATATTATCAACATCATACAGACCCATATCAGAATATCTGTGACTGTTAAAGGGCTTTTAGTCACTGAACAAGGAATTATTGCCAAACTGTGTACTGACAGCAATTGCCAAGTGTTATAATAATGCCCTAGAATAGAATTAAGGGTAATGGTTTTCATGTTGGAGGCCTCATTCAAATGACTCAACAGAAGAACATCAGAAATTATCTTGCTTCTAATCTTCATTTGCATACCAAAAATATGACCAAAAAAAATGTCTCCAAGGGTCGAAACAGATGTTACCTTTTATCACCTTCGTGTCACCGTAAGCATTTTTTATAGCAGTACAAAGCAATAAGAAATAGATGTTCATATAGATGTTCATAACATTTGTTGGGCCACAATGTGGTCCCAACAAAAAGACAGTAATAATTTGTGCCACTTGATTGTGGCGGAAATCTATTTGTTTCATAATGGGAGAGCACAGACAGCTTGGATCTGCCTGCACTCTTCAACCACCCCAGACAGGCACTCTCAAGGCTTGGTCCTACATGCCCCAGGGATTCCCACTCAGAATTGGGTCCCTCAAGCTTCAAGAGCACCTGCCCAGCTTCCCCCACTTCCAGACACACCTCTACAATCCCCAGTGTGCATCTCTGGAAGGGGGAAAGTTGGGGATCCTTGCTTCCAGATGTGTACCCCCAGCGTACCCCAGGGTACATCTCTAGAAACAGGGAAAGCCTTTTCCCACTTTTAGAAAGGTTTCCTGCATATTGCATAACTGGAGCAGGGAAACCCAACTTTCCCCCAACCCCTGACTTTTTCTGCTTCCAGAGATAACCCCCGGAGACTGCACATCTTAACACAGCTGATCTGCTTCTGCTTTGGCAATGTCTATTCTAGCCTAAAAGCTTCTCTGAAGCTATTAGAATGATTAAATCTAACAGTCTAAAAACATGAATGACAGCCCAGGTAGTTTCGAACCTCACCTGTCCTGCTGGGTGGGGTCTTTAACACAGCTCAAATGCTATTCAACAGAACTCCTTCTCTAGGTGCAACAAATTCTCTGCAGAATATATAGAATATCAGGGTTGTGTAACCAGAGTAAATAATTCTGAATTAGAGACTATAATGATGAAATCAACTATGGATTTTTCCTCTACTGTTGTTCTTGTGCTTTAAACTGGCATTGAATAGCAGCCAACAGATTTTGCTGTAAAAGGATGAATGTCATACTTGTAAACAGTTCAATTCCTGGCACCATAACAGATCAGGTGAGGTGGTTTGAATACTGCCAATGCTTGCATGAAGTTGGCAGGAAGGCCTACTTAGGTTACTTAATGATGTGTGCTCTGCAGTTAATGAGCCATCCTTCAATTTAACGTATTTAGTAGGAAGAAGAAAAGGTACTTTGAGAAGTTCATTTGTCATGATGGAATGAATGCTTTTCAAATCTACTGTTGTACGATTAAAATATCAGATGTAAATGCATAAATATTCAGTCTTAAAAAACTGAGGTTTGTACTTATTTATAGAGGCAGTGTCATTAAAACCTAAAGGGCATATATATACTTCTCTGACTGTACTAGGACTGTAAAAGCATGCCCTGTCCACTCCCTCCCTCCCTCTTTGCTTGCCAAATGCCAAAAATTATAATTAAGACATTGTGTCACATACTGAGGGCATACCCAGCACTGCTCTCAGGCATGGGTATGATTTGGAATGTGCTAAGAACCGCTTTAACAAAAGCCATATTATTTTTTTTTTGATATGTGGCAAAAATACATGCAGTTGGAGCAAGTGGGGAGGGCACGTTCCCATGGCAGCACTCACTAGAACAGTCAGAGATGGCGTGCATATACCCTAAAGGTCACAATGTTAACATTTTCATTTGAGAATATTTTTCTCTGTACTGTCGTAAAAGAAAGACCAGACTAAAAATAATTTTGAGGGAATTAATGGGGCTTACCTATCTTATGTGTGTACAAAGTATTAAACTAGCAATATGTCTATTACTGCTTCCATTGTACGTATGATGACTTAAAATGTGAAGACATATTTCTCGTGTGACTTTGTGTCAGACTACAAGTAGGCATTTCCTTTGTGTTGTACAAAGAACTGCCTCTTCTTCAAGAGTTAGACTGAGTCATCTTAGAAATATCTTTTTCCTCCTAATCCAACCTGAATGGCTGTCTACTTCTGTTGGATACACAATATTCCAGAGTCTTGTGATTTCCTTTAGCCTTCAAGGGACTGGGAGGTAAGGACAACACTAGGCTCCCTGACAGCCTGCCCAAGGGGGAGCTGTTAGGGAGGCCTGTGTGGACCCTGCAAGAAAAATTCCAGCCCCCCTTTCTGGCCAATCAGTCTATTGGCAGGAGGAGGAGGATGGGGTACTCTCCTATGCTGAGAACCCACCGAGAACAGGTTCTAACTGCAGGAGAATAGTGCCCTTCTCCAGCTAATTAGGTGATAGGTGAGAAGAGGAGAAAGAAGGAGAGTTTTTCCTGCAGGATAATGTAAAAGCTGGCAGGGCTACAAAGTCTTTCCAGGCCCCAATTCCTGGTCCCATGGGTTTTAGCCATGTGTACCACCCAGCTGAGAGGGATTTCAAAGCTGGCAGAGGGCAGAACCCCTGAGCCCAGGGGCCCAGGTTTGAATCACCCCCAGCAGTATCTGGGAACTGCTTATATACAGTCTGCCAGAGGAGAGGCTGACTGTTAATGAGCTCCTCCAAGGTCAGGGTGGGGGGAGGCAAGAAGCAGCCCCCTGGCTGGAGAGCTTTGCTATATAACTCTCAAGCCAGGGGGGTTGGAAGGCATGTACACACCTTTCACCTCACTCCAAGACACTATCAACATCATAGCAGACCCATATAAGGGCTGGCATTTATCAGAATATCTGTGAACATTAAAGGGGTTTTAGCCATTGAACAAGGATTTATTGTTGAACACTCTAGCTCCTGGGCTATTTTTATAGTGGTAAGAATTTCCCATGCATTCTTACTGCTAGGAATTAATGCCTGTCCATCATCTTAACTGAAACATGCTGGCATCTTTACTTATAGGGATGCTTCCCTTGACCAGTGCCTTTAAAAATGTAATATCACATTTTATGTATAGGCATTGAGAACAAGAAACAGACATTTTTTTCAAAGCTTGTTCCCCAAAAGCTTCTCTCAACCAGTTACTAAAGGATATTCAGGTATCTTCCCACCAGAAGTTACTTTACATTCAAGTGGAAAAACACTGACCCACTAACTACACAATGTAAAGGATCAATATTCGGTGAAACTTTTCAGGCAGTGGCTGTCTTTCAGGTGAGTGTACACGCACATGTGTAACCCCCCCAACAGAAACTGGGGCCCCTCGTTATTATACCAATAGAAATAATATAATGCATTAAGTTGTCATATTATATAGGAGATCAAGCCAAAGCCCTGTACTTTACCTATACTTCTCTCTGAGCACTACTTCCTCTTCCTTCCCTAGCATCCCTTCCTGGGGGTTTTTGACCTCCTCTGAGTCCAACCCATCATCGCTGTCAGCTGAGCCAGTGTTCTTAAGCAAGTAGGCTATTATCCCCTTAACCCTCCACAGATGGATTTCCTGAGCCTTGTGCCTTGTTACAGCTCTAGTCTCCCATCTGTTGTTTCCTTTAAAAGCCAATGCTCTAATACATTTATTATTCAGTGCCCAAAAATATATATTTTTGTGAATCCACAAATTCATATTCCCAGTGTCCTCAAATGAGCCTTCCTTTTGGGACAAGCAAGCACTATGTATTCATTAGGCAGTGAAACATTTATAGATGTTGCAATTGCACATTATAAAATACTTGAGAATAACTGAAATGGTTGAAACATCAAGTTTCATAACTAGCACAGCTCTTAAATGTCTTAGGAAAGTTTGCTTTGTAACCTCTTGTGCCATTAAGATTTTATGAATGTTACTACTGAATAATATCCTCAGTATTGACTTTAATAAAGCCCTGAATAGTTATTGCTTAATAACTGTTATAAAAGCATGCAAACTGATTGATTCCTGCAATGCTATTGTAACAACCCCACAGGTTACAGCTGATGGTCCTAATTACTTGATGAATATTAATACACCTATAAACAAATGTGTATAACTTGATGCACTCAACTCTTCTTTCTGTGTGGTAGGTGTAATGAAAAGGAAGGCTCAGTCTTCAGACATTTACATTTAAAAAATCTTTTCTTCTTGCTCACTGAACCTTTTAACACATTCATTTTCTGAATAAAAGGACTTCTTGATTAAGATTTCATGTTCCTTTTCCATTTCCTGAGTGGTTTATGTTGCTAATAGTAGGGTCATAAATTGCTACAAAAGGAAACTAGTTATGGCAGAAGAATAGAACAAGTAATAAGGAATTTGCAATAGTGCAAAATTAGTGTCCTTGAGTGAATTCTGCTCTCAGAAACCATAAGTGATTAAAAACCTATAGTGCTTCTGTTCCCTCTTGGGTTTGGATTTGAGACGGAAAAAGTGTTAAAAGTTTGGTATAGGTTCAATAACAATGCATGCTCACAAGCTCTTTTTAGGGGACTGTGGGTACACCTAAACTAGAAGTAGAAATTGTATAGTTTGCTTACCAATCTAACAGGAACTGAACGTCTCAGTTATAGTGGGCAAATTAAATTTAAATCTTGAGATTTGAATTCCAGACTATGGCCTGTATCACATATTAAATCATCCTATAAAAGGTATGTTTTGAAGACAGAGAGTAAGATGGGGCGGGTCTTTCATTATCCAGCGTCTCCATTATTTTCTTTTTTCAGTTCATTACAACTGATATGCTCCCCTCTATAATCAACATACCCTATTCTTTTGTTGGTAACAAAACTTCACTTGAAAACTTTCTATTCCCCAGTGACAGAAGTAATTGGGGAGTTAACCTGGAGCACACTCCAGAATCTTACTCATGTGTTAAACAAGTTACCACGGATTTTAATGAAAATGTTGCCTGAGAAAAGTGAGGATGTGGGCTACAGTAAATAGCACTTTAGGATCATTAGGATAATGTTTCTCTCCTCTTTGGGTGAAATGACCTTCCCACCAATCTAATTTTGCTAACTGTGTGTCAGTTAGCGTATTTAACTAAGCCAGTTTTACACAGATCACAGCTTCAGTCTAAAAATTAATTTTCAGTTACTTGTTTGGAAAATGTTTACCATCCTCAATGATTCAGATTGTCTTATAATCGCTTAACTTTTCCATTTGGGTGGACTCCTATATTATTTCATTTTAAAAAAGATGTAAAGATGTGGACATATTAATGTTGCCATGCAATGCTATCGTCAGTTTAGAGCCCTTGGGTTTTTTTTTGTTTGTTTTAAATGTGAGCTCAAACATCTGTGACCAAACAAAACAACACATGGAATTTTATATTTCACTTTTATATTTCACTGTCCAAGATTTATATTTCATTTCACCAAATATATAAAGTTAGTAAAACATATACAGGGCCCATCAGAAATTGGTTACGACATTCAAAGTGCTTGTCTCAAACTCCCATTAAAAGCTAAAATGATTAAACAACCAAGCACAAGCAAATTGACAACTTACCTAGAACTATGACAACACACCCAAAAGTAGAGTTTCCCTCCCTGTATCTTTCCTACTTGAAAAACAATAGGGGTTATATATTTCCCTGCTTTCCAAGTTGCTCCGCCCTAAACCTACAACATGGCCACTGGGACTAGGGACAGAAGTTACACATAAACTGGTTTAAGTGATCAGAAACCAGTTCAAATCTGTAACACATTAGAATTTCAGTGCACTTAAACTGCTTTCAACATGACCTAAACTGGTTTAAGACAAACCTGGCTGGATGCAGTATCAAACTGAACTGATTTAGGTCAAACTGGCTTATGGAACTTCTGTCCCAGGCCCCTTCCCAGTTCAAGTTAACTCACAGTCCCCCAGCATCCTAGGATGCTTAGCAGCCCTGGGCTGTGCTTTCTGCTCCAGCAGAGCACGGCTGGCCCTACCGCTCTGTTCCTTAGCTGGAGCACTATCACTGCTCTGGCTGGCTGAGAAACCTGGCTGGGGGGAATTCTGGCTCTGGACCCCAGCTGGGGTCTGCCTGGTGTGGGGGAGCATATCCTCCCAGGCTTCCCCTCCCCTCCCTACTGTGGGGGTAGGACATGGCCAGGCCCTGGCCTGGGCATGCTGAGGTGGTGGGGAGAGAGAGGGGCTTAAATCCCCTCCCTGGCTTCTTCTGGACCCCATCTGGGGTCTGCCTGGCCATGGGGAGGTGATCCCTCTCAGGCTTTTCCCCCTGCCCTATGCCCATGTGGAGAGCAGGGGTGGGGAGTGTAGCTAGGCCTTGGCCTACAGCCAGCATGCTGAGGAAGAGGGGAGGGAAGGGAAAAGCCTGGGGGGTATTGTCTCCCTACGGCCAGGCAGATCCTGGCTGGCATCTGGTGTGGGGCAGGGAGGGGGTTTAAACCCCTTATCTGCCTTGGTATGCCAGCCCTAGGCTGGTGCCAGGTCACACCCTGGGCTGGGGCCTGGCTATGCCTCTTGCTCTCTGCTTGAGCAGGGAAAAGCCTGGCAGGGCTTAATCCCCCCGATCATACTCAGTGGGCCAGCCAGGGCCCCACTCTTTGCTCAAGTAGGGAGACCAGGAAAAGCCTTGGGGGGCTTCTCTCCCAGTTTCCTTCCCTTTCTTTTGGCAGTGGCTGGCAGGCTGGCAGGTGTGCACCTCTCAGCTTCTGGCCTGAGCCACTGCAGGCATGCGGCAACATTTCCAGAATCAAAGCTGAATGTCTTCTTGGTTCAATCCATGCAGTTTAGGCTATCCTGCAAAGATTGAATCAATTCAGTCTTGGGCTTTTTGACTGTACTTAGCCTAGAAGGGACTACATTTTCGAGAAACCCAGTTCACCTGGATTTGAGAGAGAGGCTGGCTACCTTTTCTAAGCCCTCACTACACTAGTATCTGAACAAGCTTGTAGGCCTAGAAAAGCTGGTTATACTCTTTTAAGGTTTTTTCCCCTTTGTGCAAGGTTCACGATAGAAGGTATCGGGAGAGTTTTGCTCCCTTGGTCTTTGCTTAGATTCATTTTCTAAGGGAGAGTTGTTCCCTAGGAAATGGGTACTCATGTTGACCTCAGTTTTCTGAGATTGTATGCATAGGTGTACCTGAACTGATATGTACTGAAATAAATCAGGTTTCATTTAAAGTATATTCAGACTCCTCACCTCTGATTTCTCCTCCATTAGGAAGCAGACATACTGCACCCAGACACCTGTACCATTCAGCGCAGGGAGACACTGTTTTCAGGTAAAGGATTTACGTGTCAGATGAAAGGGATGAATATTACTTAATGATTTTTTCTTAATGAATGTCTGTACTGTCCTTTGGACATGGAAAAATCTAAATAAATACATTTAAAAAATACCTGTTGTCACCAATCTTTAGGTGCATGTTTGAAGTTGCATTCTTCTGTCAAGTCCCATTACATAATAAAGCACCTCAAGGCTTCATAAGCTCCATTTAAATTGTTTTTATTGCTCTCTAAATATAATTTTATTGGCTTATTTCTTAAAACTACAGTTGCCTGCTAGCCAGCTTACAGGTGGGAGAAATCTGTATTCCATTAATCAGAACTGAATCGTGAAAGCATTAATAATAAGAGAAAAGTTACTGTTTCAATAGTGCCATTTTTTAAAACACACTGTAAGGTTGGCTAAGGAGTGACATGAAGAATGATGGAAACCTTAATATATGAAGGCCAATCTCCCTGCCCGTGTCTTTCATAAGGTTTGGAATCATTTAAATGAAATACTTTATGTGACTAAAACACATTCCAGATGATATGATGAATGGCAGCTCTTTCTGGTATAACAAGTCAATAATTTCTTAAGTCAGGTATAAGCCTATCCACTCTCTTAGGCCCAAATTCTGCCCAAATCATATTTCTGTAATGCCATGGCTTTAAAAGGTATGATATGTGGAAAAGGAAGGAAAGAATTTTTACTTTTTGAAAATCAAATAAGACTAATTTATTTTGAGAAATATTAGTGGAAAAATAGTGCAACCGTGGAAAAATAGTGTAAAGTGCTGCTGCTGTGTATGATAGATTAACATAATACAGACTTTTTGTGACAAAAAATCACATAAAAAAAAATTTGCTTAAACACAATGAAGAAACTTAAATTGCCTTCCAATCTATAAGACACCATCAGGGGAAAATATTAACAAATTACTTCCCATCACAGAATAGGCCAGATCTGGAGTACTGTATCCAGTTTTTGGCTCCCACTACAAAAAGGATGTAGACAAATTGTCCAACAGAGGGCAATGAAAATGGTGAGAAGACTAGGGAACAGGGCTGGTGACCATGATTTATGAGAAGCTGAGGGAACGGGGCTTATTTACAGAAGAGAAGACTAAGCGTGGCTCTAACAACAGCCTTCAACTACCTGAAGGGTATTTCCAAAGAGGATGTAGCTAGACTGTACTCAATGGTGGCAGATGACAAAACAAGGAGCAATGGTCTGAAGTTGCAGCAAAGGAAGTTTAGGTGAAATATGAGGAAATTCTCTCTCATGAGGAGGGTAGTAAAGCACTGGAAAAGCTTATCCGGTAAGGTTGTGGAATTTCCATTCTTGGAGGTTTTTAAGACCTGGGTACACAAAGCCTTGGCTGTGATGATCTAGCTGGGAATGGTCCTGCTTTGAGCAGGGGGTTGGATTAGATGACCTCTGATTCCGTTGCAAGCCTTATTTTCCATGATTCTATCAAAACTCAAAAGACAGCAGGTAAACTGGTATGGTAGAGTACTCTTTCCATAGAAAACCATTCAAAATAGTAATACATAGAATATATCACTACCTTGACTGGATGATGTGGCTAAGCATTTATAAAACTTTTCAGCAGTATTATATCTAAGTGTATTTAGTATTCATCCAAGTTAAGAGAAAAATGATAGTAGACTACTTTAAATGTTGGACTTTTTCCAGATATTGTTCTGGCACAATATCTGAGCATTTACACAACTACTTATGATGCCAGATGATTTATAAGTATAACTGTGTGAATAACCAAATTTTGATTCACTGGCCACACCCAAAAAATCATTTTGGGTCAACTTGAAACTAAATACTTTTGATTTTCTACTGAAATAAAAATTCAAAAATATATTTTTTTGGCTTGAACAAAAAACTTCATTAAGTCTGGGGAGGGATTGGTGTTTTCAAAAATTTAATTTGCATGCATGTCTGATAACTTTTTCAAATGTATCTTCAGCTTTTGTGATTAAACCATTTGACAAATTCAACAAAAACTCATTCATTTTTTTGGTCAACCTGAATATGAAGTTTTTGATGGAAAAAAAGTTTCACTTAGCTTTTCTGCTAGCTTCTCTAAAGGATGCTTGAGCTGGGGTTATTATACTGGGAGTTTCTTTCATGGCATGTGATATAACCTAACGTAAAAGTTAACAGTAGAAGTAATAACAAGTATTTAAGAGAGAAACCAGCACAGGATCATCTGCTAAAAAAGGATAATGGAGATTGCTCTTGAGGAAAAGTCATGATGCCACAAAGGTCCAGCATCAATTGTGTTCTGGATCTGAACCTTTTATACCTAAAACTTTTTAAACTATGAAGCTGATGTTTCTATTAAAAGTTCCTCTAGATTTCAGTCTACTTCCAACCAGCAAAGTACTTCTTCCCAGCTCAAGCTGCTGGCTCTTTCTGCCCTTGGGCTTTTAATCATCTATAGCTGGGTTCCTACCCTAGTGCTTTCTGTCTCCTCCCTCAAAGGGCCAGGATGCCCTCTTACACTTAGCTCTGCAGCATAGTTATAAACTACAGCTAATAGTCTTAATTTAAAAACCCTTGCTTTTATCTCCTATTCCTTTTGGATATACCTGTGCTTGTTCTTGTAACTCCTATTTCAATCTTTTATGATACCTGTAAAAGGCATTATGGGTATGCAGTTCTCTACAAGCATTAAGCACAGCAGATTCTCCAGGAATGTTTTGAAAAGATTTTAAGTAGTTACCTGGATGTTTATGAACAGAAGTTATGGCACATGATAACTTATTTCATTGTTTGAACCAACTTCCTTGGTTGCTGATGGTGTGCTACTGATTTGATATGGCTCACACTATCCATCATCATGTAAGTTCCAAATAACCAAGAAGACAATGTAAGTAATGATTCTCCCTTTATTTTCCCCCTCTCATGCACCATTTCCACAAGACCATGAGACATGATCATCAATCTCTGGTTAAGGAAATTTGATAAGGGATAGCTTTTGGTTTCAACCTTTAATTTAATTTCCTAAAGGGATTGCATCATGACTTACACCTAGTGTCTAAAGAGAAAAAGCCTGAGACACTACCTATGGATTGTCCTAAGTGCCGGGAAGTTCTTTATCCATCTGAAATACCACGACACTGATCCTCTTCCTCCTTTGGAGGCAATGGCAAAACTTCCAGTGTTGCAGGATCATAGTCTATGACCCATAGTTTCTGGGTTTCAGTACAATTTCTTTAGATATGGAATTACAGTGAAATTATACTTTTCTTTTGGGATTCTGGCAATGGGTTTGTTGTCTATGCTCAAGAATTAATTTCTTCTGCTGAGTACAAAGTAGCTTTGAGTGTTGATTTATGCTAAATATGTATAAACTTTCAACATCCTAAGAAAAAAACACCATTAAGGGCTAGTATAAATCATTTTGAAAGAAATATTGACAATCAAGAATTTTTCATTTATTTCCATAAAACATGAGCCACATTAAAACAAATTATGTGAACCCTTTGAAATAGCCTTCATTTTATATTTATTAATTCTCTCTTTTTTCTTTCTCTCCTGCGTTCACTCAATGTACCTTTTATACCCATAAAGATGAATTGCTGCAAAACATAATTATTTAACACAGGAGACCATAAATGGTTTATAGACTTTATACTATTACTTTTTTTACATAGGAACAAAATATGGGCTGGCCACTCTACAGTTTCCAGCAGAGTGTTAACTGGGAAACTTTTCTTCATTATATATGATCATTACTTAGGTTGAATTTTCCAGAAATAAAATGATATAAAATATTCGGAAGTAATCCAAGTTCCAGACCATCACATTAAATTATTCACCAGAAAACATGTCCTAGTTACAGAACTGTTTCTGCCTAATTCTGTGTAGGCCTTCTGCAGTGAGTTGTTTATTTTGGATAAATCCAGAGAGAACTTCGTTCACTGAGTCTATCCATCTTATGAATGGCTAGGACCCCACATTTAAGTTCATGCAAATTAGTAAATGATTGCTATGAGAGCCTACAGGTACAGCCTATGCCTTCATATCATACAGATCTCCAACCAGCTGTATCCACCTGGTTATCAAAATTTGACAGAACTTTTTTTAAAGTTCTTTGTTTCCAGATAGAGGGCTTTTACCATCATTTGAATGAGTTAACGTACACTACATCTACATTTATTATTGCTTAACTTGTAGTTGGTTGCCAGCTGGCAGCCTTGTGGAGCTGTGCGAAAATTACCTGAGTACATTTGACATATTACATCTTCATCAGAGAAAATAGTGTACCTGCAGTTTCCATGTAAAGTGGAAGTACTAGTGAGAGAGGTGCTCAGAGAGATTTTTCTGTGGCTTGGGAAAGAGGAATTATTTCAGGGAACAAATATCAAATCCTGGAAATATTAAATACTGGAAGCCTGTGCAGTATGAATGGTTGATACGTGGAAGTTGCTATTAAATTGAATGCCCAAATAATTTATGTGAATTTTCTATTCACTAGCTAAAGTTGGTACAAAAATTACTGTAGGTTCTACAGTTCTTATACTTTTAATTTCTCCCTTTGAAATGGAAGCATATTGGATTAGCATACTAAATCCACAAGGAGAAATCCTGGAGTGTCCATCATCTGTATTCATCTCATAAACTTTAAATAACATTAAACCTGCTATGACGGTTTTGGAACTGGAATGGAAGGCAGTGGGAAGGAAGTGTCCTGAGTTTTAAAATTTGTCTGCAAATGATTAACACAACTGATGAAAAAACAAGTGTAAACACTGGACTATAAAACCAGGGTCTGGACAGGACACATTTACATCAGTGTAAACCTTATTTACACTAGTGTAATAAAGGAGTGTGCACATGCCCTAAATCCCCACATTACTATAATGTATTAGAATCTGACAGTGGAAGGAAGAAAGGATGAGGAATAATACTTCAGTAGGTTTGTACAAACACTCAGGGCTTTTAGGCCTCTTCGTCCTCTTCCGATGTCTATTTAGTACTGATAAATAAGTATGGCTGTTCATGTTTGATAAAACATAGGCCAAAATCATCAAGGTATTTATTCACCTAATACCAATTTAGGCACCTAAATATCTTTGAGGGTCTGAACCAGATTGCCCAGAGGCCCTTGTAGTAAAATTATGCTTTTTTTTAAATGAACACTTTGGGATGTTTATGTAACTCTAAACAAGAACAGAATTCAACCAGTAGGAGCAAGAAACATTTAGTAAGGTAATTTATGAGGGAGGTGGTTTGTATGATTCACATGAAAAGTAACCTCACGTCATGGGGCAGTATGACTGGAACAGCCCTAGTAAGTTAATTATTGTTCATAGTTTTTTAAATGCCTTAAAATGCAAGAGAGCTTTGTGAATAGTGTTGCACTGTTGGACACAACGGCTGATAAGGCATGACTGGTGTTATCACTGAGGTTCTGGAAGGAAAGATTATGTTCAATCAAGCACTCTGAAATCAACCTGGAACCCCAAAAAGACCTTCCAAGAGGGATGGATCCAAATTGGCAAACATGGTGATGCCTGAATTGCCTGGGCATGCAAAATGGAGGATCAAAAACAAACATAATCAAGTGGGACTACTCTAATGATATGAATATATGCAAGTGTGGTAAAGTGCAGACTATAGAGTGCCTGCTCGTTTGCCGACTCCTTGGTGAGACCTGTACAAAGGAGGACCTCACTGCAGCAATGGAAAGAGCAATCACTTGTGCACAGTTTTACAAAAACATTCAGTTTATGACAAGGGGAACGAGAAGAAGAAAAAGAATGTCTGAGGGCAGTAATAGTAATTAACAAGGGAGTCTTCTCTTTCGGCCTTCTGTTTTGTAGAGTTTAGTGCATGTTTCTCGAACAGATGGTTAGCCAGCCATTTTATTTGATAAGTTCATAAACACTCCAGTTATACATCATAGAAGATCAAAGTAAATGTAAAACTAGATCATTAGTTCCTATATGTGATACTTCAGTGGAAGAGTTCTACCACCAAGTACTAAAACAGCCCTCAACTAGGTATTATGCATCTCTTTTATTTAAATCATTTTATGAACAAGAACCAATTATGCTGAAAAATCAGTTCATGTATGAAATTGTTTAGGTTCTTGAAGTGGTTTCCTCTGTAGCTTTCAGTTCTCTCATGTTTTGTTTCCATACTCTATTGAGTTTTGTGGATTTACTTCTGAACTGGAGTTACTCATTCAAGAACAAAACTGGACATTATTTAGATTCTGGTTTGTTTTAAGCTACTTTATGAGAGAGAGAGTAATTTAATTGTCTTAAAACAACCATTTGATATTTTGGAAAATTTGGAAGCTTCTTAGCATGCTAATACTCACTATTCCCTACTCCCTCTTCTTTTACCCAGTATACCCTAACTTTGCTCCAAATAATTAGATCTGTATCCTATAACTCAATATACATAATATATGAGCTAAACCAATTTATGACATGATGTCAGTACTGTACAGAGTCCTAGAGTATTGATATCTTGGTGAGAAGTAGTTTGCTTTTCCCTCCCCGTGGGACACTTCAGTACTTCCCTATCACTGTGTGCAGCCAACTGCTGACAAGACAGTTTATATGTACTGACACCAGGCACAGCTAGCTATCTAAAAGAAAATTAAATCTCACACTGAGGAAGGACCCACTATCAGTTAAGCTTGCAATCAGCTGTAACAGTGCCAGGCACTGTCATTAGGAGCCATTTTTTATTTTTATTGTTGTTCAACATATACAATTTCTTCTCCAGGCAACAAACAAAGATTAAGATTATGCAAGTCAGCTTGTGATATTCTATTATTGTCAAATAGAGTTACAGGCTTCAGAGTAGAGGCATTGAAATGTAGGGGAGAGGGAGTGAAGTTAATTATCTAATCCATTAAATCAAGCAATTTTTTTAATGAATGCCATCTGAACTTTTGAGGACAACAACAGAGTTAAAGGAGGCCTGTGAACATCAAACAACAGTTGACAAGAGGATGACTATTACATTTTGACAGGTCATATTCCAAAATTACTTTTCATTCCTCACTGGAATAAAAGTAAAACTCTTAAAAAGTATTGATAGAAATGGGTTTGTGTTGAACTGTCCATGCAGCTTCATCTTTTCAATTCAGGAAAATGCACTGTCTATGTGTGCACCTACAACTTTGGGATCGGAGCACAAGCTTGGGATGTGGAAGGCAGTTTCAAGTTCTTCTGCATAAACTGGGTTGAAAAATCTGATCTATGAATTAGGTAGAGGAGCAGAGGCTTGGGCAAGAGTCTTCCACAGCTCAGGCTAACCACAGGGGAGTAGTGCCACCACATGTCCCCCCCACAGCCAATCGTGCTGACTGGGGGGAGAGGGGTCCCCCGTGGCCGATCATGCCGGCACCCCTGTGCACCCCATGTGCATCCCCTATATATCGCCACTTGAAGTTAATGATGAAGCCACTCAGGCAATAGACAACCACTGAAAGTAAGACTCCATATCAAAATAAATATGTAACCATGTTTCATTTTGATAAACATAGCCACCTCTGCTTCAAAGCCTTCTAAGTAAAATGAATCATGATGTCATTCATCCATTTCCTCATAATCAAACATATATTAGAACAGTTAAGGGCTAATGCCATGGAAATCAACAGCATTAGGGCTACCTAATAGGAGGTGTGACCTTAAATAGCAAGTAAATAGAAACAGACTGGCTCATTCTAATGACCTATTTTGCCTCATATTCTGTAATATGAAAGTCACAAGTCACATAAAAATGTTTTATCATGGTAATTAGTAGCTGGAAGTTAAAAAATACCCTAGACCTGGGGTGTGAACCATACAGTTCCGTGGGCTGGCTCTGGCCTGTGTAGCTACCCCATCCAGCCTGCTGGGCTACCAGCAGTGTACCAGAAGTTCAGGGCATGGCTAGCATTGGGCATGGCCTGCCATGGAATCTTTGGCCCTGTGGGTTAGGTGGATCATGATCTCGGTGGTAGAAGGGAAAGTGAGGGTTGTACAATACAACTGCCCTCAATTGCCTAGCAGCTGCTTGGCTGCAGCTACCACCACCACAACCACCACAGTGATGGCCCCAAATGCGGTGACTGGTGCCACAGCTGCTGCCACCACAGTGGCCAGAGGTCCAGCAGTAGCCCTGGTCACCAGGCTGAATCCAGCCTGCAAGGAGCCCTACAATATGGATGATGCCTGAGGCCCCAGGTAAGTGTGACACCCCTGCCCTATAGGGTAGCCATCATAGAGGACATTCTGGTTTTCTGCTACTCTGTCCTCTATTGATACGAAACCAGATGCCTTTATGTCCCCTATTGATACAAAACCCGGTGCCCTTATGTCCCCTATTTCTCTCTTTCGTATCAATAGATGACAGAGGACAACTGAACTGTCCTCTATGATGGCCACCCTACTGCCCTAGCATCTTATTTACCTGATAACTAAAGATAGTTCATTATGTAGAAAAAAGCTGCTGAAATTCTCTACATCAGCATGTGCTGACCTGTATCTTGCATCTAGAACTGGTAGAACAGCTATCTTACAAATGCTTATCCTTGCTTGTGAAAATTTCATAAGCTTTTTCCTTTTCTCCTCAAAATTCCTATCTTGATGACAATAAAAAATAGGGATCTCTCTCTATCCAGTTGGATTTTTTTTTCTCTCAGCAGCATGTAAGACAGTAGTAGGGGGAACAATTGCTTAGTCAAGATTTTCTGTTATCTACTGAGTGTGGAGAATTGCAGTCTTCAGATTTTAGATACTGAACAGAAACTAGTTGTACTCAATGTATGGTTTTAAAATTGATTTTGTTGAATTGGCACAAACTCCTGTGTGGTTCTTCTAAAATCATTTAAAATCTGGTTCATATTGATTTAGCATAAGTCAATTCTTTCCCAACTTAAGTTAAATCAATATAAGAAGGTTAAAAGTCACATTAAGGATGCCTACCTGGGAGTCTGCACTAGTTTAAGAGAATCAATTTATATTCCAAATTTGGTTAAATTGGTGCATAATTTACATGCATCAGAAGTAAAGGAAAGTTGTAGGTAGACAGTGTACAAGACAGAAAAACAAGTAGAAATCATATCAGTCAGAAGTCCATAGGCACTTGTAAAGTTTTCTAACACCTAGTTCTATATGGATCTGATCCAAAATTTGTTGAACTCAATGACTTCCATTGACTTCACAAGGAATTGGAGTGCACCTATGCCTGTAATGGCCCCATTAACAAATCCTTTTGAGACCTTTCTAAACAAAAGAAAGAGTGTGTGTGTGCATCTGTATGTGTGCATTCATGCATGTCTGCAGCATGTCCATGTGTTTGTGAAGAACAGGAGAGTGAAGGATTATTTAAATCTTCATAAAGAAATTCTGTGTAGGCATCAAAAGGAAAATATGGGCCTTAGGAAATATTAACACACTGAATGAGATTGCTGTTCCTTAGAAACAGGAGCTCCTTCATCATAAGCCATAAGGAGAAAAAACATTGCAGGTTGTACTAGTAAGTTTTAAAAATGACACGATAGTCAATAATGAATGATTTAACACAACTGTTTCTTATTTGGTGGCTATGCCCCTGGCTCTGTTTTTTTCAGATAAAACAATGCTGCCAAGACAGAGTGCATAACAGATGCTAAATATGCACATGTTTCACACATTGCTTGAATTTGTTCATTATTGACTTCCTCTGGGATAACAGGAACATTGTCAATATGATAATGGTGGTGTAAACTTTTTGGCCACTTTAAGCATTTTCTGAATGCCACATAAATTCAGAATGATTTTCAGCAGAAGACTTGCCAGAACATCAGTTGAATCCTTCATTACAGCTATTCACTGGCCTATAATAACAACTGCATCAGCATTTCCATTATAAACCCTCCTTT
This sequence comes from Crocodylus porosus, assembly GCF_001723895.1. Classification (NCBI taxonomy): domain Eukaryota; kingdom Metazoa; phylum Chordata; order Crocodylia; family Crocodylidae; genus Crocodylus; species Crocodylus porosus. Next base: position 13,390,837 of record NW_017728912.1, read on the forward strand.
GGACAGTTTGATAATTTGGTTGCAAAAATATTTTTTGGCTGAATATTGGTCTGCAAATTCTTGGCTTGGATGTCATTTTTAAGTGTGTTTTAAACTGGTTCATCTGTCTGATAGTTTGATAGACTGAAAAACAAAATTGTTGTAGCTGGTTTAAATTATCCTTTTGTGTTAGAAGTAAAAAAAAAAAAGATTTGATTTTCACTGTCCAAATTATACAGACAAATAAAAATATAAGCTCCCTAAACTACCTATGTCTTGATACTGCAAAGACTTGTACACATGTGAAAACTATTTATGTGATCTGTCTTACTGAAACCAGTATCAGAGCCCTTATTATTCAACATTTAAGGGTTTTACATACAGTAAGGGACACTTTCATAATGCATTTTGGCACTGATACGCAGACATGTCTGAAAAGGGCAGATCTGAAGTTTTCATTAGTTCTGGATCAGAAAGTGCCACCTTTACTCATGTTCATGTATAACTTACTTGATAAGTAACCCTATTAGTCATTGAGTTTGTTTGTGGAGAAAGGCTCTACTTAGTCTATATATGTGGTGCAATCTAGGCCAAACAACTTTTGCAATATAACATCACCACTTCCATCTGTCTCAGTTAAGTCCTAAATAACACCTGCAATTTCTACTGTCTTCCCTCATTTATCTTTTTTTCCTTCCCAACCTTATGTGTTCTCTTTCAAATTTTATGCTTTTGCCTCCTAGATTTCTTTTGCAAAGCTGCTGTGAAACCATGAGCAGAAAGGCAAGTAAAAAACCAATGCTATAAATGGTGCAATGCCAGTACAAGTTTGCCAGGTTTCAGTCTGGCCCATAAGACCATATACTGTGCCCAGACTTCTCCTCTAGTCAAGCTGCAAGAAAATGTCAGCCTTACAGACAGAAGCTGAATTTTCACCTTTGCTCTTCTTTCATATCCTGTATGTATGTGTTGTTTGGTCTTCAAGGAAAAAAGACTAAACAACAGAACCTGCTCCTCTCATCTAACTTGTCTCTTCCTCTAATACAGTGATTTTCAACCACAGGGCCGGATTAACACATAGGCAAACTAGACACATGCCTAGGGTCCTGAGCTGGGGGTTGGGAGGGCGGGGTGGCTGGCTGCCCCTCTGCCTCAACTGCCTGGCCCTTCTGCAGAGAGGTAAGCATTGTAATCAACACTGGTAAATTAATTTTTGAAATGGGGAGACACTCAATTCACAAAAGTTATAAAGGTGTGCCTCGAGTGCTGCAGTGAGGGGTGCCTTGAGACTAAAAAAGTTGAGAACCATTGCTTTTATAGCACAATGAATTGATATCTGTAATAGAATCTAAACTGGCCGAGTAGACTTCTTCTCATTATAAAAACTCCCTGCAGATGAAAGGACAGGGGTATTATTAATAAGAAAGCCTTAATTCATCTTTTACATTTTTATTACTTCAACTGCTTTTCCTTCTGTTTCTTTATCTTTACTAGAAGGTTTGAAGCACTTTTAATGTCAATTGTTATCACTACGCTAAGCAGGCCGAGAGCTCTACACTCAAAGCCCCAAACAAGTTTAACGGTTCAGTGCTGTATGCTGACAAGGTCACATTAACACCCTCTCAGGGCCCACTTGTTCCATCTAAGTTAACACAACAGAATTGAGGCACATGTTTGCTCAGTGTCACACAGGAAATCTGTTGCTGGAGCCGACCTACTGTTACCGAATGCCCTATTCAGTACACCATCTTTCCAACCCACGGTTGCTTTGTTTGGAGGAAGGAAACATTCCAAAAACGTGTTTGGTTCTGGGAGGAAGTTGGAGAGAGAAAGGGGATACAAAAAGTGAATCATTGACGGAGAACGTGTTTCTATCTAGGTGACAGCTGGATTCACATGCATATTTTCATGCTAGTTTTTTTTTTCATGACATTGTGTAAAAGTGAAATATTTGTACAAGCTCCTGCCTTTTCTCTGTTATAAGGAGGCAGTGTATGTGAGCTAGTCCTTGCAGAGGAACCAAATAAAACCTTTTAAAAATCTCTTTGCTGTTTAGCCTTTTACCCATGAAGAACGGCTAAAAAAATTCCTCTTGCCCCAAAGCAGAGGACAAGCAAAAGTACTACTTAAGCAAGTAAAAGGGTCACATTTTCTGTCTCCTGCAGAAGCACCGTGGGGGCCATACTGATATCACCAGTCAGACTGATATCACCATTCAGCTGCCAGTCAGGAAAGAGGAGACCAAAAAATTGGAGCAGGAGAAAGAGCTAAGCTTGGCAATGGGATGGAGCAGCTTGCCAGAGAGGTTGAAAGAGAAAGGAAGGGCTTAGCAGAATAATAGAGATGAGCTTTCAGTTAGAGGGGATAGAGAAAGGCCCAGCTGAAATAAGTAAAAGTGACCCCTTGGGAAAATGATACAGGGGATGGGAGGAAGTGCCCTGTGTTTATGCCTGAAACTGAGTCTTAGTTTGAATATGCTTTCAGCTGAAGTCTGTGGTGACTGGACATGGACAGACTGGATCAGTTGTCCATTTAGAACGGTCTAAATTATTCAAGAACAGGGGTCCAGAAATGCTTGGTTCCCCAGTCAGAGTTACATAGCAACTTTCAAAGTCTTACACATTTTACAGCCCCAGAGTGCTGATGCCAGAGGGGTAAGAATAGTCTAGCTTTAAATTTTATGAGATGTGATAATGTGAGAAACCTGTTCTCTCACTGCACTGTCTAGCAGGGTTGTAATCAGCTGAAGTGCTTTTGAAATAGTTCCCTCATTATGAGAGATTCAGTGTATTTTGTATGAGGAGTTCATGATCTGGAGCTCATTCCATCAGTCCAACAGACTCCAAATTCATTGACCTTCAAACACAGAAAGCAAAGCTCATTATTTTCCTGGGCTTTTAGAGAGTAAATATATTTTGAATTTGAATAGTTTAGGTGTCTGTGAAAGTGGCTGGGGTTCTTTTAAATGCTCTTGGAGAGCTAAAATGACAAAGTACCCAAGATCACGCAAAAAGTCAGTAGCAGATTGGAGAGGACGACCCTAGAATTTATGGTCTCCAAGCACCTGCTAGTCATCCTAAAGATCGCCTCTCCCCTTTACCTTATCTGTATGTACAGTAGGTCTAACTGTCTTGTGGACTAACAAGTACCCTGCTCCTGGCAGTTGCCCCAGGAGTTCCTGTGTTCGACTTTCATTATTAAATGCACCAGGGCACCCAGCAACCAAGGCACTGTTTGGCACAGACTGAACATCTTTATATGGACATTTCATTTTCTGAGTTGAGAGTGGTAATGGTTCAGATGGATTGGCTTAATAGTGTGGAAGTCGGACAAGCAGGCGAAGTGTGTGACCTACCCATATGTTTTCTAATCATCCACTCATTGAAATCTGATGTTTTTCTTTCATCTGTTGATTTGGGATGGAAGATCAAAGCAGAGAGCCATTTATAAGCTATGATGTCAGGTATGGTTAGAAGAAATTATTTCATACTGCCTGGTGGAGGAAATCTATGTCTGATTTGAAGACAAAGGAGAGAGTGAGGACACCTTGAAATAATACTGGTCAGAAGACAACTCACACACTAATGTATGTTAACATTGTGTACATGTACTAAGGAAGAAAACTGAAACCGTATTTTCACAAGGAATATGTTGTTCCCTGAAAGGAGGTTATAAGAACCCCCTTCTACTTCTTATCTACATATAGTCTCCTTGCTCATATACCTTGCAATCTCATGAAAAGGAGTTGAGAAATGTAGCAACAATGTACATATGTGTGTTCTAGGGCAGTGGTTTTCAAACTGTTCTGCAGATAGGGCTTTAGGGGCTCCACAGGGGCAATGGCAGAGCAGGCCAGCAGGTATTGTACTGCCATTGCTGGGCTGGGTCACCTGACTCTGTATCACTCTTTAGGATAGGGTCAGGGGTCCTGAGGCAGAAGAAGTGATATGAAAGGGTTCCATGATTTTCAAAAATCTGGAAACTAGGGGTGTACCAATAGATATTTTTTGGGCTCATACCGATAGCCGATTTTTAAGGAGGCATATCAGTTGATACCAGTCTGATTTCCAATAGGCAGCCCAGCAGCTTGAAAAGCAGTGCCTGGCTGGTAAGTCTATTGTGGTGGAAGGGGAGGGGAAACGGGTGTGGTGTGGCAGATGGAGGCCCCTGCAGTGAGGCAGGGAGTGGGGCTGGGCAGGCATTGCCCAGCTGGGGTGGGGAGTGGCAGGGTATGGTATGGAGCCATGGCTCATCCAGGGGGCACAGGGTCGGGAGGGGGCAGCTCCCACTACTGTGTGCACCCTGGGAGGGCATGGGGGGTGTTGTGCCCCTGGATCTGCATGCAGGGCAGGGCAGGCTACTGCTGTGCCAGGCTCTTCCTGGTGTGGGGATGGAGCAGGCTACGCTTGGGGGGGTGGTGGCACTGAGAAGGGGGGTTAGAGGGCTATGCTGAATTTTGGGGTGGCTGCAGACCCCTCCCCTACATAGCCCCTTTCTAGCACTGCTGCCACCTGTTCCGAGCACAGCCTGGCCCAGCCCCCACTGGGCAGAGTCTGGCATAGCCCTGACCCCAGCCTGCGGCAGCAGCCCACCCCACTCTGCATGCAGATGTCCCCCATGTCTTCCCAAGTTGCATGCAGTAGCGGGAGCTGTAAACCACCCCCCCAGCTCCCCACACATGAATTGTGGCTCCATCCTGTGCCTTGCCCCACCCTGGTTGGGCAGCGCTTACCCCAGCCCCAGCCCCAGCCCCACTCTCTCCCTTACTGCAGGGGCCTCGATCTGTCCACCCCATGCCCTTTTCCTCCCCCCATCCCTTCTACCACAAGAGACTTACCAGCTGGATGCAGGTCTCTAAGCCGCTGGGCTGCACTCCTTGTTGCCTATGTGCTGTGCTGCAGTTGCACTTATGTACTGGGCATTTATCAGCCACATTATTGGCCACATCAGGCAAAAAAACCTGATTTCTGATACAGTCAAATTTCTTTATATTGGTGCTGATCTGATATTGGATTGAAGTACCAGTGCACCTCTGCTGGAAACCACTGTTTTAGAACTGTTTTCTGCTTTCTCTCCTGTTTTCTGACCACAGCATCCCTCTCACTGAGCACATATTTGACTTCCTGTTCTTCACTACATGAAATGAATATTTCTTGTTATGGTATTTATTTTTATATAGGTAGAATAAGTCTGGAATATCTGTTACCTCTTTGTTTGAGAGCTCACTTACCAGGAAGGCTCAGGTCACTGTTTCTTTGTTCATACCTGTCCCTTCTCCTTAAGGCTTCTGCTTAGTGGACCTTATTTGCCTATCATGTTTCTATTGTCAGTCAACTTCTCTTTTCTGGGATTGCTACTCCAGCAGGGACAAATAAATGCTTTTCCTGCAATCTCCAGGGTACTTTTTTCAGTAGAACAGTCTCTTAGGGTGCCCCTAGGGTTTTGATGAAGACAATGGAAGTACATTTTGCAATCAAGGAAAACTGTGTTTTGATATGTTTACATTTGGATTTGCTTTGAAGGCATATAGCTAGCATCACATGTGGCAATATTGCTAGGGGGGAAGGAGAGACTTCTGCTCACTAACTGAAAATAATGAAAGTGAAGCAAACTTCCCTGAAACTTGAAAGTTAATATCTTGCAAGGAAGAACTAATAAACATTCTGCTTACAGGAGGTGGCAATGTCTGTATGTACTTACCAAGTTTTGTTTTTCCTAGCAAATGAAGCCAAGATAGTGTAAATCAAGGATACTGTTTGATTTGTTTTTGTCATACTTACCATACACATCTTTCCTTGTCCTGCTTTAAAAACAAAAGCAAGCAAACAAAAATTAAACACCCCAAACCATAAACCCTCCAAATTGCAGATTCCTCATTTTCTACATTTGGTGCTATATTGCAGGCCAGTAGGGTAAAAAATAAACCACATGATTCAACCTTTCTGCCCTAAGATGTGTAAAATCAGATTCAATTACCATGAAAAGGAAACTGTGTAACAGATGGTTTCAAAGCATTATCATTCGTGCTACATAACAGGAACCTTGTAAATAGGTAGAGGTTTTTTATGATCTGCCTATGAATGTGATGCTTTATGACTTTCTTACTTACATTCAGTATTTCCAGAAGCAGTTTTAGTGCTATTGTGTGGTTTAGAGCTTCCAGAGATGATTTGGATGTAGGTGTTTTGTGGGTACAATCTAATTTAATACGGATGTTTCTAAAATAAATAAAACCATGCATTTCTCATATGTGGAATATACAAGGATCTCTTCATTCCATGTAAGTATAAATCTAGAACAACCTTACTTGAGCTACACTGGATTCTCCTCTAACTGACAGTGCAATTTAGAGCTATGAATGTGGACCAGACGTTGTAGTTCTTATAACTTAGTCAACCGTCCACTGAAGTCAATGGGTGATTTGAGTGAGTAGCATCTGTTGGCATCTTGCAAGCATATTTCTTTTTGCCACAAGCCTGATATTACTTCTGAATTGTTTCAAGAGTTCAATAAACATTTTGGTCTACTGCTTCTTCTATTTCTGTATTAGATTATAGATTTCTAGGGGAAAAACTGTGAAGTAGACATATCTACTATTGACAATTCCTGCATGCTTCTATCCTTCAGGTCTGTGTGTTCAGTAGCTTAATTTTTAAAACTTTTAAAGAAAAACTCTATAACACATCTGAAAACTGAAAAAAAATCAGACCAGGTGTCCAGCTCTCAAAATTTGTATTCCAAGATTTCTTTAAATGGGAACAAGTAGACAGAAGGAAAACAGCTGCTCAAAATTATTTATTCAGAGTTGGAGCGTGTATCTAAATAGAAACTGAAAGATTGGCCTGACCATACAGTACTGAATCAGGCTTGTAGCTGGACTTGGGATTATGGCCTCCTCATCAACAGAAGTTTTGACTGATAAAGGAAGGTAAGATCATGTCCAGGACAAAACAATGAAAACATAGAACAGCAGTTAATTCTGCTTCCAAGTCAACCACATTAGTTGGTGTCTATTGGAAAACAGTGGGTAGCAAACTGTTTACAGTAAATATGATATTAGAGATGGGTACCTTGATCATTGAAAAGAATAGTTTTTAAAGGAGATGCCAAAATTCTAATTTATTTTTCTATAGTAATTAACATCACAGATCTGCATTATGAGCAAAAACCTGTCTTATTTACACTGGGGAACCCAAATCTTTTGAGGCTCTCATTTGAATTTAGAAATTAAAAGGCTTGTGGAAAGTCTCAAATAAAATTCATTTTGACTTTAGAAAAAGAGAAAAAAGGGGCTTATTTCAAAACACAGTATGAACTGCCAAGACTTTTTTTTCCTGTTTGTACCCAAACCCTTTAAAAAGTTTTGTGAACAAGTGTTGTTCTAAGAGTCTTGGATTTTTTTCAAAGAATTAACACTAGCAGAATTCATTATTTTCTTTTAAGTAAGTTTCCAAAGCCACATCATGTCTTACCCTTTATGTCTATGCCAGTTTTTTTCTTTACGTAAGAAAATATGTATGCATTGCTTTTTTTCTCATAGATTAGCCTACAGCACTTCTTAAATACATGCTAGCAAATACATTTTCCAAAGAAAAAGCAAAATGAGAATAAACAGAAATAAAACATGCCAACCAACCAACCCTTCTCTTTTGTCCCCCATTCTCCCCCCACCCCCACCGAAAAAAACAAACAAACAAACCAAAAAACCAAAAACAATGGAGGGGTGGGAGCTTAGGAAAGTTAGATAGGGAGAGAGTCTGGCTGCCCTTGGGACTTGTCTTCATTACGCTATTAACTTGTTATTTGCCCTAGAGTTAACCTAGCTCAGATGAGAGAGGTCACAATTCAAACCACTATTTGAACAGGACTGAGTGGCCAGATTCTCATGTCCTTATTAATCTGAGCAGCAGCAGCACCTCCATCATAGAATCATAGAATAGAAGGACCAGAAGGGACCTATACGATCTTCAAGTCTGGTCCCCTGCCATGGGCAGAAGGTAAATAGGCTCAAAGAAGTTCAATGAGGTGCTTGTCCAGCCTCCTTTTGAACACCTCCAGGGATGGTGACTCCACCACCTTTGCCAGGACTGTGTTCCAGATTCTAAAAACCCTTACAGAAAAGAAGTTTTTCCTTATGTGTAACCTAATTTTTTCCTCAACTAGCTTAAGCCCATTGGTCCTTGTCCTCCCAAGAGGTGTTTTTCTGAATAGTTGCTCCTCTAGATCTTGGTGTTAGCCCTTGACATACTTGTAGGTGGCTATCATATTACCACTCAGTCTTCTCTTACTCAGACTGAACAAACCCAGTTCCTGGAGTGCTATTTGTCCCGTTGTTGACTTCATCGCACTGTTGGCTTACATTCATCCTCTGGTCAATTATCACCCCCAGGTCCTTTTCAGATGTGGTGTCAGCTAGTGGCCCACCACCTGTTGTGTAGTTATGGTGAAGGTTCTTCGTACCCAGATGAAGGATCCAACACTTGTCCCTGTTGAACCTCATCTGATTGTGTTCAGCCCTGTCAAAGATCAAAGTCTTTGATTTCAGATGCTGATGGCAAAAGGTCAGATGGCAAAAGGTCAGAAGCTAACACAACAAACTCTGTAATTGTAATTTATTCCTCTGTATTAAATAATACAGGGGTAAATTAAATTACAGAAAAGAAGTTTATACACACCCCTATCTGTGCCTCATTTCAAATCGCTTGAGCTTCTCATATGAGAGAGAGAAACTGACCTTGACAGCCCAGCACAAAAGATAAAGTACCTATAGTAACAAGATTAGCTGACTTTAGTAAAGTTGTAAAATTAAATAATATACTATGCGCGCCATCCTGTGACCAAACAGAACCAGTACCACCCAAGTAAAAATAACCCCCCTTTTTTTCTGAAACCTGAGCAAACAAAGAGAGCACAAGTGCCAACTCATTAATTATTTATGGCTAGCATATAGTAATTGGTCATTTTCGCCCAATATAACTTTGAAAGAACTTCTGCCCAAAGCAGAGAATGGAGAACTGCATACACACTCAAGAAGAACAGATAGTTCACAACGAATATTATCTCTTCCGCCTACGTATTTTTTTTCTGGCATATCCCCGTCTTGTCGGCCCATCTATCTCTCTATCTCTGGTGTTATCTTTCTTATCAAGAGCTCCCGGTAATCTGCAGACTGCAAAAGCTTATGTGAATCGCTCAGAATCTGTAATAAGCAACTCTCTTACCCACCCTGTAAATGCTGGGTAACATGATATCTGCATGCTGTAACTGAATAAATCAACTCCTCTGCCTATGCTGCAAGCCATTAGTAGCATAAGTAAAATAAACCTTTTCTGTATAACCACCACGCTGTGTTTAAATCATAATGACTCCTGCTCACCATTATCACCCACCTGCCCGGTCATAAATCCCCCTCCTCGCGCCAAGACAGTCATGCCGACCCAGCCTCACAGGTCAAGGGTGCACTGACGTTAGGGGCGCAACAAGCCCACAGGTCCAGTTAAGGTCATCCTGGATCCTTACCCTGTCCTCAGATGTGCCCACACTTTCCCACAGCTTGGTGTCATCCACAATCCATTGCACTTTCCACTCCCTCAGCCAAGTCACTGATAAAGATGTTAAAGAGGACAGGCCCAAGCACTGATCCCTGGGGGACACCACTGGAGATGGCCCTCCAGGATGAGTTCATCCCACTGACTACAACTCTCTGGGATCAGCCTCTGAGCCAGTTGCCAACCCACCTCACTGTAGACTAGTTTAGACCAGTACCCTCCAACTTAATTGAGAGAATCTCATGGGAAATGGTGTCAAAGGCCTTGCTGAAGTCTAGGTAAATGATGTCAACTTCACATCTGATGTCCAGCTGATAAGTTACCTGGTCATAAAAGGATGCCAAATTTGTTAGACATGATCTCCCCTTGACAAAGCTGTGCTGGTTGCTTCTTAATACCCCACCAGTTATGAGCTTGTGGTTGATGGCCTCCTTGACAATTTTTTCAAAGATTTTACCCTGGGCTGAAGTCAGACTGACTGGTCTATAGTTTGCAGGGTTATCCTTCTTCCCTTTCTTAAAGATGAGTACCATGTTAGCTTTCTTCCAGTCATTTGGGACCACTCCTGAGTTTAACAATTCTTTGAACATCATTGCCAGAGGCACTGCTATGAACTTGGCCGCTTCTTTCAGGACTCTTGGATCCAGGTCATCTGGACCACCAGACTTGAAAACGTCCAAATGTTCTACGAGTACCCTCACCTGTTCTGGACTGATTTCATGTGGACTGCTGTCTTCCCCATATTCTCTTGGCCTCTGGACACATGATGAGTTCCTGTCTGAATTCAAGAATACCGATGTGAAATAAGTATTTAGGAGCTCTGCCTTTTTGAAGTGATCAGCTGTGGACTGCTCACTCGCATTCAGCAGGAGCAGTGCAGCATGATTTTTTTCTTGCTCTCTATGTACCTATAGAAGGCTTTCATTGTTGTCTTTTATTTTGGTTGCCAGCTTGGTTTCCATGCGTGCCTTGGCTTTCCTAGTCTCTTACCTGCAGACTCTGGATGTATGAGTGTACTCCTCTCTGGATGCTGAATCATTTTTCCATTGCATGTATGCTTCTTATTTCTTTTTCAGAAGTTCCCTAATGTCCCTGTTGAACCAGGTCTCTTGACCCCTTTCCCTCTTTTTGACCATGTGGGGAATAGCCTTTTTTTGAGTGGTGAAAATTGTCTCGTTAACGAAGCACCACCATCATTTGAGCTGCTACCCTCCCCATACAACAGGGGTAGGAGGGAATAGGTAAGGGTCCCTGTTCTCTTCTTCCTTGGTAGCCAGACCTGCGAGGATGCCAAGAGGCAGTCATGGCATCTGGCCTCAGGTACACTGTCTCAAAAAAATATTGCCCTTTTTGTTATTGACAAGAGCCTTTTATATGGGCAAATGGGAAGTCTTGATTTTAATTTGCCCCCACAGAAAAATGATAGTTCCTCATGGTAAATTTTAATTTTCCCCAAAGACACTTTTCCATGATATTCTAGTGGAAAGCTCCTGACCTGTTCTAATTAGTACTAGTAATTGTGAGTGAGCAGGACTGAACAAAACATTCTTATATTAATTTTATAAAACATGTGGAAAGGAACCCTTTGAGGCACAACAAACATGGAAACTCCACAACCTCTTTTTTACTGTTTTTTTCAAGGCAGAGTTGTGTTTTAGTTCTTTTGTACCTCATTCTTCCCTATCTGTAAAGATATGTGGCAAGATTGATCTAACCCACAGCATTTAACTCCTTGTAAATGGCAAACAATTATTATTAGGAAACATGCATGATCACTGTGAAGGGGTCAAAGACCCGGGAGGCTGGGGCAAGGCGGAAGGCGGTGTAGTCCAGCCTAGCTTCCGGGTGCGGACCCGGAAGTGGGCTCGGAAGCCTTCCCCTTCCAGGAACCCGGGCAGATCCAGGTCGGGACTGGCCCGGAGGGATAAAAGGAGCCCCCCAACCCCAAACAGGAAGAGGGAGAGGCTCCAACGGGAGCCAATGCCGGCGGCAGCGAAGCCGGTGGCAGCGGAGCTGGCGGCAGCAGAGCCAGTGCCGACGGCAGCGGAGCCGGCAGTGGCGGAGTCGGCGACAGCAGAGCCGGCAGCGGCGGCGGAGCCAGCGGCAGCGGAGCCGGAGGTGGCGGAGCCGGCGGCAGTGGAGCCGGAGGCGGCGGAGCCGGAGGGTCCTGGTAAGAGGAGCACCGATGGCAAGACCCTCCTCGGGCGGCTGCAAGCCGTCTGGCCACTTGGCAGGACCCGCTGGGGTGGAGGTAAGCCCCAACGCGCCCACGTGGTGCGAGCGGCAGGCGGTAGGGGAACACCGACCCCAATACCGCAGAAGGCAGCGGCACCCGGCCCAAGCCGGGTACCGTAAGGACTCTTATAGGGACCTGCAGGGGGAGGAACCCCCCTGCCGGACTGGTGGACAGACAAAGGGGCCAAAGGTGCTCGCCCGACCGGGGCCGAAGGCCATTGCGGAGTGAGATAACCTCCGCCCCAGAGAAGCAGGCACAGACGTTTATGTTGGCATTATATTGCTTTGTTCCTTTCAGCCCTGTTACCTACCACAGAGACTAGCACCCTGTAGGGAGCCACCCAGAGGGCAGCTATCCCGGAGGACCGGGTGAGGGTGTAGGGGAGGAGGAGCCCTCAGGACCCCTGGACTCTAGAGCCGAGGGACCGCGTCCGGACTGCCCGCTTCCCCAGACAGGTGAACCCCCCCAAATTCCATCAAGTCATGGCAGGCGAGATCGGCGGAGGCGCAGTACGGACAGCAGATCCTCCCCTCTTCTCCAGGGGCCATCCAGGGGATACGGGCGACTGACCCAAGGTAGTCCACCCCGTTCCCCCACAATCACTTATATATCCTGATACAAAAAGCTCCTTGGATAAACAATATACTAAAGAAACAAATTATGTCACCTAAATTATGAGAGAGATACAATTTTTCATATGAAATTGTGTTTAATTTGTCTTTCTAAAGAGCTCTAACAAAAATGAGTATGTATTATCAATTACTAAAATATAAGGCTTGGATTACTTATTCTCATTAATATAGTTAACCATTGTAATTCTAAGTACAGGCACACACTATAGGGATGAACTAAGTGGATGTAGACAGTCTGTTGTCAGCCAGTACAATAAAATGTGTCTGCCCTGACCTGAAGAAACACAAAATGAAGAATGAAAATAATGCCTTCTTCTTAGCATCCCTGTCATCATTCTAGCTGGTTAAGAAACTATATTTATGGCACTATTACAATGCCTTAAACTTCCCATTTTTTTTAAGTCATTGAGAGGAAAATCCAGCCCCCTTCTTCATGGATATGGCTGGCCTGCTGGCTGGTTCTGAAGTGCTCAGTGCTTGCTAACTGACCAGAGAAAATATCTTCATGAGCAGTATGCAGCCTTGCTCTGCAGAAGGTGACTGGTTACACCCTGCTCCTCATTCCCATTTAATGATGTACATTAAAGACAGCTAAAAATATACTCATCTGGATGGGTGTGTAGATTGTTAGCTATACATCTGCCAGCCGTTTTAACAGATGGAATAGATAACTTATGTCCTGATTCCACTATTAGAAACACTTCCCCAAACTTTCTTCTGGGCCAAGAACTAGTGGTCCCCAATTAATAGGTAAAAGCACATACATGCCCTAGGACAAATTTGGTGATGCCCTATTTCATTAATCCAGAAATTGTTGCTATATTAAGAAGCAAAAATGCAGGGAGAGTATAAAATAAATAAATTGAATTTAGTGTCAAGGTACATACCTGTTCTATTTATTCATTTTATGTCTAATGCAATAGACGCTCATGTTTTAAACTGCCACAGAATTTCCAGTCTGTCTCGCAAGAGTGCAGAAGAAGCCAATGCAACCATTTATTGAATTCGGGTGCAGATTCTTGAGGAAACTGCATCAAAATGTCATCTTCAAGGAAATTCCTGATGCAGAGCACAGATAAAGAAATGGTAATGCATCATGAAAGACAAAGTCTGACCAGAGATCATTTCCAATGGAAAAAGAATGGCAATAGGAGGCCTCTGAACAAGTACTCCTATGATTCCATGGGAATGTACCATACTGGTGTGTCCTAATCATTAGAAAAGAAGAATTAAGATAAGTGGTCCTATGGATGAGTTGGCTTAGAGTAGAAGATTGAGGTTTAATCTTTAATACTCTGTGAAACTGAACATTTTAATGGCCAGGAGAATCACCTTCTTTTCTTCAGAGGTAGATAACATTGTTTTGGGAAAATGCAAGGGTCTATGTCAAGATATATAAGACTACTATGTCATGCTATGTCAAAACACTCTCCACAGGGGACTCAGTCTAGTTGAGACCCAAATGCAAGCTGTACATGTAGCATACTTTATTAACTTATCAGCTAAGGGATGGCTGATATTTTTAGAACATAACTTAAGGTGAAGCTATTGAGGAAGGTTCCTTTGTATTTTGTGAGAAGTATAATGAACACTGTTAGACCTTGAGTCCATGCAACACCTAATGACTAGGGGGACAATGGATTGATGCATGCATTGCTCGTCAACAGCTTTATTCGAAGTGGAGACAACTTTGGACCAGCTCCAATAAACCAGGGAGTGGCCACGACATTAGTATTTTTTATACTTATACACCTTAATTTATGCTCAGTAATATTTACCCCACCTCCTCATGTCTCTCCTTTGTTCCACCCTTATTCCTTCCCATCTTAAGCTTCACCTCTGCTTACTGTTTATTTCATTAGCATGGAATTACGTAAGCATGGAATTATGTATGCATTTAATTTTTTTACATGCCTTTTTGCTATGAGTGCATGCCTAAGGACCCTGACCCCTGCTTCTTTTGGTCACTTGCATTCTCTTGCTGATTTCCTCACCATCTCCAAGGTCTTACTTTTGCTTTATCTCCTAATGATAACCGGTGGGGTACATCCTGTTTTTCTTATACAATGAACTATATATCTTACAAAACAAGTATATTGTTAGGAAAATGTTTGCCTAAGTGTCTTGCAATCTTACTTTTAACATACCATTCTGTCTTGTGGCTAGCAGCTTGCCTTTTATTCAGCTAAAATTCAATGCTCCCTAAGATCCAAATACTGTCACCCTAACAAACACTAGATCAGGACAGTGGATTAAAGTAGAGCAGATCATCTTGCAGTGCTTCTCAGGCAATTTCAAGGAAAACATAAGTATACTATTAACTAGGGTTGTGCAAAACTTTGGTCACTGATTTGATTTGGATGAGATTTGGCTTGATTCAGGGGCTGAATCTCTGAATCCAGATTGAATCAGGAGACCCATTAATTTCTTTTGCACATATACACAGCTTTATATGTTTTTTCTACATACCTCAAGGTACCAGGTGGTTTGTGAATGCTGAGATGGAGGGGTGGATACAGTGTGCCACAGGAGTACAGGGAGGAAGGTCCTGAGCATGCTCAACAGTGGACCCAGAAGTGGATCAGAAACACTTCCAGTCCACTTGCGGGCCTCCTGCGGAGCGTGCAGGGGACCCCCTCCCCCCCTCCAGTTCAGCAACTGGTGCTTCCTGGGCCTGGGGGGGCACACGGGGTCCTCCCATGGCTGAACACCAAGCCAGAGGGGTGCAGGGGTCCCCCCACATGCTCGGCCATGGACCCAGAAGTGGAGTGGAAGTGCTTTTGGTCCACTTCTGGGTTGGCTGCTGAGCATGCAGGGGGCCCCTTCCACACTCTTGTGAAACTCTCCATCTGCCCCACCATCTCAGCATTCATGAGCCATGCCTGGTACCTCTATGTATGTAGAAAAAACATACAAAGCTGTGTCTAGGGCTGAATCATTGATTCTCTGAATCAGAATTGAATCTTAGATTTGGATTTGGTTGAATTACATTGGGACAGTGATCCAAATCAGTGAATCAAATCACTGTCCCCTGAATTGGGCCAAATCCAAATCTGAATCGAATATGGCCTGCTTCACACACCACTACTGTTAACACAGTTCAGAAGGGAATAAGTAGAAACTGTGACCCAGTTCCTGTTTCATTTCTCAGAGAACTAAGTGGAACTTAAATGTTTTTTATGTGTTTAAGACTAGGTACAGACATTCAGGGAGGTGAGGAGGAGGTTAGATTGTGTTAAAAATGGCCACCTGATCTAACTTATTTGCCCAGATATGGACCTTACACTTAGGACCCCAGTTAGGTCAATCTAAGTCAGTGGTATCCAAACTTTTTAAGTAGGAGAGCACCTTTGGCATTTAAAAGCAACCCAAGATCTACTGTGTGCCTCCCCGCCCCCCCCACCCAGCTGGTAAGTCTGTGAGGAGCGAAGGGGTGGGGGCATATTAAGGCAGAGAGAGAAAAAAATATCTGGGGGTGTTCCTCCCCTGCAGGTAAGTCCCACCCATCCAGGGCCCCACTCAACTTACCCCTGCTCCTGCCTCTGCAGCACTGTCCCTCACCCTCTGGGCCTTGCTCTAGCCCCCTTCCCTCCCCTATGAGCTGACCTGTTAGGCTAGGCCACATGTGTGCAAACTGTACAGAAGTTCAGGAAGGTTAGATTGGTACAAAAATGGCTGACCTGATCTAAATTAACCCTACCTCTGAGGTAGTCTTACTTAGATCAGGTCCAGTGAGTCTGATCTAATTGAACTTCTATACAACTCCCAATGCAGCCCTGGGGCTGCGAAAGCCCAGAAGCTGGCCCAGCCCCCAGGCTGTGCTTTTCTTACCCCACCAGTGCACTGGGCTATTTCAGTCTCCTGGACCTTCCCCCAACCCCCAGACAGACAATGCCTCCTGCAGACCAACCTGCCCCCACTCCTGAGCCCACCAACCCCCTCCCCCCAGTCCTGCCATCTGCTCCCAGTGCCAGTTTTACCAGTGTTCACTAGTGGTGGAAACTGATTGAAGTTGGAGGGGAAGGGGCAGGAGGGATTGAAGGGGTGGTTCACTGGGGGGTTGTTTGTCTCAAGGTGGAGGGATCAGGGGCCTACAAATAGCTCCTGGTCCCATGGGGAGGCAGATCCCCACATCCCACCAACCCCCCCCCATCTTG
>NW_017728912.1:13407488-13459325 GCF_001723895.1 Crocodylus porosus
GCTGCCAGCCCTCTTGATCCACCCATCCCTCCCCACACGCCATCTTACTTCAGTCAGGCTTCTGGGACCAGTGAACACTAGTAAAAATAGTCCAGAACTGATCTGGAGGATTGGGGGCACTTTGGCAGCATTGGGGCACTGGGGAGGGGGCTTCAGGGATCTGGGCCGGGGAGGTGCTTGGTGGGATTGGAAAGCCTCTCCCCCCTCCCCCCAATTCCTCTAAGTTCCCCTGTGGACCCAACTGGAATCCTTTATCCCACCAAACCTTTCTGGACTCCAGCAACCTCCCTGCAGATTTCACTAACCTCTCTGATCCCTCCAAGCTCCCCTGCAGACCCTACTAGCCTCCCCCCCATTTCACCAAACACTTCTGGACCCCTTGCAGACCCTGATTACCCCCTCAATCCTCCAAGCCCCACCATGAACCCTATTTTCCTTCTGAACCCTCCAAATTCTCCCTGCTAGCTTCCCCATCCTGATTTACCTTAGACTGGGTGGCAGTTTTTAATCCGGTGTAACCTCCCCCTAATCTTCCCAAATGTCTATACTTACCCTAAGTCACAAAGTGTGATCCAATTCCATACTACTTGAATCTGTGGAAAACTAATATGTATCTATTTCTGTAATGTGGTTTCATCCTTGTCTTATGTACCCATGTCAAAAAAATAACGAGGGGGATGACAATAGATTCACGTTTTGCTAATACCTTAGTGGTTTGGGCATTTATTGAGGAAGTGGGATATCTGGGCCCTCTGCTCACTATGTGACATGGGAAGGATTGGGCTAACTTCCCACTTCCCAGGGAAGTGCTCTAATACCTTCCTCTAATTGGGTAGGGAAATATTACTTTATCTGGTTCCCTGATGACTACGCTACTGAGCAAAAGGTGAGTGGGTCCTTTTCTGTTATTCAGGTAAACATTTTTCTAGGATGGAATAAGATACTTCCATTATCTTGGGATCCAATGTCCAGCCTAGATTGGCAGTAATTTAAAGTTGCTTACTGACTGCCTGAAGACAACTCCCTATTCAGTGCCTATTATGTGCACAGAGCTTCCCATATGCACCTAAGTGGTGTAAACAGAGACCAGACATTCATGATATATGTCGCTATCAGAGAACTTAAGCAGTTGTGATATGTGTGGGCGCCTGTGTATGTGTCTCAGTGCAGGCAGCCAGGCTATAGTATCAGGCTGAGTTTGCATCTCAAGGGAGGGGGGCAGCTACATCCTAGGGCAGTTACATCCAAGTGCAAAGTTGCTCCAACATGCTGGAATTCCAGTGTGTCAGAGCTGACTGGATTGAGTCTGCTGGAGTGTGGCAATTGCTGTGCTCCAGCAGTCTTCTGCATCTCATATATCAATGCACCCATACTTAAAACTGGTGACGAGATGCTTGAACTAAACCTCAAATGAACTGGAGGGGGCGCTGATACAAGAGATGTGGAGGTACTTTAATTAAAGCAGCTCTTAGATCCACAAAAAAAAGAATCTGGTCTGATCCAGCTCTGAAAGCTTCAGGGAAACAAAGACATTTAAATAAAGTCAAACAGGGATCTTTAATTAGAATATTAAGACCATGTTTACCAGCCATCCATAAACAGGGGATGTGACTAGAAGGAAGTTGGAGGGCAACTCTTCAACTGCATGTATCTGATGGAACAGTGAAGAAGGATCTTCCCCACTGTGGAGATCAAAAAGCTGGCCGGTGCTGCTTTGTGGCAGAAAGGACTCATCCAATAAGATTATGCTTACCCTCAAGAACCAATCTCATTTTTGTTGATTAGTCAATAGACTTCTCATGTTGGTTGAAATGACCGAGGGGTCCATTTAAATTCTTTTTCACCCTTCCTATCTTGCTCAAAATTTGTTAACAGTGGGCTGAGTAGGAGAGCCAGTGGGGGTTGGGGGGGAGCTCAGAGGGGCTGGAGGAGCAGGCAGGGAATGAGGCCTGGTGGGGGGTGCCTCCATGGTTCCTTCCTCCAGCTCCCACCCCATACTTGCCAACACAGTACTTACTGGCCCAGCTCCCTGCGGTGGCGAGAAGAGACTACCCAAATCTCTGAAGCTCTACAAATCTTTTCCAAACCAATTTGGAGAGCTTCAAATCGATTCAGACCTTGTTATTGCTCTCCTGATTCAATATGGATTTGGAGATTTGGCAGCTGAATTGAGTTGAATCTCCTCCAAATCAAATCAGCACCCAAAGCTTCACACAGCCCTAATATCTAATAGGCAGAAGAAGAATTGAACTTCTAATTCTGAAAAAGCAGCTTCTACTGCAATAGGGTTGCCTGCATACTTATTTTGAATGGATGGATAATGAAGAACTCCTGCTATAAATCCCAGGAGGTACTCCAGCTACATTTACAAATTGCAATTTCCTTGCAATAAGTTAGAATGTTCATTTCTAGGAATGATGTGAAGCAGCGGTCAGCAAGGTTTTGGACTCAATCAAGCTGGCTCAGGTCCCAGGGTATGTGCTCCCAACCCATCCCATTCTTACTGCTGCTCTTTGCTGCCTGGCTATACCAACATACAAAGATCCTCCATCTGACCAGCCAGGATATAGCACTGGTGTTCAGAACCCCCTGTGAACTGACTGCAATGCAGCACTGGTATGCAACCCTTCCTCCCAGCCACCCAGCTGCAACATGTACAAAGCTCCCTGCCTCCTCCACCACCTGGCTGCAGCACTGCCAACACTGATGCACAGATCCCTTTGCTGCCTGGTGTGGCAAGTGTAAAAGCCCCCACTGCCCAGCCATGATGCAGCATGGGCACCTCCGCCAGCTCTGCAGGCTGAATGAAATGGCTCTGTGGTCCAGATTCAGCCCATGGGCTGTTTATTGCTAACCCCTAATCTAAAGAGCATATAGAACATCTGTCTGCAAAGATGAAAGGCTAGGTTATACACATACTGCATCTCTCAGCTCCTCCATGGAACCATTCCAAGACTATTCTATTGAAATAGGAACTTGTGTGGTAAAAAAATCCCCCAAAAGCCCTAAGCTTCAAATCCCTGTATAGGAAGCTTAAAAGGAAGACAAGAATACGAGCGACCCTCTTGCAATAGAAGCTGTCATTTCAGAGTTAAATGACCTATTTTATCTGGATTTTAAAAAGAACCATCTCAACATTCCCTTCCCCCCCAAAATGCTATTGGCAAACCTTAGTGCTTCCTTTGAAGTGCCCAGTTTAGAGCAGAAAATGACAGGGGGACTGAAAAAGCCTTTGCAGTAGGTAGAGATACTGTGTATGATGCAGAATCAAACTGCAGGAAATCTTCGCACTTTTCTTCACAGTGGGGATTTAAAGGGATGGCTACTGGATCTGCTGCTCTCCAGCTTGATAAGTAACACTGGAGAACGCAAGAACAATGCAATGGCTTAATGGCTAGGGTAAAAACAGCAGCCCTGGGGTGGCTCTATTAACACTAGACAGCTTAAGGCAAAGATTTGTTCTCCTGGTTACATTAAGAATTCTCCAACCTACATTTCAATTTCTGCCCTGGTAGTAAGACTGTACCAAAAGCAGGAACAGCTCCCTGCAAAATTCTGCTGATTCAAAGCAGGACTTTTTTTTAGATAGACTGTGACAATCACAAGTTATTTTGCAACTCAAAGCACCTTAAAATTCTGAGTTAGAATAATTTAAAGTTGTCAGGTAAGGGGTGTTTGTTAACAAATCTCACACCCAGTTATACTATCCGGATCCTGTTTAACTACTCAAATAAGCTGGCAGATATAAATAAAATGACTGAAGTCAGTCAAACCTTAGCACTTATATTTCATGAGCCAACTGTCTAGAGGAACTAAAAATAAACTAACACAAACATTGAGAACATTACTGCATGGCAGGCAGGGCCTAGTTTGATGTTTTTAATATAATAAGAATATTTTGGTTATGTAAAATATGGCTTCCAGTTTGTACCTGAAAATAGAAAATGAAAAATATGCCCAAATCTGATCCCGTTTAACAGGCAGTTACATTCGTCTAATGATTGCTGTGTAAATCAGGACAGAATATACAATGTGGATGTCTGACATCTCAAATTCAGTTTAAACTTTTTCACTTGTGACAAACCACTTCTGACAGTGGCTAGTACTGGATGCTTTCATTTGTATCACCCAGACAGTAATATAACTGTAATTAAATAAACAATATTTATCCAGTGTGTGCATCCTATATTTTCTAGAGGTTTCAAAACAATTAATATTAGGGTATCTCCCTCATGACAAATTCCCTGCAGTGGAATGAAAAATGAAGGGAAGGACAGTATTAATAGAAACAGAGCCTTATTATAATTTATTATTTGCATTACAGTACTCCACAAAGGCCCAATGCAAGATCAGGGACTTATTGCATTAGGTGCTGGAGAAACAAACAGTCCTTGCCCTGAACAGCCTAGATACCAATTACTTATTTCTATTTTCTAAGCATCACATTTCCTGAATCCAGCTTTTAAGCTAATTTTTATCCTTCTTACTATTAATATAAATGTGAATTAGAGTCTTTCTTATGCTCATAAACTTTTGATTGATGCTTTGTTTAGATTTTAAGAACCAGGTCTTAGATCACACATAAATAGCCTAAAAGGGTTGCTTTTTTAAAAAACACGCACACACAAAGAAAACTGCTGAAAGGCTTCTGAGAAAGAACTCTGTGGAGTAGACCATGACATATGTTATTGTGAAAGGTGGGAAAGTGACAGATGTTGAAGACATTTCTGAACAACACAATTGGGTCTGCCGACAGATACAGCCGTATCTGATTAGGTAGACAGCTCCATTCATCTATGTGTACAACAGCCAGGAGGTCTCTAATTGTTTTGCAGATCACTTAGCAATTAATGATGCTGTTGCCCTTGGACAGACCATTCTACAGATCAATATTTGCTGGCAAAGTCAAACCATTGAGTAGACATAATAATACTGAAGTCACTCTATTAATAGAGCCCACAAGCAATGATAGTGGCATTCAACTTCCTGGGCAAGAACACTTTTTTCCCCACAAACAACTTGCATTTGTATGATCATGGAGAACCAGACAACTTGGATTGTGAACAAAACAAACACCAGCTAAAATGCTTATTTCCTTCTTGTTGTCTGACAGTATCCACTACTCCACTTCTTTATTTGCCTTCCTGTCTCTCAAGTCTATACAAGAAATACTTAGATTCCCTGCCTCATTCTAGTAAATCTGTACAAGTATCTTGGAATTAAAATAGCAAGCTTAAAGCCCACAACAAGTCTGTTAAAGGAAGGTATTTTATGCCTTTATGGTTGATGTTACATCAGTGCTTCTATAAAAGTAAATCTTATTTCAAGAGCTCTGGGCAAAGTCCTGGCCCTCATATACTGGCAAAACTCCAGATGACCACATTCGTTCTCCACCATTATTTTTTGATTGTAAAAAATGTGTTCCACTTTGAAATATGGCATACAATTTCCTGTTTGGAACCCATTAAACAATAAAATAAAACAAAATAAATTTTAATCCAATTAATAAATAAACTAAATAAGCAAATAACATAAACAAACAGCTACAAAAATTTTAGTTACAACTTTCTAGCAAAGAGTTTCCTGGCATGACTCAAAACATTTATAATATTTAAAAATCATTGTAAGTTAGGAGTTGCTTCAGTTTCTATTGCAGCTTTAAATTATAGCTTTTGAGTGCCTACAGAAAACTTTAATTAGCAGAGAACTGCAGTTGGAAAATCAATTATTTTCAGTTGTTGCCCATTCATGTTCTTCAATAACTACACATATAGCTACCTGTGTAAAATAACCCTTATTAACCTGTATCAACTACTTCGAGCCTCCCAGTGAATAACCAAATACCTTATGTATATCAATTTTGCACCAAGTACCTGCAGCTGTGTTCTTACATATATATGATACCTCATTTCAAACAAAAGGGCCTGGTGGCGTTGGCTTTATTGGAGTTACGCTCATGGTATCAGACATCATTAGGTGGTCAGGGAACATTTATGCAGAGTACATTTCTGGCCGAAAGCCAACCACTCCAGAAGCAAGAGTGTGGGGACAGACTGAAAGAGGCACCCCCCTCACTATACTATAGATTTAAATAAAGACTAAATGCTACTGACAGTCCCTCAGGCCAGGAAAATGTAGACTATATGCTAAAGGCAGTAACTACGAATGCCCTATGATACTACATGCGTGTGCTATCATGATTACCAGACATGAGGTCCTCTTTCTTGCATGCCTATATTGTCTTATGCAAAACAAAAATTTCTAACAGTATTTTAACAATTTTAACCACATGCGTAACAAAATGACTGCTTTACCTGCCCTACACAAGTAGTTACCAATGTAGCTATTGTGCACGAGGTCCTGTTCCTGTTCTAACTCCACTGTAGTGTACACATTTTTAAATGTTAGTAGTTTCTTAATAAAGCTTTTAAATTTGATAAGGGGGCGATGAATATTTGTCTATGATCTAAGCCATCTCCTTTTGCACAGAAAACTGTGAGAGAGAGTGAGAAGAACAGGTAATTTCTGTGAGGTTCCTTTTAGAAATTCATGGAAATTTTCAGCTAAAGAGATTTTTTGTGGAAAAATAATTTTATGAGATGTACCCAAGCACTGTGGAGGCTATAAATACACATTTTGTTGTGTTTTGCTCTGAAGTAGCTCTGCTGGCATTTTCTTCCAGAACCATAATTAGAGCCTGGCTCTGAGCACTCTGAAAGGGATAGCAGCACCCCAGGTTATCATTCACATCCTATGAAATCAAATTTGGTTTTATTTCTTACATTAGTTGGTGTTTGTTTTTCATGTTCCTTGTCCAGTCAAAATGGATCAGACAGTTCCACATGTGGCTCTTAGGAACCTTGTTTTCATTTTCATTTGTATAGTTGTTTGTTTCATGATTATCTCAAAACAGAAAAAAATGGTCTCATTTTAATTCTTAATAAAAAAAACATTTTCCCATATTTACTGAAATATAAAACAACCTTGGATATAAGATAATCCCCACTCCCAGTAACTAGATTCTATATATGGAAAATTTATAAATGTGTTATACATTTTCCCACAAAGAATCTAATTATTGGAGGTTTGCCTTGACTTTGTTCCTCTCTCACTGATACAGCAGGTTAAAATAAATCTAGGGAGCCAGGTAGCTTTCTTGTCCTCTGTCCCCTCCCAGTTTCTTCCCTCTGCAGCCCTTTCACCCTCGCCTTACCATGAGACCCTGCTCTCCCTGAGCACATGGAAGTGGGGCAAATTTGAAAACACTGCCTTTGAAATAAACATAGACTTAGATCATCCAGAATTTTTTTACCTTTTTTGAAAGTGCTGCAAGTTTTAGCACAGATACTCTATAAACACACTTCTAAGCAGCACTTGTGTACCTGTCTATATGTAGTATAAACGATGCATGTTAGTAGTCCAAAGCCAAAAGGCTCATGATTTACCGTATTGTTTATTGAGCTGAGCCCCAGCAGAGTCAACAGTATTTCAAGCCATGTTGACCCCATAGTTCAGCTCTGCTCAGTGTATGTGTGCCACATCCCCTCCCATAAGGGATTCTATGTGCTAATTAGATCCCCGCTCATGCTTTGAACCAGCTGTTCTTGTCATGAGTCATGGGGTCCTCCAAAAATTCATATGCAGATGAGCACAGGGCAACCTGGTCTGGCTACACCTCATGGAGGGCAGGGCCATGCTAATCATGTAACAGGTTGAGAGACAGGGTATCAGAGGGGTTCTAGATGAAGTGTTTGGGGCCCTTTTTGATGATATTTGCCAGACATTTAAGGCTGCTGAAGAGACAGGAATAATTTCTGGGAAGGAAAAGAGTACGTCAGTTGAGGGAGTGAAGAGGAAGTAAAAATGTATGCATTTTAGTGGCTCACCATGACTGTAAAAAGAGCTGGCACTGAGGAGGACTGTGTACAATGGGTACTATATATCTGTTTTGGAGGGGCTGCAGTAACCTATCCCTGTAGTAGGTTCCCATCAGCATCTCACTATTTTGATTAAGTTCAAGCATTTCTGGCACCAGAAGGAGGGTGTTAGGGCTGGCTGTGATCCTCCCGGTGGCAGCCTGGTATTGCAGTACCTCCAGGCCTGGCGCTAGTTCCCTGTGGAGGGAATACCTACCAAAACAAACAAACAAACAAAAACCAAAAGGTGCCCATTAGGATCTTTGGTTACTATGGGCCATGTGTTTTATAGTTGTGTTCAAAGTTAGCTTCATTTAATCAACTTCAGAGCTGGTTTCTATTACTAAGCACATGCTGCTTTTGGTAGCATTTTAATGATAGACAATGTATTTAATAATGCTTCCCTGTATGTAAATATAGGATGCGGGGCTTTTTCCTCATACTGATTGGGACAAATCCTTATCTTGTATTTGAATAAATAGAGTATATTTTGTTTTTGCCTAAACCAATTGGTAAGTCTAAATCAATTGGTGAGTGTTTTTAAAAGTACACCATTTCTTATATACTGTATTTACTCAATTACAAAACAAGGTATTTTTCCTCATGAAGCATAGGGAAAAAAGCCCCTCATTATGGATTCAAGTACAAGGTGGTAGAAGAACAGGTAGCTGCTGTGGTTCTGGCTCCAACTCTGACCCAGGGTCAGGGCCAGAGCCATAGCTGCTGCTTGCCTCTGCCCCCCTCCCCTTCCCCAGCCTCAGACCCCTTGCCCCCCACTGTCTCTTCCACTCTGTCACCCCCACTGGAAACCTCTGCCCCTCTACCTGCCCTGCCCCCCACCCCCATGGATCACTCTTGCTCCAGCTCAGGCTGGCTCTGGCCTCACTCCAGTCTGGTGCATGGAGCATGGGTTTGCTTCTGCTCCAGCCTGATCTAGTAAGAGCTGTTGTAATGCAGACAGCTCTGGACAGACACCAGAGCTGGGACTGGAGTTGCCACCAATGCTACTGGGCCAGGCTCAGGCCAGAACAATCATGTCCTCGTTCCCCGGGGTGAAGCAAGGCTGGAGATTGCTGGACCTAGATCAAGGTCAAGCCACAGGATGGGAGGGAGAGAGGTGGAGGGAAAGGCATGGGGAAAACAGGCAGCAAGGGGGCAGGTGGCAGGCAGCAGGCAGCAAGCTGTAGGGGGAACAAGGGGCAGGGATCAAGCAGCTTCATCTCCCACTGACTCTTCTACCACATGCCCCCCCGCTGCCTCCCCTCCCACTGTTTCGTAATTGATTGTTCCCCTACTACCTACCCCATACCTGCCCCCTGATCACCTACTTCTCCCCCACATTGTTTTTCCTGATGCAGCAGTTGTGGGGGATGGGAGGGATGAATTAAGATGACCCTCTAATAATTAGATTCTACACATGGAACATTTTAACAAATTTATATTTTTTCTATACATGGAATCTAATTATTGGGCAGTTATCTTAAATTCAGGGTTGTCTTGGATTTGGGTAAATATGTTTCAGTTCTCTTAAATCTTGACACAGTCCTAGAACAGTGAACAGTATAATTAATTGACTAAAGAGTGCATTTACAGACTATGACATACTAAAAATTTGCATTAATGTGTCATAAATATGTGGCATAAGGTACAGTTAATTACTTTCAGCTCCAAAGCATAGACTTCTACTTAACTATTTGAGCTAAAGGAAAATCTTTATTAGTATAAGAAATGTCATAAGCTTCAAGTGTAATTTTCAAAAATTGCCTTAAATAAAATTAACTTAACTTTGAAGTCAAAGATATAATTTGCATTGATTTCAGCTCCTGAATAGGTAGGTCTAGGTTCAACACTGCTTTTGAAAATACAACCTTTTATTGAAACTGCCATCAATGTCATTGGTCCTGGGGCACATTAAGAATGAATAGACACTGGCTGTCTACATGAGCAGTCAACTATACAGTTGTTACTGGACAGTCATTTAGTACTTGCTTAACCAGGTACTATATGACTGGACGATAACTAGAGTTAGTGTGTAGTCCCATTGGCACATGGTTATTTGATGCTACTGCACAGCAACAATGAGCTTCTGTGTAGTAGCTCATTGCTATTGCTCCATAGTGTTTTGTATAGATGTGCCCACTGAGAATAAAGAGCAGCCATAGAAGTGGTTAGAATAAATTATTAATGAAAGTAGGAATAAATAAAAGAGGGGAGTAGGGTGTAAATATGCATCAGAGCGGGAAGACAATGTGGAGGTTGTAAGTTGTATGGCATATATTCCTCCTTCAGATGGGTGACTTGTTGCTACAGAAGGCAGAAGACAGGGACAGCTATTTTAAATGGCATGATCCTTACAGATATGGGGAACATATACATGTGATGGAATTCTGCTCCGATGCATGCTTAGCAGATTCAATTAACTGAGCTTGCTGCGAATGTGCTGGAGCGTGCTAATTCATACACACCAGCAGCCCCTGCATCACATGTATTAAGCATTCCTGCATTTCAAAATGGTGGTGGGGGTGCTTTAACTAAAGCCCATCAAATAAAATTTAGTTAAGCACCCCCAACACCATTCTGAAGTGCAGGATGCTGAATACACGTGACATTGTGGGTGCTTTAATTAGAGCGGCTCTGAGAGCTGCTCTAATTAAATAGCCCCCTCCCCCTTGGAGCAAGTGTATAGATGCCCTTTAAAAATGGTGTACTTGAGAGCTCCCATGTTGCATCTTCAGCATTTTATTGGCTCCCCCTATGATCTCAGAGGATAAGGCAGTGTTGGACCCATTCTGCAAAGATCAAAGATTAATATGTTTGGTTTTGAGCCTACATTTGCTGAGGGAAACAGGAAAGTTCATTGCTTTACTCATTTGATACTGATCAACTGGTGAACCTGGGATACAACCTCTTCAGTTTATAAAAGAGAGAGCAGTTTTTAGAAAGGCTTTTGCTGTGAGGATTCCATTGGAATACGTGATCCCACCTTGGTCGGCAATAGCTCCAAAAGTTTTGAGAGAATTTTTCTTTTCAGTAAAGAAGACAGTAGGATTTTTTTCTTTACAAGATATATTTGGTTTGTTTAGTACATTGCTTTGGTGCTCTTGGGTGTAATGATAGTTTGCTATTACGCCCAATATAGTTAATATTAATGTCAATTAATATTATTAATATAGTTAATAATAATGTCAATATTACTGAGGTTATCTGTTAATGCTATCTGGTAAATTTGATCTCTATATCTAAGGGAACAGATGCTTTTCTTTAAGATTTTTTAATAATTGAAGGTACTTTATTTAAATCATTTTAGATTTTCTAAAGATGTATATTACTACTCTGCATAAGGCAGTGTGAAAAAGTGTAGTTGGTTTCAGTGGTACAAATGATATGTACAGATTTTACAAATTCAGACATCTGGGTATTTGCTGTGCTTGGAAGATGTGGATTCCTTTGTATTTCTTTTCTTTCCTGCTCTTTAGGATGTTACTTGATGAAAAAATGGTATCATTTTTTAAAATATGAATACTGATTTGAAATCCAGCTAAGGAAGAGAATGTAGCTATTTGTAGTACTGTTTTTTTCTCCTCTGACATTCACGCTGTCTTGGTCCTTGCAGAACTGCTTTCTTTGTAGATTACTGTTTCATGCTTATTTGCCGGTATTTGAATGAACCATGACATGAGGAATGTAAAGGGCCATATTGCTCAGTTCACAGATAGGTGGGAGAGAAGTTAATGGTGGATGATTTGGCAGTAAACAAGCACAAGAACATTTTTCACTTGAATATATCCTTAAACACATATAAAAAAAAAAGATAGGATCCAATTCTGATTTCATTTGAACACCTGTCAGTACAAAGGCTTCAGTTGCGAGTGCTTCTGATTTATACTAGTGCCCCAGTACTAGGTATATAATGCCAGGAAATAACAATGGCACCCATACTGGTGCATCAGAATAGTGTGTGTGTGTGTGTGTGTGGGGGGGGTATATACGCACAGTTTGTTCTAATATACACACAGACACAAATTTTATGTAATTTATAAAAAACCAGGACAAATTGTATGCATTAAAAGATTGAAAAAAGTATATCACAGAAAATAGAGTACAAAGGCTATGCATTTTGCAGCTTCTCAAAAATATTTGCCTTTATACAAAGTAACAGTATCTATTAGAATATGTAATTCAGCTTGAATCACTATTTAATCTTGCTTGTCATTTATAAACTTTCTTAGGCTCTCTGTCAAAGAAATCCCTGTAGATGCCGTAGAATATCAACTTGCCAAAACACCAGCTGAAGCAGGAGGTTGCAGCTCACTGGGATTCTGGTTATTATATGCTTGACTGAGTCATTAGACAGCAGGGAACTGAGCATGGGTTTCAGACAAGGACAAAATAGCTTAGGTAGTACTGATGTCCACTTATGGAGAGTATAAGTCAGTGCTGTTGTCTACCTTTGCTCATATGCGAATGACAAACCAATGTTGGTAGCATAACTTTGAACCTGTGATAAGCAAAAAGCAGATAACTTTCAAATTTTGGAAGAAATCCAAAAGACCTTACAGCCACTTCATTGGTTTACATAATGCAAATAAGATATACTGAATTGAAAACACGCTACTATATATGTTTATCCCAGGTTTAGTTGCCTCTCTGAAATAGTAACATCTATTTCCATGTCTCTGGTTCTAAATTCAATTTAGGTTTATGATTGTAGGACCATAGGAAAGTAGGGCTGGAAGTGACCTCACAAGGTCATCTAATTCATCCCCCTACTCAAGGCAGAATCATCCCCGATTAAACCACCTGTACAGAGTGTTTGTCTAAACTGCTTTTCAACGTAGAATTGAGGGTCTATGTGAAATCAGAATGGAATCTTTGTCCAATTCTTAGCTGATAGGATTCCATATCATAAAATTCAAACCAATTCAAAAGGCAGACCTTTTGGCAATCTCATCATAAAGACTAAGGATTCATTGGATATGAAGATAACCTTAAAAGTGATTTATTCAAGTCATAGCTGAGGTACATTTAGTACTGCTTATGCAAGAAAAGATTAGTTTTCGGCACTGAGTGTCCATCACACTAGGGAGATTAAGGGGGATAGGACAGAATGCCATTATTTTGAGATTCCATACCATGAACAGCACCACAGTACAGGTTCCCTTCACTCTATGCTGTACACGTGCTCCTGGAAAATGGTGCATAACTCGAATTTGCATAAAGGGAATCTACTTTACAATGTAACTAATACATTCCAAGACCTTGACTGTACTGACCCCAGACTCATTTCTATTACTTTTACAAGACAATTTTGGTACTCGCCAACAGCAAACAATACACACAAGCACAGGGCGCTATTGTAATGGGGGGTGGCAACTACAGAAACACAACACAGACAATGAGTGAGGAGCACAGATACACACAGGAGAATATATTTTCGTGTCAGTCCCACAATGCACTGCACAAAGCAGATGACTGCAGGATTCTACCACACCGATCGCATAAGAGTGAATTTGCTTTGCATATAACAAAATTTTGGTATAAAAAAGGTCATCGCATAAAAGTGAATTTGCACATATAGAACCTGCATAAAGCGAGAGAAACCTGTATCTGAGTAAGAGTTGTAAGCCTTAAGCCATTAAGAAGTTTCCTCACTCAGTGTTAACCATCCTCTCATATTCTATGCACAGAGGAGGAGTCTCACACTAAGACATCTTTATTTTTTTTTAATACGGCCAGAGAAAGGAAAGCAGTATGGCACTTAGTCTGTAAAGGGAGTAGCTCAATCATGGAATTTAGTGCCCTGCAATCAAAGACAACTATGTTATAGATGTTAAATCCATAACAGTCCACACCTACATTCATTCTGGCTGCTCCCATGCACCACTAGCCATAAAGTAGTCCCTATCATCTATAGTGACCAAAACACCGAAGGGCCTCAAAAATTAGTGTACCACTGCAGAAGAGACTAAAGTTACTACCAAAGCTTTGGACCTGTACAGTGGCATGGATTTTGTTAAGTGAAATATGCCCAGTTTATACTACAGGGGTTTTCAACCTTCAGCTCATATACCCTTTTATATTTTTTTCTTGTTTTTAAGGGGTAGGGGGCAGATAGAGGCCCCAATGGTGAGGGAGGGAGGGGAGCTTGGGTGGGGGCAGGCGCTGCACAGCCGGGGCGGAGTGAGGGACAGAGCAGAGCAGCTCATCTGGAAGGCACATGTGGGGGGGGGGGCACATGCCCCCCCAGATCTGTGCACGGGGTGGAGGCAGCTGCTTCTACAAGCTAGACTCTACAACCCATCCTGCTGCCAATGCCCCAAGAGCCATGCAATGACACGTGCCTTCTGCCACCAGGTGGGCAGGGGACAGACACACATACACATGCAAATGCAAACACACACACTCCAGCAGGTACGTATGTGTGGGTAAAAGGGGCAGGGCAGGGGAAAGAGAAAGGGCAGATTGAGACACCCACAGTGCAGGAGGGAGTGGGGCAGTAGGAGCAGGGGTTGGGGGGGAAGCACTGCCTGGCCAGCTGAATGCAAGGGGGTGCTTGCACGTGGTGGCCAGTGCCACCACCCAGCATCCTGCACCACCACCCATCACCCTGTGATGCCACTGTTGCCTGCTGCCCCACATCACTGCACCCTACTTTCCCAAGGCTGGTTGCATGTGTGGCTCATGCAGCCACCACCACTGGACCACCCCGCTTTCTCATGGCCGGTTGCATGTGTGGCTCCATGGACTGCTGATGGGTGGCATGTGATTGGCTAGGCATGAGCCACACATGCAACCAACCATAGGCCAGGTGGCACCTGTGCAGCCTGCAGAGGGGTGCCACTGCCCTTGCTCCCCCTGGCCCTGCTCCTGGGAGCAGGCACAGAAACACACTTACCCCCCTGCCCACCACTGAGACACTTGCAGCTGTGCAGGAAGGAGTGGCCACAACGCCTCCTCACTGTTGGCTAGTGGCCGAGGGTGGTAGCCCGTGGTCAATCAGGAGAGCAAGCTGAGGTGTGGGGTGGGGAGGTGCTGTGATGTACCACATGGGGTTGGCAGCACCCAGTGCACCCAACCCCTCCCCTGGGTAAAAGGTGAAGTGTGGGAATGTGGTGGGGGAGATGCTGCCACCATGCCCCAGGGTGTACTGCATCCCCACCCACCTGTATGTACCCCTCATGACCTGTCTAAGTACCCTTATGGGTACACATATCTCTGGCTGACAACCCCTAGTATAAAAGGAGGTAAATCATGCCACATGCTTCAGAGGTATGTGTGGGGACTGGGGAAAGGGTTCCAAATAATAAATACTCCTTGGGTGTGTCTACACATGCTATTAATGCTATAAAGGCTTACTGGGTGCATCTACACATGACGCTATGTTGCTGTAGCAATGCACAAGGGCAACATAGTGTTGGCAGGCAAAAACCACAATGCTGTAAGCTACATCGCTGTACCAATGTATTCCATTATAGTACATTGCTATGGTGATGAAACATCTAAAAATAACTGCACAGTAGATACAGTACAGTAAGACTGTTATTGCACCATCATTCCAAAAGAAAGTACTAAATGACAACGCAATAACAACAGTGCTGTAGGGGCACATGTAGATGTGCCCACTGTGCAGCAAAATACTGTGCAGTAAGCCTTCCCTGGAAACAGCCCAGTACAGGGCTGCTCCTACACTGCTCTGGTCCTCTGCAGTAGCTAGCCTGGTCCAGGGTGCTAGCACAGGGCCCACTCCTGATGTGCACAGGGCCAGGAAAGCTCTGTTGGCTGCAGTGGCAGCTGTCTCCTGGCCCTGTGCACATTTGGAGGGGTCCTGATATGGAGGGGGCTGGAAGACAGCTGCTGCTGCAGAGCTCTCCCAGCCCCTTGCACATGGGGACAAGCCCTGGACCCAGTGGGGCTTCCCTGTTCAGCTGGGGACTGGCAAGGAGCTGTCTCACTTCTGGGGCAACTCCCAGCCAACCCCTGGCTGGGTGGGCTGGCTGGAATAATCTTCTCTACAATCTGATACTCTCTGAGGTCGCCCATATGACTGACAACCCAGACTTCCCCATCCATAGAGATTTAAAGAATGTCCCAGCTCTTTGCTTGGTCTCCTGGGGACCTTTGTGGATGTGTGTAAAAGCCCTTGTAGGACATGACAGCACAGCAGCTTTTAGGAAAGTGTGGAATGAAACAACCATTCAGAGTGAACATCTAATTTCTGACCCAACAATGAAGCCTCCTGATTTTGTGAAACAAGCGGAAGGCTCTAAAATCAGATATGAGCTGGGCATGATTGCTGAGGTCACTTGATGCACAAATGGTGTATTAGGAGGTCTGTAAAATGTGACTGTGGGAATCCTGACCAAACTATGAACCATATAAAAACACTCTGTCCTCTATATAAATTTGACAGTGACATTGAAGAGATACATTCCCTTTCCTCAAGAACATTAGACTGGTTAATTAACCTTAAGCTGGACTTACATAATTGTTGCTCCAAGTCAGCCGTATGAAAGAACAGGATGGCCTCTTTCAGTATAGACCAGTGTAATCTCCCATTTATTTGGCTTTATATTCACCTTACCATTTCAGTGTTAATTTCCATTGTCTGTATTTTACATAACATTTTCTCATGAGGTATAGTATCCAAATCAAGCATTTGTCTTCATGGCGACTGGTGCCACCTTAGTCAGGGGGGGATGTGCCCCCCCAGCGGCCAATCTTGCCAACTGGGGGGGTGGCTCCCATGGCCAATCTTGCTGACTGAGGCAGGGGGTCCCCCTGTGGAAAAACTCACCGACTGGGAAGCGGCCATTGAGCTCCCGGAAGTGGCCACGGCACTACATCCGGTGCTCCCACTTCCTGGCTGATGCTCGCAGCGGGGCACCAGCGCTCCCCCCTGCCCCCCCTGCCCTTTGCCCAAATAGGGACTGTGGCCTGTCATGGGGTACACCACTGCTTGTCTTAATATTTTTGCAATGCCTAGGTGATAGCTGTTCAAAAAAAACTGGTTGCCTGTAAATCTATTTTAAGTAGGGAACTGTGTTTCATTAACAGAAAAAACATACTTTCACAGGCCTATAATTTAATATTTCAGTTTTCCTAGAAACTTTGCAGCTCCACTTGGCCAGGCATTTCAGTCTTTTTCCCAAACATTAGCAAATTCAGACTATTTTAGACTAACATGGGGAGTTATTTCTAAAACCAAAGAGCACTCACAGAGCACAATTTCCCAACTGTGCCTTCTTCTTTAGAACAAGGGGGCTGTAGCATATCCCTCTGCCTCATCTGCCTCAGGGTGACACAGAGTTCAGCCTCTGGATTAGAAGATACATACAGTGGAACAAGGCGTGCAGAACAAGAAAAGAAAAGGTATGCTGGTGCAAATGTTTAATTTCTCCCTCATGATGCTTCCTGCTGAATTCAGGATAGAAATGATGCAGCCAATTCTTCTGACATGTCAGCATGCTTACCTGACAGAGCACCACTGTAACAATACAAGGTATTTTCTGTCAAGGTGCACTTCAGTTTCATACCTCTCTTTACTGTTCTGCTGCTTGTCTACCGAGGACAAATGAAGATTTGCCTTGGAGATAAATTCTTACTCCCATAAACCTTAGTTCTACAGGTTTCAGTCCAGCCTTTGCTGCTCTAGCAGAAGAAGTGTTGCCAGTTTGTTAGTCACACCCTTTTGGTTTAATAAAACTGTAGGTCCCCTTTTCTGCAAATAAGGCAAACTTGAAGGTATCTATTTCTCTGAAAATCACCTTCTCCACAGGCAATCAGTAAGGTTCATGAAATAGAAAAAAAGATTTTTTACACAAGCACGATAAATTATTTACAGAAGCAAATGTAGGTTGTTGAGACAAAGTGCAAGTAAATAAACATAAAAGTGGTATCTCACCTTGTATTTCTTACGAAACACAGAACCTTTTTCTGCCCAGAAAACTGTCCCACTCTATCTTGACAGAACTTTCCTACAAGCAGCATCTCAGATTGCAGTCCCAGTTTTAGCCAATGGTGGAACTAGATCACCCTAGACCTATGATTTCTAGACCCCATTTGTCTCATTCTGCACTTCTTAAATACTATGACCTTATCTACCAATTTATATTCTTCTATGCAGTTCTCACATAGGAGTAGGAGCATGTGTATGTTACACAGATTATTTCTTCCCCCAGTTACACTTCTATCTGTCATGCTAAGGGTTACCCCTGATTCACAGTTATATTTAAGATGTAGAGAAATATTTATATCCTTTCAGATAAACTGATAATCATATTTCCTTTACTGTCAAGAATGATACAGAATTTCTATTATTCAAGTATGATATGGGATTTCTTACTCTGTTCAAGAATTAAAACTATCAGTCCCTAATGAGATTTCTTCTAGGTTTTTGTGTCCTGAAAATGGATTCCTGCAAATGAGGGCTTTTCCTTTGAAATGTAAACCACAAGTATTTGAGATTGGAACTTGTATCCAAATATACATCCCCAAATCTCTGACTGGCCAATATTCATAGTAATCATAGGTACGTCTTTCAGGGATTGGGATTCTCGCTGAAGTGTGAATAGCTATATCTGGTCTGGGGACATTCCTGGTACTAGAATTGGCAAGCACATGACTATTTCCAGTTATGCTATAAAAACACCAAAATATATTCAAATCAAATATCATGCCTCATTCTAATATAATAAAAGCCTTAGTCTGCCTGTCCGCCTGTAATGCTGTGGGCCAACTGTGCATGCGCTGCTGAGAGGGCACACACTAATTGGCTGTGAGGGTCTGGAGTATTATAGACTGAAAGGATGAGGGAGCAAGGGAGCCGATGCACCCTCCCCACCCCCCCAACAACAGCTGGGAGGGAGGGGGAGGTGGTGAGGAAGAGGGGAGGAAGGGGAGCGGGAAGGGAAAGGGGAAGTGGAGGTTTCCAGTGGCAGTACCCCCCTCACTGCCACCCCCCCCCCCGGCCCTGACAGCAGGTGGCAGAGAGAGGGAGGTGGCAGGGAGAGAGGGGGAGGAGGGGAATGGGAGGCAGGGTGGTGGTGTTGCCTGCCACCAGGTGTCAGTGACCACTGCTGCATGCAATCTCTCTTCCCTCCTGTTTTTGGGAGATGTGGCAGTGGGGTGGAGTGCCAGAGGGTGGGGGGGTGTATGGGGCTGGATGTGGGGGGTATGGGAAGATGCAGGGGGGAAGTGGGAGAGCACATGGGCTGGAGGTGGAGTGCTGGATGGCGGTGCTCCATCTCCACCCACCCCTCCCCCTTCCCCGGTCATTCATGATGGGCAGTTTGCTAGTACAGTCATAAAAATGATACAACTGAATATATCTCACCATTAACTGCATACAGATACCAAGAACTAAACTAAATTTAATTCAGGACAGTATTTGTACATGACACTACCAACCCAACATAAATCCTGCTTCTGGCTGGGTTTATGACAACCAACATTAAAGAAGTGTCCAATCCAGATGCATTAGATGGTTAGCATGACTCACTGAACCAGCACTTTAAGGCAAGTGGTACTAGAGATTGAAGCTGATGGGGAAACAAGGTCCCTACAGAGATGACCAAGGCTTCTAGCAAGTAACCCAAATATCAATGAGATAACTTTGTTTGGTTTAACACCAGTTATCTGGTATTTCCAACATTTGTATCTGAAAAGAACCAAACTAGGAGTCACTAATGATAAATAGCTAATAGAAAATGAAAAAAATGAGATTCAGAGAGCTTAGGTCTTTGTCAGACTTTCCACCAGCACAACAGGTCAGCAGTATACACATGCACTCTGTCTACCGTCCTAGTTGGCAGTCATCCTTTGAATGCATTTTAAAAGTGGTTGAGAAAGTGATAGAGAACAGTGAAGGCCAAATTCTATGCAACACATTGGGTATCTAGTGGACTTTGTTACCTAACTGCAATTCTAGTCTATTTTTGTGAATCACAAAAAAGCGGCAATGAAGAGAAGGACCCAGCCACCTTCTGTATTACCATTTTGTCAGGGACTAGAGTCAGGTAGAAGAGGATCATACTTAGGTGCCTAAGCCCATTTATGCATAGGTAGCCTAGTAAGTAGAAAAGAATCTACATGCACATAAATGCACATGAAAAATGAGACGTAAAGAAGAAACAGATGCTGATATGAACCAAAGTTAAATGGAATCAGGAGATCCATTTCTAGTATTCTACTGTATCATTTAATGGGGATTAAACCAGTGGTGATTGCTGGTGATTACCCACAAACCCTACAAAATGTAATATTCTGACAAGAATTTTGATAAAATATCTGAATATAATGTAGAATCTTACTACTGTTTTATGATTCTATAGTTTTGTAAAAATATTATAGTATGCACACCCTATTGACATTTTTACTCCCACTTCTGCTATCAGTGAGTCAGTCCTTCACAGCCTATTTTTAAGTTTTCAAACACCTTTTGTGCCACTCCTTGTTCATTGTAGGAGCTCTGCAAAGCTCCCTCAATGTCCTCCTCCAAATACTTTTCTAAAACTTAATCTTTACTTTCCAAAAACTAAGAAGTGGTTAGGTAGCTGGTGTGCTTTGATAATGTTGCCCACCCAAAGACTTTTTTTTTCTTACTTGACAATAAGCAAACATTTTACTGACAACAAATTTTTTGAATTACATATGTTTTTACTGATACACATATTAGATAATGTAAATGTAATTCTGTTGCTATGCCCTGCTGGGCTTCCAAGCCCCTGTTAGAAGGGTTGGGTTCAGGTTTAGGGGTTTAACACCAACCATAAGTAAAAAACATTGGTTGTCAGTAAAAAGATGCCTTAGGTTAACAACACTGTGAGTGCAGCAATGGTTTTACACCACACTGTCTCCACCTGAGTAGGCCTCCATTTACCCTCTTATCTTGATGTCCCTGACAGCATCCTACACTCTGATGTTCCCTCCACCCCAGCCCACCTCAGCTCAGCCCTCCTCTCCACATCCCAGCATGGACCCCCAAAGAACCCTAACAGTATTACAGGACTGGACACAGCAGCAGCACATGACTAGAGTGGGAGAAGGTCTACAGAGCCCTGAGGGTATTCCTTTATAGTGCTGCACTCCATCTCAGACAGGAGATGTCATTGCTCTGTTCTGTCTAGCCTTCAGTCACATTCTGGCTGTCTAGCTTTTTTTCCAGGAGGGAGCTTCAATCAAGCAGACAAGTAACTTTGTATTTTTATGGCTGGCTCAAATTTATTTATGAACTTTATGAGAAGCCATTTTTAGCTTAATATTTTACTGACTGCTTTTAAATTTACAGACAGTAGGGAACCCTGTGCTTTGACTATACCATATGTTTTCTAGCATGATCTCATCATTATCTTTTGTTTATTGGTTTGTCTGTTATATCCACATCTTACACTGATACAGTGGATTCCTCATATTGGAATCACTTTGGGAAATGGTGATTTGATTCTATTTACCAGCTGATTCCATTATAGGAGACCCATTTTTTTAAGAACACAGATACTCCTCCCTAACAGCCACCTGTCCCTGCTCATGCCTCTCACTCTCCCCACAACCCCCCAGCCCTGTTAGTGCCCCTCGCCCCTCCCCAGCCCCCTGGAGGGGGCCCCCAGCTGCCAAGGCTATGAGGCCAGGGACTCAGATCCACAGCTCCTTTCCCCTGGCAGGAGGTAGCGGCCACTGTAATGGAGCAGAGCCTGGCTCCCCACCTGCTGCTGCCTACTGCGGGCTTGGGTGATGGGGGTAGGGCCAGCTCCCTTGTGTGGCACAGACTCCTGGAGGGGCAGAGGTGGGTCAGCACCCCCAAGATCTGTGTGTGGGGTGGGGGAGAGGTCAGGTGCAAGCAGTGAGGGCAGGGGCACAGGTTTGTGCCCTTTAAAGCTACTGCACCTGTGGCCCCATCCCACTCCCCACTTGGGCCCCAGCCCTGCCACCTCCCTCCCTCCCCTCCCTCCTTATGGGGTCTTAATCTCACCCACACTTACCTGTAGGAGCTGCTCTCTGGGTTTTCTGGGGCTATGTGCATATACAGTACTTGCACATGGCACCCCATGCCTGACCGCCCTCCTCCTGCTCCCTCCCAGCCCCCTGCAGGCTGGCCCCCTGCAGCTCCTCACAGAACTGCAAAATCCCAGGGCTTTTCAGTAAAAGGATTCCAAAAACCAAAAACTGTGATTCTAATATGAGCAATTTTTATATTCAGTAATACACAAATGGTTTAGGTTTTCCAATATTGATTCAAATAAGCACCTGATTCTATTCATCAGTGATTCTATAAAGCAGAATCCACTGTATTTCATGTTACCTTTTGAGTGTAATTTCTTTGGGGAAGGTATTGTCTTTTCAATTTCTGTTTGTACCATACAGATAAATAAGCCACTCATTTTATTCTTATATCTTTGTACTGCAGTAGTTTATAATGGTATTCCTATACCCCCCACCTATTTCACATTCCTTCATAATGCTCGCACCTTATAACAAACACACCATGGGTCTGGTCCTGCAAGATACCTAGTTTCTCATGAAAGATACATACATGAAATTGAACAGCACCCAGCACTCTCCAAGCTATAAGCAGTATCTCACTGGGTTTGGTGCCATGTATGGAAAGTATGTATTAAAACTCTGATTTCACAGATGGGGACTTAGGGATCATGGCAACATTAAACAATTTACTTATGGTCATAGAGGAAGTCAGTGAGATTAGACCTCAAGACTTCATTGCTCCCACATCTGTGCTATTAGATCACTAGGCCATAATTTGGTACAGGCATAAGAAGAAAGAAAAATCGTGTTTATTATGTCTATATTCTCATGCTGGTGAATGAGCCATAAAACAGACTGAAATGAACCAGTCTGAATCTTTCATTGTCATAACAAGGAATGACTGAAAGTAAGACACAAAAACAGGGATTAAATTACTAAATAGCTTTATGGAAATCCTTTAGGAAAAGATGGAACACGACACACTAAA
This sequence comes from Crocodylus porosus, assembly GCF_001723895.1. Lineage (NCBI taxonomy): Eukaryota > Metazoa > Chordata > Crocodylia > Crocodylidae > Crocodylus > Crocodylus porosus. Next base: position 13,430,370 of record NW_017728912.1, read on the forward strand.
ATTCATGCAGCTAAAAAGGAAATATAATAGAAGCTTGATATTGTACCTGTTCATAACAACACTTCAATATAACCAGCAGCTTTTATGATCTGATTAAGAGTCCACAAGCACAATTACTCATGTAGCATAGGTTAACAGACTCCTGAAAAGAGCTCCAGGCCTGTAACTTGAAATCAACTAATAATTCAAACAATCAACCTACTTTATTAAAGCTGACTCATTGGTAAGATGGAAAGTAAGATGGAAATTATCTGAGGAGAAATAGAAACTACAGATAAAAAGGAAGGAGGGAGGAAAAGGGAGGGAGAAAAGTTGGGGAGAAGAGAGAAAGAGGCTATGTAGTATGTGTGGGGGGGTGGTTGTGGGGGGTGGAGTGGGGATGCAGGGTGGTAGCAGGGGAGGGGAAAAGTCCAGCATGAAGGGAAATGAAACTTCTGTCTGGGAGAAAGTAATTTAGCTTTATGAACAGCTGCCTCACAGAGGGTCAGGCATATGAGCAATTAAAATTAAACAAGTTGATTTTAATATGCCTTGGTAACTTTGATTGATCTTACAGAGTTGCTGTTGACTGTACATCAAGAAACAATTTAGGATCCAGTTTAAAACAAAGTTTATAATCCTTGTTTAATGGATTTTAGTACCTCAGGCAATACAGTGCTGTAAAAATGATTAAAATGTGCCCTGTCTCTGTGTAATCAATAAAACTTCCCGCTATTAGACTGGTTCAGTTCCAGAGACTCTTCAGCATGCTCAGCAGTGCTGTATCTGTAGAATTCCAAAGAAGTCATCTATCATTATTTCTATACACAGGATTCATTAGACATCTCATCCTTCAGCTTATTAGCACTGAAGTCAGCCAAACAATCAAATCAAAAGGTCACCTCTTTACAAATATGTAGTTAGACCAAAACATACATCAAAACCTTAACAGAAATCTGTCAAAATAGCATGCCTGGGATGGATAGAAAGTTGATGTGGGACATTCAAAAAGGAGATTGGAAGGAGTCTATAATGGAGATTTGGGGAACTTACTTTGACATTCTCGAGGAAGTCTTATGTTACAGTAAGAAATGGGTTAAGAAATGGGTCAGATAACTTATTAGAAATGGGACTAGAATTAAAAACTCCACAACCCCTTAAGTCACAGAAATGCTGTTCTTCATGCTCTATGAAATTTTATTTGAAATCTTTACAAACTAAAGGGCAAATCACTTGGCTGAGGAGTCTATTTTTGAATTTTATATTTCTTTAACAAGTTTACATAAACTATGCTGAGTAGGTTTCACAAAAGGCCTTGCCTCATTTATCATTAATCTTGAAAATGTGTCATAAAACGTTTCACAGCAGAATGGTGATATGCAAAGTTTTATACAGCCTCTTCCACCTAAAAATAAATGAATTACAATAATCAATACTTTTTTCTTGCATTCTCTACATCTGTTTTTAAATAAGTAAACTTTTTGCTTTCTGCCTGCTCCTTATCTCACGAAAATCAATGGGAGTACTGTCATTGATTTCTTGGGGAATAAGATTGAGTCTTTTTTGATTCACTTTGGAAGAAAAATATACTTAAGTATTACTTCTCCCAGAAAAAAAAGGACCAGTAACAGGAGCTTCTACATTATTCAGTTTCTTCTGTTACTCAGAATGTATGCATTGCTCACGGTTCAAATCTTTCAATAGGAGTTTTGTCTGAGTAAGGACTGAAACTTTGTTGACTTCAGTGGAACTACATCAGTCATGAATTTGACCGTAAGTATGGAGTGCAGAATTTGGCCTAAGGGGTTTGCTCACAAAGCACAATAAAAGAATCATCCCTAGTTTCTTTCTATTTTTGCTTAAATATGCACAGGACTATCCATTTGCTGAGATAATAATTGCACTGTATCCAAAAATACAGCATGTTAATACAGACAGAATGTAAATTTGCTGGGGACTGGACTTCCATCTACTGAATGACATTTCTGGTGGTATTCTGCTTCTGGGATATGAACTTAAAACTTGTGTTCATAAGCAGTCATTAAAATAAAGTGCATTGCTCAAAAGTTTAGAGAAAGAAGGAACAAAAGGGGAACAAGAATAGTCCATGTTCATTCATTTTAAAATTCAACAGAAAGGTATATTTAGGTAAATAATACTTTTTGGTAAGTGAGTATCTTTTTGGAACCATATTATTCTCTTGCACATAAAAATGCTTTTCAAATGTCTATATATTATGTTACCTTTGCAACATACAGAAATGACCTCATAATTTTATTCCGTGGGTTCTGCCCATACGAAATATAATTCAATGGTTAAAGTCAGAAGAACTATAACAACACTAGATACCAGGGACATCACAAAACAGTCATTCAATAGCTTCTTAAAGCAAAATGGGCTGAAAAGTGATGATTATAAGACAGTCTATGTGTTGGTCTGCCCATGAAAATAATGCTAAATAGATAGAGTCTGCTGCATGTTTTCATTTTGTTAAATTTGTTATAAAACATATAACATGTGTTATGTTTCCATTCTGTTAAAGCATCACCATGACAATTGATCAGAATTTTAAACATCTGCATTTTTATTCCATTGATTTATTTTCCCAACATTTCTAGAAAGGACAAATCATAATCAGCTAAGAAATGGATTTGGTTATGACAATATACTGGAATCTGATAAAATCAATAAAAGCGAATACCAAGAGATTCTCAATTAGTGATTCACAGGTTGCATAGGAGAAAGTCAGTGATTTCACGCAGTGCTTGAAACTCATGGAAAAAAAATGTATTCTGGTTCAGTGCCAGAAAGATACCAGATAGGTGTGCTCCCAAAAGTGGCGCTGCCATGGTTCTATAAACTCAAGACTCAGAATGCATGCTATACTTCACAGATAGATTAGGACAGAGGGTCTCCCTAAATGCTGCTGCCACTTTGGTTTTGAGGTGAGAAAGGTACAACTGCTTATTGTTAACCCAATTCTTCTTGTCCTTTGGAAAATTCATGGTAATTCTTGATCAAAAGAAATTCTACTTAGCAAGGAAACCTTCAAGAAAACAATATTGATAGTAACTGCAGAAGACAAGCTCATATAGCTGCCAACCCAATAATTTTTTTTTTATTGACAATCTGCAAACTTTTTACTTATAACTAAACTGTTTTAATGACTTAACATATTTCATGGTGTATAAGTCAAAGTTTGAATCCAAAATATTGACCCTTAAATTTTCACCTTGACTTATACATTGTATCTAGGGCCTGGCCTGACCAGCATGCAGGTTCCAGGCAGGGCTGGTGCTGCCATTGCTACTGCCACTGGGGTACTCAGCTTCCCCAGCATCCAGTGGCTCCTTGACTCTCTGCTGCAATGCTTGGGGTATCAGGTAGGGAAGTGGTGGGGACGGGGGAGCTGCAGTGCAGAGTGTGGGACTGAGGTTGGTGGGAGCACTTGGCTGGCACGGCCCAGGCAGTGCTGGCCCTGGTCCCTATGAGTGGTGCTTCCTGGGCCATGCCAGCCTAGTGCTGAGCCTAGCCCTGGCCTCTGTGTTCACTAAGCCTGGCCCTGGCCCCATTCCCTGAGAGCAGCTCAGCCTGGGCTGTGCCAACTGGGCACTGAGGCAGGCCCCAGCCTCTCTAGCGGCACTGGTTTCACATGTGTCCATCCCCCAGCTATCCTGCTGGGATATATAGCTATCCCATAGGGACCCTATGTTTCTGATCCAAAAAGTTAGGTTGACATATACACCAGATTTACGAAATCCTAACTTTTTAATCAGAAAAATGGGGTCAACTTATACACTGCGCCAATATGTACACTGTGAAATATGGTAGGTTTTTACTGATGTGTGTTACATAATATAAATTTAATCCTTCTGCCTGGACAAGGGCTGGGTTAAATTTAGGGGTTTAACACCAACCACAGTAAGAAAGTTTGGTTCTCACTAAAATGTTTGTATAGATAATCAGTAAAAAAAATTTATTGGATTAGCTTGACTGCAGAGATAATTTTACATGGTGCTTCCCACAACCCAGGGGTCCCTTACTGAACCCCATACCCCAATAACTCTGATCACATGTTGTGCCATGCTGCATGTCCCCACTACCCCCCTCCCTCCAAATCCACCCTACCCATTGTGGCATGGAATGCTAAAGAAGGACTACTATGTCCCTACCTGTGACCCAACATCTGCAGCATATGTCTGAGGGGAGGAGACTATGGAGAGTACTATGAGCTACCAAATCCTGAGCAAATGCTCTCTGCAGGGTACTGTCCCATTTAGATACGAGGTGGTATTATTGTGCTCTGTCTATTCATCTAACTTGCTTTTATTTTCTTTTCAATGAGGGATCTTCAGTCTAGTGCCTGATTGCTTAGGTTATTTTATGGATGCCCCCCTTTTTTCTTTTTATGGATGTTACGGATATGTGCTTTTAGCCTTTTTTTTTTTTTTTTTTTTAAGGACTGTCCATAAATTTACAGACAGCTGGCAATCCTGTCATACAGGCATTTAGTAGCAAAAGTTATCTGGCAACATATGTCTACTGCACCTACTCCTGTGAAATGTACAGACACTCATATGAGTAAACCTCTTTAAAAAGAGCAAATGATATACCTTGATTTTTTTTTCCCCATATGGAAAACAATGGAAGTCTGGTTTATCTGAAGCTACTGTAAGACTACACAAATATTTGGAAAACCTTCCAAGGGGCGCATCTACATGAGCTGCTTAATGTGTAGTCGATTAATCTACTGTGTGTTAATGCATCACAGCAAAAGCTGTTCTCATTTTCTAATGTGCAGCAGAATTATTCTACTGCATATTAAGCATCATGAAAAGACTATGCACCATTGCTACTGTGCATTAGAACCAGCTAGTGTGCATTTATGTAGTACCTTATATTAGAGGTCTTAAACTTAACGCACAGTAGCAATAGGGCATTAATACACATGTAGATGCACCCAAGAAACAGTTACCATGCTAGTTGGAAGGATGTATCAACTAGAGTTCTATGCAGAGGTCTACCTTGGGCCTCTTACTATTCAATATTTACATTTATCACTTAGGTCATGGAATGGAGAGCACTCATTAAATTTTAGATTATACTAAGCTGGGAGGCATTGTGATCACTTTAGAGGACAAGATTAAAATTCAAAATAAGTTTGAAAAATCGGAAACTTAGTCTGAAATAAATAGGATGGACTCCAGTAAGGATGAGTGCACAGTGCTACACTTAGGAAGAAGTAACAAAGTACAATAATGCAAGATGGAGAATAAGTAGCTATTCAACAATTTTGCAGAAAAGGATCTGGGGCTTCTTGTAGAACATTAACTGAATGTGAATCAAAGTTGTGACACAGTGAAAGAAAGAATGTTTGGATATGTAACAGAAATGTCATATGAAGGACAGGTGAACTAACCTTTTTGCTGTATTCAGAAATGGTAAAGCACAGCTTAAACCAGGCATCCAAATTTTTGGTATTATTTTTGAAGAAGGTGAGGACTAATTATAGGTAGTCCTGAAAAGAGCAACAACATTTACAGAAGTTTAGAAACATGACCTGGGCAGAAAGAGTGAAAGAGTTGGTTTGCTTAGTCTGGAGGAGATTGAGGTTAAACATAAAAAAGACAAAAGATCTTAGTAAGCAAAAGATTTCAGCAATGAGGAAGGTAATAAATTGCTCTTTGTGTCCACTAGGGCTAGAATGAGAAATAATGGGCATAAACTGCAGCAAGGGAGATTTAGGTTAGATATCAGGAAAAGATTTCTAACTGAAAACACGGTTAAGTATTGGAATAGATTACCTAGGGATGCTGTGGGATATCTATCATTGTATGCTTTAGAGAGCAGGTTAGACAACATCTGCCAGGAGTGGTTTAGATATAGTTGATCTGGCCTTTGGATAACAGGATGGATTAGATGACCTCTTGAGGTCCCTTCTAGCTGTATTTTCTATGATTCAATGTTGTTATTAAAAACCAAGCTTGAACAATGCTGTTAACACTTTTTGTCCATCTTATCCTTAAGCGTCCGGGACACAGCGTACCTCATAAGATGGAGCTTACCCTATTACCTTTTCCGACTGAGGTCCCATCAGAGTTGATAAGGGCTTCCCTGACAGTAACCTCAGAAATTATGGCTATTTGCAATTTGATCACACACACACACACACACAAAATTCTGCCATCTTATTTTCCTATTGTTTGAAGATTAGGTAGGGAGTATGCCATTTGGGGCTGCCAGCAAGCCAAGATGACTGCAACCTCCACCCCTTGCCACTGACTGGCTTTGAAAGCTGTCTGCCATATGACCCCACCCCTCACCACCAATTGGTAGCAAAGGGTGGGGTCACATGATAGATAGCCTTTGCAGCCAATCAGCAGTGAAGGGCAAGGCCCTTTGATGGACAACCCTCACCACCAATTAGCGGTGCAGGCTAGGACCACCAGGGCCCCTTGGCCAATCAGAGGCATGGGGTTTCTGCTGCACTTCACCCACAAAATGGCTGCCAGGCCCATGATCTGCCTGCAAAATCAGCCAGCAGACCCCTCAGCTTTGGCAGATCCTTAGTAATAGTTGCTCCTCATCCTTACAGTTCCCCATAGTAAAGGTCATATTATATTCCTCCTATTGGGTATTTTCCAAATCCCTAAAAAGTCAGTTTTTTTTTTTAATACTGTCATCTAAACCTCAAGACTGAGTCACAAAAAAATTGCAGAGCTGGAAGACCCACCCACCTTTCATATCAACAGGTTTTCAGGGACTCGAGTAGAGTGCAATAGAATCCCACTTAGGCACCTAATCAGTGGAACAGATTCTGGCCTTAGGTCTTCAGACAGCTAAGAAGAAATTAATAATGGTGATTTAGGCACAGGGTCCTTAAGGCATGGTTCAGCAAAGTGCTCACACATTTTAACTTTAAAGATGAGTAGTTCCATTGAACTCAGTGAGACTACCCGTATGTTTAAAGTTAGACACAGTGCTTAAGTGCTTTGAAGGATCAGAACCTTTATAAATAGTTAATTAATGCAACAACAATAATAGTACTGCAATGGGGAAAACTCACTGTAGAAAGCCGATATATTCTTTCAGTGAACTATAAAGTCATTTGGAACCTAACCTCTGCAGCCCAGTGGAATTACAGACCTTTGGCAGTGAAGGAACAAAACAGACCAAAGTTTAAATATTAAAAAAAGCTTTTATTCAGGGAGAAGAAGAAATGAAAGAAGGTTATTAAGATCTGGTTAAAGGCAACCATGCAGCATGAATTTTAGAGGAAAAATATCTTTAGACATAGAGCTCTTGAGGCCTGGAAAACAGAACAAGAATACATTGTCTCACCTTTTTTTAAAAGAAAAGGTACCTAGTACACACATTAAAAATTGTATAATCTACCAAGTATTATTACTAATATTTATTTTGACAGGAACATTCAGCCTGTGATTGGTACTTTCTGAATGCCCAATAAAGGAGGTTTCTGATCCCAAAACATGCAATTTAAGAGCAGAAAATGCTTCTTAGTTTAGTTTAGTTTTTGAAAGGAAGAGTTCAGTGGAAAGAAAATAGAAACAATAGGTATATTTTATACAGGCCAATATCATTCATTGTAAGCAGGATGGAAATCAGTCTTTTGAGAAGAACTTAATCTGAAAAGGTTTTTCCTGTTGAGGCCAGAGAATGAGGGAATGGGTTTTGTACTATTCACTGGGGCCAAAGTAGACAAGGGCAAACATTTGTTGAGAGGCTTATTAGAAAGGCAAGTAACATTAGTAGACCAGAAAGGATGGAGATATGAAGATTAATCAGGGAGAGTAAGTAGAGAAGGATGGAGATGTATATGTTATTACAGGTGACAACAAGAGCTTAAATATGGTAGCAGATGTGAAGCTTTCAGAAGGACTTGACAAGGGGAAATCACACAATGTGATAAATTGGTAATGATGAGTTTAGTGGATCCGTGAGTGTATACTGATGAGGGAGAACATACATATGTGTAGGAGTCCAGAGAGAAGGTCACAGTGACCATGGAAGAGTTAATGAGGCAAGAAAAACTGACTTCTGATTTTCTGATCCATGTTAATGGGATTGACAAGAGCCACTTTTATGTAGCGATCCCTGGTAACGTCTATAACAGCCAAGGGCTCTCAAACTGACAAAAACACCAAAGCGCACAAAGATAAAGATACGGAATCTTTTTTGTTATCCAAAAGAAGCATGCATGTTAAGATTATGCCCAGATTTATGGACAGTAATGTTCAAGGGAAGCAAAAATCCCAGATTAATTCTCATAATATTCATTCAAATTCTCACTTGTGCCCAACATCCCCATTCAGAGGACATGTATGCCCTGAAAGATTGCCCTTGACTTGGATGACTGAGGAGAGAGATCACTTACAGCTAGCTCACAACAATCCCATTGTTGCTTTTCTGTACTATGACTGTATGAGGGGAAGAGAGGACATGTTCTCCATATGCACCCTTCCCAGCAGCCCCTGTTGTTATTGTAGGTACAGCCAATTAGAATGCTAAGTAGGCAATGCGGGGATAGGGGTGGAAAGCTATGAGGAGAGGCCAGCAGATTCCAAGGTAAGATTTTATTGCCCATAATTAGTTTTTCCATCATCATAGGCTGTCTTTTCAAACCAAAATTCTGTATCCATTGTTTATCTTTTAGATGCATTGAAAACCTTGACAGTCTAGCATCTGAATATTAGGGAACTCACCATGTTTTATTTCCTTGATCTAATGCTGAAGTATTGAAAAACATTTCATATGTACATTTATTTCGTACTATCCAAGATAAAATACACACAGTCTATGCATTAATTCAAAACATTTAGGATATTTTTTTTTATATATGAACCTCTGACTTTTATAGTAAACTCATGATCAGAGTGATTTATTTTAATATAAACCATTTTACCACCTTGCAACATCTGACACAATCTGTATTATGACTGCTAGCTTAATTTTGCCTAATATTTCTTCAAAATAAAAAAAAAAATTGCTTCTTTTCTACTTCCTAGACCTGTGTGGACCTCACCTTTACCTTTTCTGTGCATTGCTTCAATTCATTTCAGATTTATCTTTTCAGGAGGCAGGCAACCTCTGTGTTTTAATGAAAATGTTGGGAGTCAAAAGGGTGAGCTTTCTTTTGTTAAAGATTGTTCTTTATGGACAACCACCTAAGCTTTCCCTGAACTACAAGCCTCCACAATTACACAGGCCTAAGAAAATCTAAACTATACTTCTTGGCAAGTTATTCATATCATAAAGTCATCATGGAAGGGCTTATATTAGTTATATTTTTGGCTTAATCTATTGCAGAAAACAGTTCTTCAAAAGAAAACAAATCCAGAAACATAGCATAATAGTTATGGTAAATCTTCTCAGTAATCAAAAGATGGGAGGAGGAGAAGACAGAAGAATAAGAGTTGAACTACTACTTCTCTTGAGACCTGAATGTGACTTAGATAGACTTTAGATGCTAAATTCCACAGAGCAATCCAGTTGGTTCTGTTTCACAAGCCACACAACTAAGTGGGAGCTTCTACATATTCATTAATGTGCAGTGGTTACTGTGCATTTAATTTAGTACTTGTATAATCAAGTACTAAATAAATGTGCAGTAACCAGCGTTACTAGCCGGTAGCACCAGTGAATGCCTTTTAAGTAACACTACCGCACAGCAGCCTAATAATACTGCACAGTGTGTATTAGCACTGTTTGTGCTCTGATGCGCTACTGCACAGCATTATTAGGCTAGTGCACTGTTAGCGTCTCATGTAGATACTCCCAGTAAGTAGTTAAATTTCAGGCAGTGACGCCATTTTGGAATTTGAAGTTCTTTATATGCCTATGCTTGGGGTTCTAACACTATCCAAAAGTTATCCAAATTTCCACACCAGTTTGGTGTTTCGAAAAGACCCACTCTATTAGGCATACTCAGTGCATGCATAACTTAAATCAACAATAGTGAATTCAGTTTGGAAGAGGACCCTTTGCCCATATAACTTAGACCCTATAGGGTGGCGCACTAACTCAAGAATCAGAGCTGGGTTCTATTTAATGCAGACTGTATAAACAGCACCAGGAGCAGGGGCTAAAAGCCACAGCTCAGTTTCTCACTCACCTAGGCAAGTGCCCTCCTCACTGGGCTACAGCCAGGCTTCAGCTTGCATGCTTTCCTGGTTCCAGTGTCTTTTGCTTTGCTTTCTACCCACTGGCAGATCTTCAACATGTGGATGGCATCAGTTTTGCCTTGATCCTAGTGGTCAGGGTACTTTTCTGGGAAGTGAAAGATGTATGTGAAATTTTTTCCTGCCTGAGTGGAGCCTAGAACCCATGTACAATTAATTTGTATTTGGAGGAATGTAACTGACTACTTCTTGTTTTCCACAGTGACTTTTTAGGCAGAAGCCAAACTCTGCTTTTCAGTTGAGTTGGGAGGCATTAATAAAAGATAAAAATAAATTATTTCTCCTTAGAAAACAACTCGTTTTACTTTTGCATCAATCCAGATATCTCTCTTCCTTGTCTTTTACATCTAAGGTTCTATATAGAATCCTACTTCTTCTTTCCTGTTTTATTTTTCATCCTCTGAAAACTGTAGGGTTTTTTTTCATTGTATAAAGGATAGTTTATGACATGAAGATGAAGCATTTTTTTAGAAGCGGTGGTCCAAAAATGGATTATCTCTCTCTGCATCTTCTGGCACCCCAAGGATGCTGATGTTCCTGGGTCTAATTTGATTTTCAGTTGGTTCTATATTTTCCAGAGAGCAAATTCTTTTTTTTTTTTATTGAAGATATGGGAAAGCTTAGACATATTATCCTATTTACTGTAGCCACACGTTTTGTTTTTCACAGCTGAACTCTGTTTTACTTGGCTTATTTTTCTAGTGTTCTCTTACCTGGAAGTTTGTTATATTTCCTATTAGAAGTCACATGGAAAAAAAAGTCAGTTACCCTATTCAGGCTTTTATGAATGAAATAGATCCTGCTGAAAAAAATATTAACAGAAAGTAGACATTTCTAAGACCGTGTCCATCCAAACTGTAAACAGATCCAGTACTAATCTATAACTGAAGTAACCCATGCTCAGCTATGTATAAAACCAATAATAAAAAAGGATACAAATGAATGTAGGGGAAATGGAAAAACTTACCTTGCTGAAGATTACAGGTATGTTCTCATGCTTAGCTAAATATCTTTACTGAAAAATATTTTTAATGCAGGTTATTTAACCAGTTGCCGGAGGGCCATGTGTGGCCCAAGGGTGGCTAATATGCAGTTTGCAGGGTCACATCCATTGCTCTCCTCAGTTCTCTCAATACAGCAGCAGCCGGGTCTCCAAAAGCTCCCCCTTTCCTCCAGCTTCTACTCCTTGCTGTGGGGTGGGGCAGCTTAGTGGGAGAGGGCTGAGATTCCCATGCTGTGCACATAATGGGAGGGGGAAGGCTACTTGCACCACATCCATTGCACATGGTGGTGGAGGCAGAAGCTTCCTGTGCTGTATGTGCAACAGAGGAGGGAGTTGGGTAAAGCCCTTTGTCATGATGGGTGCATGGCAAGTAAGGGAGTTGGGTTGCCTATGCTGCACATGGTAGCAAGGGGGCAGACTGTCCAGAGGCTGGGAGCAGGATTAGATTGTGCTTATGGCAGGAGACAGCTGGGCTGCCCATGCTCCCTGTGTAGTGAAGGGAGGGCTGCCCAAACAGCAAGCAGCCTCCACAACATGTGGCCCTACTTCTGTGTTGTCCACACAGTGCATGGCCTCCAGGAACCAAGAAGCTGAACATCTCTGTTTTAATGGATAAAAAGTCAGTTCATAGTAGAGTGTTTTATTTCTTCAAATAGCAGACTGTTCTTCATTAAAGTTGTCTTTACATTCATTAAAAAGCAAATATTTTAAGAACTAACAAACTATTACATTGTTTGAATTCAAAGTGAACTCATTTACTCTTTAGCTGGCTCACCATGTTTAGCTATTTCCTGAGCTTCAGAAACAATTGCACCCAGCAAGAACTTGACAGTCAAAGTAGTCTAGGGAGAACAAATAATATATTCTATACATGGCTTATACTGTTAAGTATTAAGCAGCAAAAAAAAAAAAAAAAATAGACGTTCCTGAGATGTCTTCAAGGCAAAGTATGGCAAATTATGCTGGAAGACCTGAATAACTGTCCAAAAGAAAGATTGCAACCCCTTGGTTGGATACATATTATGCTAAAAATAGCAAGCAAAACCAATAACAAACAGCCAAAAGCCCCTTAAGCAGAAGTCCTCAATGATAAGAGGGAAGAGAGAAAGTGAAGCCCCCTGTGTCCATCACCATCATGTGAACTATGTCACTGACATGTCTCTGATGAAAAAGAAAAGATGTAAAGGACAGGCTATTGGGTCCTTGACACTGATCCTAAGGTTAATTGCACCTCTTGAAAGTTTATCCTACAAATTACCTAGATAATACTTTAATAGCAGACATTTTGCATGGATGATTCATACGTCTATGTAATCATGTAATGCTTGTTTAAAGGAACACATTTTTCAGGGTCTACCCTTTAAACATACTTAAGAAAGATATCTTTCATTTTCTGTACATCATTGCATACACGCCATTCATATACACATTGGAAGTGGCATGAGATTTTTCACAAAGTAATACATGTAATGAATGAAAATGTTATCTTTTATGTTCCCTCCATTCTTCTAAACTCCTTGTCCTGCTAGATCATTCAATTATGTTAATAATAACTTGGGGAGCTAATATTCTGTCAGTGTCTATTCTTGCAGGAAAGTTCTTAAGTTTACTTAATCCAAAATGTAAGATGAATTGACAGTCTGGTAACCCTGTGCCTTAGTAGAAATCAGAGAAATAGAAATTTTAATAGGGTAGGTAGTACTGAAATGTAATTGAATTTTGGATCTTGTTTAAGATCTATTAGAGAGGAAATAGTATTAAATAACATAAAATAAGACCAGAGAGGTGGCTGAGCAGCTAACCCACTTTTCTAGGCTGCTGAACTCATGAACTTGAGCCCCGCTTGGGTTTTTGACTGAAGGTTATTCCTAGTTGATCTAGGTATAAATAGATAAGTTGTTGTTCAAGCTGGGTCACCAGAAACAGTTTACTGTGGTGCCAGTCACACCACTTCCTTGCATGCCTATAGGGATAACTCTGCTAGCCCAATAGGCTGTTCAGCTTGGGCAAAATTTTGGGTCTGAATATATAGTTAAGTATCTTAATTTTCTACTTTCCTTCTTATGTTGAACAGAAGATTGGTAATCCTTCATTAGTGTGCACTCTGATAGCCTTCATTTTTTTCCATCTTATGGTACATCTGCCATGACAGATATTCATTTAGCTTGGTAAAGAATACATCTGAGATTTAAAAAAGAATGCAATTAAAATGCTGCTAATATCTTGACAATAACATAGCATTCTTCTCGCCTGCTTCTCCTCTCATGAAAATTAATGGCAAAATACCCACTGACTACAGCAGAAGTAGAATCCAGCTGTACAGGCACAAATTAGATTTATATTCTGAAGCAATGAGCTGACATTCCCAGCCATTGTTTCTGGCAGTCTCAACTGACTAGTATAAAAGACACTTGGGATTATAGTTTGAGATTTGAGGAACAGGCTAGTAGCATTATAGTAACTTCAATATTGTCAGCAGTCCCTTAATAAGAGGAGGACTGTCTTCCGGTAAATAGGGGAGTTGTCAGTGAGTCTAGAGATGGCATGTGCACACCCTAAGATTGGCTGTGCACCCCTGGAAGCACCAGCCATGAAACTGGAAGTGCCAGCGGAAGTGCACTTCTGGTTTTGCTGGTGGTGGTTCTGGGCTTGGCGATTGGCTGCTGTGGGATGCCCCCATTCCCCACTGGTGATCTGGTGCTGCCCCCCCTCCCCCAGATTTGGGAGGCACCAGTCGCTCACGCCTGGAAAATAGTTCTGGGCAAAGAAGTGGGTCTTGGTCATGTTGGGATCTTTCCCTTTCACTTTCTCGGATCTATCAGCCTCCATAGTGGAGTTTGCTCCAAGCGATGATTGTCACGGGGCGGGGCCTAGGGGCGACCTAGCACCCTCTCGTCTCGCCCGCCACGTCTTTGGTGTTATGGTTCTGTAAGGGAGGCTGCCTACGATTCCCTTGTCCATGGTAATATGCTGGCACTATTCCCCATCCCTTATAGGGCGAGTCGGTGCACCCCAGCCTTAAGGGCTATGTGTGCCTCCAAATCTCCCCTTTAGTATGCCCCAAGCCTCGCAGCTGTTCCTGGATGTTATTAACTCCTTGCCCTTCGTCGCCCCTCTCTGGCGTCCCTGGGCTCACCACACCCTGATGCCCCTCTCTTGCACCCCGGGCCTGTCACTCACCTGGCACCCCTGGGCTTGTCATGCCCTGGCACCCACTCTCTGGCACTCCTGGGCTTATTGCGCACCTGACACCCCTTCACTGGTGCCCCTGGGCTGGTTGTGCAACCTGCGCCCCTCTACTGGCACCTTTGGGCTTGTCCCATAACCTACGCCCCTTTACCGGCACTCCTGGGCCTGTCACACAACCTACGCCCCTTCTGACTCTCTGGGGTCCCCACCACAGTGGAGCCCCTCTGAGATTCTCTCCTGCCCATGCCCTGGTGGGCATCTGTAAACTACACGCGCCCATACCCTCTGGGCTTCCTGCCCTTTCAGGGCCTATGTCACGCCTCTCGTGCCTGTGCCACGCCTCCCGCGCCCGTTGCCCCCTCTGGGGCCTCTGCCGCGCCTCTCGCGCTTGGGGCTCAGGTGGCCTGCAGCCATGCCTGGCCCCTTGACCCCTTTCCTGTGTCATTTGCCCACACTGGACAAAATATCACCCTCACGGGCCTATATCGCGCCTCTCGTGCTCGTGCCACGCCTCTTGCACTACTCACACTTCTCACGCCCGGGGCTTAGGTGGCTTGTAGCCATGCCTGGCCCCCTGACCCTATCTCCGGGTCGTATGCCCTACCAGGCAACCACCCTCGCGGGCTGGGGTCCCAACCCCACACTCACCGGACGCCCCTCCGGCACTCTAAAACACTGTGCCCACTGTGGCACTGCTTGCTGTGCCCGCTGGGCACTGGGAACCCCCAAGCTACTGGGGAGCCCCTGTGAGGCCTCCTCACGCCCCTACAGCCTCACCTGGTCCTCCGGTATTAAACAGTAACAAAGCCATGAGCAAAGCGGCTGCAACACAAACCAGAAGACTACCAGCTTATAACACAAAGCTTGCACTCACTAGGCTCTTCACCATGTTCCTTTTAGGGTTCTCTCTACCCCTGCATCATTGCAGCCGGTCAGGCAGCAACCATCCACCCGGCCTGCTCAGCTCTCCCACAGAGCTCCTGCTCCTGCGGCTGTCTGGAGGGAACTGCTTCCCAGGCTCTGGCCTGGACTGTTTATAAAGGTCTGGCCCTGCCCCCTTTTTGGCCATGTGACCTGCCTGGTTGCCCCAGCAACCGGCACCTGAGTTGCCCCGGTGATTGGCAGCTCCTTAATCCTATTCTAGGAACAGGGCACCTAAGTGCCCCTGTGACAATGATCAACACCTTGTTATACATCACAGCACCACTGAGGACAATTCAGTGCTCAAGTCTCCCAACTCCTGATGTTAAATATTATATTTCTTCAGATTGGCCTTTACAATATGCTTGAATTCTGCCCACCTGTAGAGCACTGAGTTGGAAAAACAGGATCCATTTTGAAAGCTGTTTGTCAGGCATTCTTATGTTGCATCCTGTCACAGTTTCACAGAAGTTTAGAGCTGGAAAGGACCTCATGTAATCCTTGGGTCCAGCCTTCCTGCTCTGAGCAGGAAAGACTGCTGGGGTCAAATAACCCCAGCAAGGTGTGCATCCAGTCTTCTTTTGAAGAATTTGAGGAAGTTAAAAATGTAACAAGGTAGATAGAGCTTTAGTATTTTGTTTGCATGTTTTCTGTCTGTTATCATCCAATGGTGCTTGTGCCATATAAAATAGGGCCTTGATGATGGTAAAGTTTGCTTGAGACAGAATGTGGACATTTGTTCTTCTGTTCTGGAAACAAATATGGAGGATTTTCCAAAGACATTGCTGGTGGTAACGTTCCAAAGCTTTCAGGTGTTTTTAATATATTTTGTAGTCTCCACACCCATATAGCAGGGTAGGAATGACCACTGCTTGGTAGACAGGAAGTTTGGTTGGGGTCCTGATGTCATGATCACCAAAAACATGGTCTGTGAATAACTTCAACACAGTTCAGTAGTAGATAATCTTTACTGTTAACTGGTTGGTGAGATAATGCCTATTAATTAATGAACATGGCAAGAGTATACCTTTTTTTTAAAAAGGACAACTCTTCCCCCCCCAAGGGCACAGGGAAGCTTGTCAACATTGCAAGTTTGTGGGAGTTACATTCATCCTGTCATTATCAGAGCTTGGATGAAATGGATATTTTAAATTTATATAAATACTTTTGTTTTTATCTGATGAAATTTGCTACTGCACTGTAAGTTGGAAGCTTTTTCTTCAGCAGCTGAGCAGGAAAATTTTGGTAAAGTTATATTCTTTTATTGACAATTACCAGAGAAAAGATTCTATTCAAACTGGTGGTGCATCCCTTTATTTAAATATTTTAAAAAAGTAACTTGCTTTGGAGTTGAATTGAATTTAGAAAATATTCAAGTCCTTTTGTATACCAACAGTAATAGCTTGCATTTACAAAGGATGTCTCAGCTGGAGATCTAAACCTAATTTTAAAACATCATCATAAAATCTCAGGGAGGTAGACACAATTCCCCATTTTACAATCTGTAAATAAACACACTCCACTACAAATTTTTATATACAAGGTTCTGTAGTTATACTTGTTCACTTTATTAAGTGTTCTATTCTATTCTCTTTCCATCAGCCAAATAATGCTCACATAAGAGTTTTGTTTTAATGGAGCCTGAAACCAATTTTAGCCTAAAATCATTAAGACTTCAGATTATCCTCCTTGGATACTAGGGGTATGCGAAACAGGCCCTATTTGATTCGGATTTGGATTCAGCCTGAATCAGGGACAGTGATTCAATTCGTTGATTCAAATCACTGTCCCCGATTCGATTTGCCTGAATCTGAATCTGAAGATTCAATGCTGATTCACAGAATCCATAGTTTGGACATAGACACTGCTTCAAATGTTTTTTCTACATACCTTGAGGTACCAGACACAGCTCGTGAATGCTGAGATGCTGGGACAGATGGAGTGTCCCACAGGAGCGCGGAAGGACCCCCTGCGTGCTCAGTGGCGAACCCAGGAGTGGACCGGAGATACTTCAGTAGTGATAATCTAAATCAGAGCTAAATGAGATAATCTAAATTAATGATAATCTGAATCAGA
Organism: Crocodylus porosus; assembly: GCF_001723895.1. Taxonomy (NCBI): domain Eukaryota; kingdom Metazoa; phylum Chordata; order Crocodylia; family Crocodylidae; genus Crocodylus; species Crocodylus porosus. The sequence goes on from NW_017728912.1 coordinate 13,447,737, forward strand.
ACTTTCACTTATGTTAGAAAATTTAGGTATTTGTTCAAATGTATATGGCACTATGAATGAAGAGCAGCTACAAAGTGTCTCCAAAGACAAAGTAATAATTTTATATCTACAAACAAGACCATTTTATCCATTCTGCCCAGTGATACAGCTGCTAGACACTCAGCTGCTTGCTTTAATGCTGACTTGATTCCACATGCAAAAAATTGAGGAAGATACATACAGAAGTGTACATATTTTGCTTAGTGATGCACATGCATGACAATGGCCAACCACTTCAGATGACACTGAGCTTGGCTTCCTCCCAAGATAAGTATATTTAGCAAAACAAACTCTTACTAGTATATAAAGAGGGTATTAATCTATGAATTATATTAGAAAATTACCATGTTTGTACTGGAAAGTTAAAGCAAGTGACTGACACCCATGTCTGGCCAGTTAGCCAAACATACTTATGTTAACTCACTCGAAATTTTCCCAGACATACTACATCCTATTTGAGTTAATTTGAGGAATGACTGATCCTGCATCCATTTTTCTATATTATTATACTTTCCGAGGGAGTATCCTATGGTTTTTTGTCTGTTACTAAATTGAACTGTATAAGAACTTGTTTGTCATTCTAGCTGTGTGAAGAGTTCTGTAGGGCTATCGATACTTGATTGATTACTTTGAAGCATCACAGGTTAATAGCTCAGGTAAAAGTAGCACCCAAAATCTATGTTATCTCCTAAACCTAAGCCATGCCAAGCAACCTGGTTTAAAAGCATCACAACTATCTGGTATGAGGGTATGGACAGAAAGGAGGTGGGGCAACCACCACACAGGAACCTGAATTAATTCTGCAGTAAAGATACACTTCAAAAGTTATGACAGAATGTGATGACTGACCAAACTGATTAAGAAGTAACTCCTCATGATTTTCATGCCTTATATCTGTCTCAGGTGCATCTGGCATGTATAGGACTAAATCAGGAAGCTGGACCTTGAACAAATTTGAAATGTCAGACTATTTATGATTTTTAAACAGGCATGGTAGAAGAAAGATTGTTTTTTTCTGTCCTAAGGCTAGTAATGCAAGTTCAGAACTTAGTATGTGTAGGTCTTACACATGTACTGGCATATAAAGAGATTATTTTACTTCCTTATTTTCTTTCTTTTAGTGACCCACTATTCCCACACCCATGCCTCCAACCAGTCCATGTTTCATGCCTACAATAGGCTACACACAACCAGCTCATAGCCACTTCAAGCACGCTTATCTTCTGCTTGTGTCAACAAATAATCACATAATTACAAATTTGCATGGATAGAAGCATCTAAAATAAATGACCTAAATTGAGTTATCCAAACTTACAACATATCATCTTCAAAGCCAAGAGTAGAATCCAGGCTTAACTAGACTAATCATTTTTAAAGGTCCGTATCTGTCAGCCTTTAGGTTTAGGGCATTAGTGGAGACCTGAGGACTTACAACTCACATCTGAGGAAAATAAGCATTATATTCTTGACTCACATTATCTGCCCTGTTCACTGGACCAGTTTCCAACCTTTTTATACACGATACTACCATAAGGTTGAGCAAGAGCTTTCTCATCTTAATGACTATGAACAGGTTGTGGAATCTCCATCCTCAGAGGTTTTTTTTTAAACCCAGGTAGACAAAGCCTTGGCTAGGATGATACAATTGGGGATGGTCCTGCTTTGAGCAGGGAGTGGACTAAATGACCTCCTGAGGTCCCTTCCAATCCTAATTTTCTATGATTCTGTGATTCTATAACTTCAGAAAGTGTGGGTACAATTAAAATGGATTTCACATATGATAAATTGTAGGGCTGTGCAAGTCTTCAGATACCGCTTTGGATTTCTTCCTGGCTACCATTTCCAATGGCAGCGTCTGTGGGGTGGGACTAAAAAATGTAGAAAAGCCCCAGTTTCCAGCCCTTCTGTGCCTTTTGCAGCTTGTTCCCTGTCAGCAGCTGTGTGAGAGAGGAACACTGTGACTGAGACGTGCCTGCTGCTTTTTCGTGTTATAAAGGAGTGGTTAAGATTTAGCTTAACTTACCTTAGTTTAGCTTAGCTATTCAATTCAATTAGTAGTAGTATTACAATTCAATTTATTTTTTTGAATTATTTTTTTGGGAACTTGTTTTGGAAACTTTGCAAAAAGACAGTTGTGTTTTCCTAGCTAGTGTTATCTATCACTGTGCAGGGAGGCACGGATTGCTTGCTTGCATGCACGCACACATGCATGCACACACGTAGAGACCCACAATACAGAAAAAAAATCACAGCGGAAGAAGACAGACAGATATTTACAGAAGAGCAAGACACAGATAATGTATTGAGACATAGGAACATATGCAAATAATTTCATTCGCACCATAAGATGGACAATATCATGAGAGCCAGAAAGAAGACACAAAAATAATTTCATTCACAGCACAAGATAGACAAATATATTCACAGGAGAACAAGACAGACAGATATACAAAAGGATTCACACACACACACACACACACACACACACACACACACACACACACACACACACACACCCCCCCCTTTTGCAGCACAGGCAAGATGAATATGAAGCGTGCTGGAAAGGCAGGTGCCAGGTCTTCTGGCAGGGAAAGGAAAGGGGGTAAGGAGAGAGCTAGAGCTGCAAGGTCCCCCCATCCCAAACACAGATGCATTCTATTCCCGAGCAGCCATGACATCAGTGCTGCCAGTGGAAGCCAGGTGGTGGGAGCAGTGTCTGTGCCTAATGTCTCTGCACCTGCACCACCTCTGCTCAGTCCAGAAGTGGGCACCAGTGTGGGATCATTTTGAGGTGGCAGATGATCCCAGGTTTGCCATCTGCCAGCACTGCTGAAGGCACAGGAGCCATGGCAAGGATGTGAGACACTTTTCCACCATTGCAATGCTGCTGCATCTGAGGAGGCACCACCCCCTTGCCCTTCTTCCTGCTGCTCAGCCTGGCACCAGTGCAAGTGTGCTGAAAGGGAAGTCCTCCGCTTGCTCCAAAACCCCCTTACCCCCAAAGCAGAGGCAGCTCACCCTGGACCAGTGGGGGAAAGATGGACAGAAATGGGGGCGCATTCCCAAGGTGCACGAGATCATCCACAGCATTGGGGAGATGTTTTTTTCTGGATAGCCAGCTCTTCTCCCTAGTTGAGCGACCAGGGTTCAGGCAGTTCGTAGCACTTCTGGCCCCATTTTACAAAGTGCCCACATGCACCACCTTTAGCAGGACGGTGGTGCCCTCCCTGTATGAGGCATGCAGGGAGTACTTGAGGGAGGAGCTGAACAAGGCAGGGCCGCAGGTAGCCTGCAACATCTGGAGCAGCCAGGGTGGTGATCATGCCTTCCTCTCCCTCACAGGGCACTGGTGTGATCAGTCAGGCCGTCGGTGGGCTCTACTGCAAGCTGAGGTGCTGAATGAGTCCCACACAGCAAGGGAGATCATGGGGACCATAAACCACATGGTGCAGGGGTGGCTCGTTGGGCAGGCTGAGCTCACGCGTGGGTTCATGGTCACCAACAATGGGGCCAATAGGGTGAAGGCTGTCCATGATGCCAGCTTTGTTGGCATCCGCTGTGTGGCACAGAGGCTGCACCTAATAGTGAGGGATATCTTGGAGGGGGACAGGGCTGCCGGTGAGATAGGCTTGCTTGGGGAGATATGGATCAGTGCCCCCCTTGAACAGAGCTGAGTGGGGTACCATCTTCCAGATGCTGGTGGTCCTCAAGTCCTTTCTCGAGGCCATCGAGACCCTTAGTGCTGGTGATGCCCTCCTCAGCCAGGTGATTCCCCTAGTGAGGGAACTGTAGTACTAAATGGAGAAGTTCCAGGGGTTCACTGTTCCTGGCTGGGGCAGGCCGCTGTCACCAGACATGCATCCACTGGTGAGGTGGCTGAAAGAGGGCATCAGGAGACAGCTGGATCCCTTGCAGTCCAGTATGGTCCACATGATGGTAGGCATGTGCAACCTGAGGGTGAAGGGGAGCATGTGCACTGGCAGCCCCAAAATCTTTGATCACTGGATGCAGATGCTGGTGAACAAAGTCAGGGAGGCCAAAGTGCAGAGGCAAGGGGATGTGGAAGAGGGGGATCTACTTTCCTGTGCCAGCACTCCCAGCACCAGCACCGGTGCCAGCACCAGCACCAGCCAATCTCCTCCACACCAGGAACTGCCAATGTGGGCCATGGGCATGGCTTCAATGTTGGGGTCCAAACACACCAGAACCCAGGCTTGGGCAGGTAGCGCCAAGGCTTCAGTGGTTACCTCTCTCACTGAGGATGTGGAGCCACTGGAATGTAACCCCTTGGCCAACTGGGCAAGCTGCAGCCATATGTGGTGGGATCTGGCCACAGTTGCCTGGCAACACCTGTCCTGCCCACCAACCAGTGTTCCAAGCAAGAAGGTGTTCAGCTTTGCTGGGGATGTTGTGACACCCCACCACACCTGCTTGGATCCTATGTTGGTGGAGCAGCTGGTGTTCCTAAAGGTGAACCTCCCGCTGCTGGGGTTCCCCAAGCTGCACCTGCAGATGGAGTGAGTGCCACCCTCCTCACTCCATCTGCATCAATTTCATTTTTGGAGGTTTTGAAAAGCCAAGTAATGCCCTGCTCTCAGCTGGAGGGGGCACTAACTGCATCACCAGCCAGCAGGGGAAGAACATGTCCCTGCTGAGCTCATTCCCCTGCCAGGATGAACTTGGAGGTATGGGATTGGGGCTATGGGGAAGGAGGAGGCCCCAGGTCCTGCACTAAAACTGCACCCTGCCAGGGTAGGGAGGCCTGGTGGGACTGCTGGTGGTGCAGCAGCCCCATAAATGCCAGGACCAATGACCCCTGGTGAAAGGTGGGAGGAGGTGCCATAACCTCCAGCTAATGCACACACGCACAAAGTCCTGGGTGGGGAGTGCTCAGACCTGTCATGTCTTTGACAGGCCTGACGCTTGCTGGTTGCAGTGCAGTTGTGAGGCTCCTGGTGAGCTCAGCTTACCTGCCTGGGAAGCCAGCTTTAGGTTTGAAAAGACCTTTGTCAGGCTGAGAAAGTACCTGCAGTTGGTCCTGGATGGAAGGAATAATAAAGAAGCCAGAGGCTGGCCTGGCCTGCAGTGCAGGCAAGAAAGCCAGTCAGTGAAAATGGAAATGGAGGCATTGTGGGGGGAGGGACAGGTTAGGGTAGGGGGGGAAGGGGATGTAGCAGCACAGGTAAAAGTGGAGCAGTACCTGGGGAGTCAGATGTCCGGCAGGTCGCGGTGTGCCAGAATTCCACTCTGTATATCGAGTCCATGAGTTTCGGTACCTACTACCTCGGAGGCTGATGAAGTGCAGTTCATAGGCCCAGCTCTGAAAAGTTGTTTCTATTGTAATTTGTTCCCTCTCAGGATCAGACCTGAGAGACTGGAGGCAGAGTGTTTTTTGGTGAGGAATGTGCCCCCACAGGTAGTTGGGTTTTGTTGTTGTTGATAGATTCTGGTGTGCAGTTTGTCGGGGTACTGGAGATTGTTGGCAGGTTTTGTGTTTTGAGCTGTAGGAAGTTGGCTTCAGTTCTGGTGATGAGGTTAGGTGCTTGCTTGATAGTATAAACCAGTTTTCAGATCTGGGCCTATGAACTGTACTTCATCAGCCTCCGAAGTAGAAGGTACAGAAACTCATGGACTCAATATAGACCGTGGAATTCTGGCACACTGCGACCTGCCGGACATCTGACTCCCCAGGCACCTCTCCACTTTTACCTGCGCTGCTACATCCCCCTTTCTCCCCTGCCCCCCACACCAGCCTGTACCTCACCCCCTGATGCCTCCACTTCCATTTTCACTGACTGGCTTTCTTGCCTGCATTGCATGCCAGCCTCTGGCTTCTTTACTATTCCTTCCATCCAGGACCAACTGCAGGTACTTCCTCAGCCTGACAAAGGGGTTTTCAACCCTAAAGCTTCCAAAGATACATTTTTTTTAAGTACTCCTTTTTTTTTCATAATACACACACAGACATTAAAACATAAGATAAGCCATCCCACACCATAAATAACATCATATGTCCAACACAACACAACATCTTTACTTCTTGCTGTCAATTCCTTTATAAAATGATAGGCTCTGTGATAGTTCCATGTGGGTACCTTTGATGCTGCTGCTGATGCTACTGGTGTTGAACAAGCTAAGTTATTGTACCTGTTGTCACATAAAGCTGAGGCCGGGGCGTGAGGCTGTAGGGGAGGGGGAGACTTCAGTAGGGCACACTGCCATGTTGTGCAGAGGCCCCAGCACCAGGAAGGGCGCACCTTAACCCACCCACCCACACCCACACCCACACCCCCATACCCACACAGTGTCACCTAACTACATCACAAGTTTTGCCTGTCAGCAGCTTGGGGTGCAGGGCCCAAACAACAGACTACCGCAGCAAGACACACACAGCTGGCAGGCAGGCTTTGTGGCCTGGCAGGGCCCAGCACTCACTCAGGACTGCTGTAGGACACACACAGCTGGCAGGAATTGTGGCCTCAGTGAGAGCCACTACCCCTGCAGTTTTCAGCCTGCTGTGTTGTAACACGTGGACGTGACAGAAGCTTTGCTTTCAAGCATTTGGGGTGCAGTTCCCCCCCAACCCCTGCACCGATCTTCTTGAAACTTGGCAGGCTTCATGCTCTTAGCAGAGGCTACCATCCCTGCAAGTTTCATCCCTATCATACAAAAAACAACAAAGTTATGGATCTTCCATTGATTCCCCATTATACCCTATGGCCAGATCTCCAAGGCAGCTCCGAAGCTTTGGAGCCACTTCGGCTGCATCGAGGCAGAAACTCGGCTTGGAGCTCCAGGTCAGGTTGTAGCAATCTGAAGTGTCCCGATCTGAAGCCGGATCAGATCACTGCCCACTCGCACAGCCCTAATAAATTGTATTGATTCGAGACTAATTCACTTTATAAATAAGGGACACTGTTACAAGAATCTGGACAAGGGAACCTTCTCCCCCACAAAACCCCATCATTTCAACTGATTATAAACTTCTGAATTACACTCATTGCACTTACGGGGAAAAAACCTAATAACATTAAGTCCTTAAATGAAAGATGTTTGATTCACATTCAGTTAATGTTAGAAATAGAGTTGGCTGCTTATTCTACTAACACTAAATCTATTGAACAGCTTAATTAATTTATAAAGTTAAAAATATAATAAAACACGAGATTATGTTTTTAAGAAATCAAAATTGCCTTTACAATTATTGAGCTTCATTCATAATTCTGTTCATACAGAAAATTATCACATTATTTAAAAAGTTAAATAGATAATCTAAAGCGCTAAAATAATATATATGTCCAACACAAATTTGACAGTTTTAACTTTCCATATTAATGACATTTTTTTCTAGTCAAAATTATTATTTTTAATGAAAAAACATAGGACATGTTGTATATACCAACTCATCAAGATTTTCATTGAGAATCTAAATTTGGAGTTTATTACTACGCTCCCTGTATGCCCGAGGCAGCTATAAATATACTACCCTAAACTGTTCAGGAAAATTTTAAAACATTACAACATGAAAAATAATGCATTTTTGCAGAGGTTTAATAAAAAATTAAAGATGTCTCAGGCAGTAATTATCACTTCACCTGAGACGTGTAAAATGTGCAATGGAACTCACTTTCCACCCACAAGACCTGTGATACACCAGAACATGAATTTGCTAAAACTTCCAACCTTCCTGGGTGTCATCTAAATTGGGTGGCTCAGTGTCATCTCAACTGTCATCATGCATGTGCATCACTGCCTAATATGTACCTTTCTTTATGCATCTTCCTCCATGCGGAATGGAATCAGCATTCAAGCAGGGGTTGTAAGTCTTGCAACTCTGTCATAGGACAGTGTGGGGAAAATGGTCTAATTTGCAAATATTGTAGATATATAAAATGATCAGTGTGTAGCTGAACTTCACATTCACTGCACCACCTATCTTTCTTAATTTTCTGTCTTAGATGAAAACTCTGATTTGAACTAATGTTTAATATCCCTTAAACAATTTTAAAAAATAACATTACAAAAAATACTGGCAAGATATGATAGAAAGGTTGGTTGACGAAGGTGGATTTGTAAACAGATTTGTAAAAGCCCTTTTTGTGAAGGGCTTTTATTTGAATGCTTTTGGCCTGGCCACTGTATTCAATTTACTGAAGTCAATCACCTTATAGAAAATTTTTAATTTTGCTAGGAAATTGTTTTCAAAGTTATCACTAGCCAAAGGTAAACATTCAAATAGTCAAAATTAACAAGCGATAGAGAGAAACAGGCCTTTCTGAGGATGATCCAGAAGAAGAAAGGACACAAAGGCATGTACAGGGGACTGGTGCTGCAGGGACACAGAAAGCCAAGAGTACAAGTCTAAGCAACAGTCTGCCTGCACAGCTTCTACAGACATTACACTTATACCACTATAAGTGATTGGAAACCAAACTATACCCATAACAGAGCACAAGTCTGGCACACAGACTGGTTGAAAAAGGGCAGAACCTCATTTAAAAACAGCTGAGCCAAAGGGCAAACGTGTTCTGTTCACAACTGATCTAAACTATGCTGCTTATGGAAAACCATGTAACTTAGCTCAATTCTGCCTTGGGCTTTTTGAATCTCTGTACCTATCTTAAGGAGTTTAACAAGCAATATTGATGCCCCGCAGAGCAGCAGTGGTAGCCACTATTCTTGCTCTGCCTTTATATTGGCACCAAGAGCTGGTGCTTTGCTTGCCTACACCCAGTAAAGCTACTGTAGCTTTCATAAAATGACATTGCATGCTACAATCAGCCACAGCCCAAATGCGAGAGAGCCTTGATTGGTGACCTATGTAGTGATGCTGGAGGGACACAAGGGCTGTTTGCTTGCTGAGGGATGCAACTTGCTGATAAAGCTGATTTATTGCCACTGATCAAGGTGTTGGAATGATTTCTGCTTCACTTCCTTTAATGCCCAAAGGCCAAGGATTGGAGATTGTAGTGAAATTTCTGAGAGGGATAGAAAGAACGATGAGCTATATAACTCAACCTTCTCCGTACACCAGCCTCTAAAAAAAGCAGTCTGGACCATTGTTAGTGCCCTTGTCCATCTCTAATAACAAATGAGTTTAATAAGACCTAAACAGACTGAAAAATGATGCAAAGAAACTTCTTCAAGCTAGGGCCACTAGATCATCAGATCAAACTACTGCTCCAAGGATATGAGGATCATTCTATCCGCTGATGCCTAGCAGCTGAACTTTCACAGGTATCACACAAAATGCAGGGCTCTGCAAGTTTCATTTGTCTGACCAGCTGCTGTATATTCATGGGTCCCTCACAATAGCAAAATATATTTTATATATTCTGTAAGTTTGGATAGTGGGTTTTCTGTTCCAGAAACAGCACCAGATCAAACTGAACTAAGCTCTGTCAGTGAAGGATGATCCATTATTCTTATTTTCACAAGTTAAATGTAAATTCATGCAGTAAAAGACTGATCTATCTGCAATTTCAACACACTCATGCACACACACAGAGCAGAGGAAAGATCCTTTTGTAGATGGAGATGATGTTTCTGAATCCTGTCAGGTAGATAAAAGCATTATCAATTACTTTTTTCCCATAGAATGCCTGCCACTAAAAATAATGGTTACAACAGCCAGTGACAATATTAATGAGCAAGGGAAACTAGACTGCCCCATATGATACTTTCTTTTCAAGAAGAAAAAAAAAATTGTCTGTCATACTTTGCTGCAAAACCTAAATTCTTTTTCCACCAAGTATGTATTGATTTTTTTTTTGAAGTTCGATTTTCAAGAGGAAGAAAGCCCTGTAGGGTGTGTGATTTACCCTTCCAAGGATATATCTGTTATCCAAAAGAATTATGCTTACTATTATGTATTTTGTCACCTTCACTTCCTTGATTTGTTATCTGGATACTGAAGCACTACAGGATTACTTTGAGGAAACTGATTAACCTAATATTTGCACTACTAAGCTGAATCCCTGCCTAAGAGAGGTCATGCATTCCAATTCTATTAATATGGCCCTTGACCTTTCAACCTGCTTTCAGCTAGTTTTTGTACAATAAGTCCTACAGTTAAAGCAATAAGCTGTTCCTCAGAAATAATCCATATTGTAGAATCACTGAACAGAGGGTGGCATGACAATGCAAGGAAAAAGCTTTTTCAAACTAGAAGTGGTATTTACTAAATAAGATTACTTTATAAAACTTTTAATAGGGGCTTTTTCAAAACCCTCAAAAAAGAATAAGAGTTTAGGACAATGTGTTTCTCTGCCTCACATCCTGTAGTACACAATGTTAGATTATTTATATTACAACAGCTTACTGCTAGACACTCTCAGATGTTGTAGTTTGGGTGTACAGAGATGTTTCCAAATATAACTGGATAAATACAACTTCAGTTTTGGAAAGGACCATTGAAAAGTGTGAATTCAAAGTAAAATACTACCTATAATTACATACAAATACTGTTTGAGATTAACAGTTGTGAAAGAATATGCCCACTCCATAAGTAATATGCAATGTTAGTAACAGATATTAATTTCTAGTAATTAAATACTAATTCATTTTAAGGAATTTATTTATTATGATTCCTGTGTGTCTTTATTATGCTTATTCTTTATTGAATGTTGTATAGAATCTTAAAGAAATAAGGCTGCAAGGGACCTCCATAGTTCATCTAGTCCACCCCCCTGCTTAAGGCAGGATTATTCCTATCCAAACTATTCTATACAAATTCATAATCCAACCTCTTAGTAAACTACACAGTGAACCCTGACACAACACAAGATGTAACACCCACACCTAAAGCTAAAGATTGAGGACCATGTAACACCCACAGCTAAAGATTGAGGACCATGGCAGCCAATGTCTTGCTTCTGTAAAAGGTTGTTAATATACATGGAAGAGATTCCAGGAAGAGGGCTATGTCCCCAGCTACAGAGTTAAGTAAATACCCACATAGTCCATACCAATCTGACAGTGGGGTGAAATTCCTTCCTCACTCCAAATGTGGCAATCAGTCTGATGCTGAGAGGAGAGGCAAGACTCTATAGCCAGGAACATCTGGGTTTAAGTTCTAGCTGGAGCACTGGCACATCCCAGTCAAAATCCCCAGTCCTGGCTGCAGCCAACACTGAAAGACTCTGAGAAAGCCATAAAAAACTCCTGACACATTCAGCATAAAGGGTGGAATTCCCTCCCTGCCCCATAAGACAACCAGTAAAGCTCAAAACATGGTAAACACCCATAGCAGAACATAGGCATAGCTATGCCTATATCATTCCCAACTAGTGGCTATCTAGTCTCTTCTTGAACACTTCCAGTGATGGAAGGTCCACAACTTCCCTAGGTAGTCTATTCTCACTGTTCTTACTGTGAAGAAGGTTTTCCTCATATCAGTCTCGGGCTATGGGCTGAGGAGGGAGAGGAGGATCCACACAGTGAACCAAAGACTGCGGAGCTGGTGTCATCGGGAAGGCTTTGGCTTCCATGACCACAGCCCGCTCTTTGGTGAGAGAGGCAGTGAGCTGCTGGGAAGAGATGGCCTCCACC
>NW_017728912.1:13459425-13467214 GCF_001723895.1 Crocodylus porosus
GTCAGTCTTTCATCAGTCCCATGGGACGCCCATGCCTGCTATGGGACAGGGAGATCCGGGTGATGGGGATCCCCTACCCTTCATAAATGCTGACCTTGTGAAGGAACACCTTGAGAAGCTAGATACCTTCAAGCCAGCCGGCCCTGACAATCTGCACCCCAGGGTACTCAAGGAGCTGGCGAACGTCATAGCCCAGCCCCTGGCATGGATCTTTGAAAGCTTACCTGTGCCAGGAACTTCAAAACAGATCCTGACTGATGCTGCTTTAAGAGCAATAGCTAGGGAAGGCAGTGGCGGCAGCTCAACTAGGGGCAGTTCAGGAGTTCATGGCATGGGTAAGGCACTGCTGTGCCTTCACTGCTCTTGCTCTTGGAAATGTGCATCTCCCTCAGCTCTCAGAACTGCATGACCTCCATTCTTGGCACTGCACCATGCCCCTGCTCTTGGAACTGTGAGCTGCCTTTGCTCTCAGAACCTGCATGCACCACCTCCCCCCAGCCCCAACTTTCAGAGTTACATGTACCCCCTTGCTCTCAGAACCCACACATGCCCCTTCCCCCAGCTCTGGGAACTGTCAGCCCCCCACCAGTCACCACTCTGCTCTGGGAACAATGTACTCCCCTACTTTCAGAACAAGTGTGCACCCTTCCCACTCTCAGAACCTGTACATGCCCACCCACCCTCCACTCTTGGAACTGCACCTCCTCCATCACGGGGTTTGCTCAGGGCACCACCTTGCCTGTTAGACCTCTAATCCTTCCTCTATAAAGTTTGCATCTGCATAACTGAAAGAACACTGGGGGTCTATCAGCATGATCCAGTTCCAAAGGCAATGATTTTATCCATAATTCAATCACACACAGGAATGGATACAATATAGACTTTGAAAACATGAAACAAAAGAATGGCATATGACAGAGTGCCAGTGACTGACAAAACTCTTTTATGAAGTAGCAAATGGCTACATTTCCATTTTTTATTCATGTAATGTTAAGTCAATCTTAGCAAATAAAAGCAACTGTTTTAATACAGTAAGTAATAATTTAACAATACACAATACACAGGTTCCAGATCTCAAGGAATTTCTACTCTAGATATGTAAGCAATTTACTTAACTATAAAATATAAGATTAGCATGGCTCAATTTGATTCCTGTGAACCTCAAGCATGTTAAAAAATGATGATATAGAAGGATAGCAATTACTTTCTTCTGATCACCCTGTGGAGAATCAGAGCAAAGGCTATGCCACAGAAAGGTTATGTTGCTGTCCTTTGTAGGATAAAAGTAGAATGAACTATTTTTAGACTGTACAAAGTGCCAGTTTACATTTATAGAGATGAATGCTATAGAAACAGGTATAGCAGGTGCACATTCATGCCATGAGCAGTGGTGGTACATGAGGGCTATTTTTGCATTCATCATCCCCAAAGGCCCAGGCCTGCTGCCCCAGTTGCTTCCAGTCTGTTATGCTACTGTATAGAAATATCTAGAATATATTAGATTATTTCCCCTAAAGATCTCAACATCAGCTCTTAATCTTTTGGTCAACTATTTATATAAATATAAAAAGCAGCAAGGACCTTCAAGGCCATATTAAATTGGTATCCAGGGGCAACTAGACCTAAATATCTATTGTCTCACTTTTCCTGGTCATCCTATTGTCAAACAGTTTTATACTTCCAGCTCTGTGCTGGCTTGATTCAAGATTGAAACAAGTATTTATTTTTGTTGACTTCACACTTTACTTTCTTTCCTCCGGTATTATATTATATTGTAAAAAATCCCAGTCTGGGCCCCTACTCCATCTCTGAAGGAGAGAGGGAGCCAGGGAGAAGGTGGCTGGCTCCAGGCCCCTAGAGGGACTGAGCTCCTTGTTACATGTTACATTGTGAGCCACCAAGACGTTGATGGGTGTCAATGCTAGCTTGAGTTTGGAGCAGTCACACTTGCGGCCAGCAGGGGCTTGGAGGACTGAAAAGTAACCCCCACCTCCCATTCTGGGGTCCCCCCACTGTCCTCTGCCACTGAGGGCTCCTCCATCTCTCCTCTCTGCTCACTGCCAGGGCTCTTCCCCTGTTCCTTGGATAAAATTTTTTAACCCTTCTGTGCCTGCTACTCCAGGATAGACAGTGCAGGCAGCCACAAGTAAGCAGGGGAGGGGGTGGGGGGCAGTGACTGGCAATCTGGGATGTTGGGGAGGATGTGGGGGGGCAGAGGACCGGATATAGGCCAAGACAGGATGGGGGGAAGGTGGGGTGTTTACACTAAGGTGCAGCTTAGAGTGGCTGCACCTTAGTGCATCATGAGCTGGACAGCATGGATCAGAGAGAATCTTGCACTGGAGTGGCATCACTTTGAGCTGCATAAGGAGAGTTTAAAACCAGTTTCAGGGGTTAACATGCAGACAATCCCGGGGTTAAGCGTTCTAGGCACTACTCAAAATTACTGTGTAACAAGGCCCCTAATAGTGGCAGAGGGCCCTTGAATAAAATGGCCACCTGCCCCAGGTGGGGTCAATACAATGTGGCCAGTGGTTAACAGGCCTCAGGCAGAAGTAATGGGTCAGGTGACCTAGAGAGGGGGTTACAGGCTGTATAAAACCAGGACCGTGGCTGAGGCCTGGGAGGAGAGGGAGGCTGATTGGCCAAGGAGGGTGGACTTCAAACTGTGGACCTTGCATCACCAGACAGCAGAGTTAAGCTTTTTGGCTTTATGTTTTAGCTTGTTATCACAGTGTGCCATTGACCCAGACCTGGGGGGAACCTTGTGTTTGGAAACAGATGCTCGTATTTTTCGTTGTGTTGAAGTTTGAATTGGAGGGCTAAGTTGCAGCTGTAGGGGAGGTGGAGGCCTTTTAAAAGGAGGCAAGAGGCATAAGTAGGCTACAGCTGAGAGGACCAAGGCACAGCCATGAGACCTGAAAGGCTTGGAGGCCACTGGCAGAACCGGGAGAGAGCAGTGCTATCAACTGAGCAGTGTCATGTGTGGCAAAAGGGACAGGGGAGGACAAGCTGAGGACCTGCAAGGGTGAGACTGAAGTTGAAGGGCCCAGAGACTGTAAGGGCATGGCTGCAGCTGCGACCCAGGAGCTTAGGGTGCTATGACAGTGGACTTTGGGTAAAGGGGCCCAGTCAGAGCAAAGTGGCCCCAGGCCGTGAAGCTGAAGCCCAGACAAAGGTCTAGGACATGAAGAAACACCCCCCTAGACCTTTAGGGCAGTCTTCCAGTTCAATTGTATTCAATTCATCAAGGTGTAGCAAGTGAGACAACAGGGTGGGACCTTGAGAGACCAGAGGGGTCAAGTAAGATGGGATCCAGGTGGCCACCCTGGTGCCAGAAGTGCTACAGTCACTTACCAGTCTTGATTCCCTCTATACTTATTGAGGGAACATATCTAAATTAAAGGTAAAATGCTGTGGGTAAAATCTGCTGGAAAAAAAAGGAACCACATATATTTACACTGGCATAGACTTTCTCTAAGTTTATATTTAGGAATAAAAATGCACTGAAATCAAGATCATATTACAGGACAAGGAATTGTGCCCATCTACTTTCAGTCACAGTAAATGTGTTACCATGTTCACAAGACCCCTTTTGTCAACAGTAGCATGAACAGATCTGCAAACAAACTAATCTCTTATGATTTTCCAACAAGAAATCACTTACACCATACACTAAGCCCTGCTAGTCTTACTATTTACAATACTTTGACATTTATCTTTGTAGCTGGTATTTGAAAGTTTCCCTATGTATAAATCAGGGGAATACTGCAAATATAATGGTATATTTAATTAACATTTAATTATGGTGAAACATAGAAAGGCAAAAACCTCAGCTGATATCAATAAATGCAAAATGCATATTGGATACACCAGTTAATTTGACCCTAGATTTTGAGGTTACCTCTCTTTAACTTAAGTAATGATACTGTATTTTATATCAAATTTAACCTTGCTTATCTCAAAGCAACATACTGCATTAAGGCAACAGCTTTGTGCACAAAGTTGCATTATCTCCTATTAACAGTTAGGAAACTGAGGTTGACGAGGATGAATAGACATGTCCAGACTCAGCCAATGGCAGTGCCAAATAGCCTTAGCTATTCAATTTTATATTTTAGCCATAGTATTATCTTTCCTGTCTGGCAAGCAAATACTACTATACCCTATTAATAATGTGCCTTAAAATGAGTTTTTAAAAAAAGAGACATGGAAGATATGTATTTTGCCATTTGAAATGGAAACTTCACAACATGAAGAAGAAAGAAGCCAAATTCAACACTCTGCCTGCCATCTAATATCTCCAGGTACCTTGACTGCTACAGCCACTGTCTGCTCCTCATTTGTATTCTCACAGAGGAGTTTTTTATAAACTGGCTTTTCCACCTAGGGGAACCCTTGCCATCTCTGGTTTCTCCTTTACAGATAAAGCTTCTTTTCTACCTGGGAGAAATCTTTTATTTCTCTTCTGCCTGATGAAGAGTGTGTGAGCCTGAAAGCTTGCAAAGAAAATAAAAGTGCAAATATCTAGTTGGTCTAATAAAAGATATCCCCTCTACCCAAAGAATTTTGTCTGTGTAAAAGAATGGCATGCATCTATACTAGAAGGCTATCAGGAAGCATCAAATATCTTTTGCCTTTTCTCCTCTCAAGATTTTTCCATCAAAAGATACTTAAGTAGTATTACACCTTAAAACATTTATTTACAGCAGGTATAACAAAGCCAGTAAGAACTGGCAAGGTAACCCAGAAGACGTAAGCATTTCATAATTAATACAAATGTTATATTTTTTTTGATGGAATATCTTCCAATGTGCCTTCTCCAGGTTTAAGGAGCATTTGATGAACTAGTATTGTTGATAAATGAGAAAACATAGTTAGTATTTTGTTTTCTATTACCCAAAAGATTCATGTTCAAAACTGCCTCCTCTTATGAGAACAAGGTGATTGAATTTTCCATCACAGTCCATGTCATCAGGAAGCAACCACTCTACAGATTTGAATATACAAGGCAAGGACATGTTCCATTGACAGAGCTGTAGAATCTAAGCATATGTGCATTTCCCTGGGGACAAGTAGCAGCGGCACATAGTCGCACTACCCGTGCACATGTGCCTTGCCATGTGGCAGGTTGCCCTGGGTGGGGTAGGGTAGGTTGAGGCCAGCACATGTGTTGGCCCCAGCTACCTTACTTGGAGTCCTGGTGGCATCCCATGGCTCCCGTGATGACAATCCAGCAGCAGGGAGCCTGGCCAGCAGTCAGAGCATGGCTCTGGCTGGCCAGGCTCAAGTTTTGGGTGGCGCATGCTGCTGCCATGTGCCACCCTGCTTTTTTTAAGGTGGGCTTTTCTGATACTGGGATCTCCTGGTATCAATCCTGTCCCCCCCACTCCATTCCCCTCCTCTCCTTCCCCCCGTGCTGCAAATTAGCAGTGAAGGGAAAGTCTGCATGTGTGGTGAGTATTGTATGTGATGCTGCAGACAAGGCTGCAGTGCCACATATCTCATGTGTATGCTTGTCTGGATTCACCCTACAGGTTAGTGTTTTGGGAACCTGTGTTCCATGTAGGGGAGTGTAACAAGGGGCCTTCTCAGGGCTGATTTAACTGTGGCCCGCCCACCTGTTTCTGGGCTAACCAACCACATTCTTGCCCACCACACCTTGTTGGAATTAATTAATAATGTAATTAAGTGGGAAGCTGCCCATTTCCTGCCCTGATGCCAGGGGGTGCTATCTGCGGCTCCATTCCTCCCTTACATTGCAGCCCAAGACTCGCAGATGGCATCCAGATGTTATCATCATCACCAGCCCCCAGAATCATCCTAATTGAATCCTGCCTGAACTCCCCTTCTCAGGTGGTCTCATCCACCTTCATAGTAGGCAGCATAGCTCTCTGAACTGCTCCCCCTTCGGGTGTGGCTCCCCCCAGGACCCTTGGCTCACTAGTCCTGGCCCGCCTCCAGGCCAGTTGGAACCCCAGGCATATGATCTTGGGCGTTCCTCACGGTGGGCCCCTGGCCCTTCGACCCTTCCAGTCTTTGCCCCAGCATTGACCATTCAGGGGAAGTTCAGACAGTCCTGAGTCTATGGCCTCACTCTTTCTCCATGGGGTCTACCTTCCAGACCCTCCAACAAGGGGTAACACACCAGGTTGTGGGGGCTAGGGGTTAAGGTACTCTGACCCACCTTTCACTGGGGTGGTAACTGGCCTGGCATTTCCTGGGGGCTCCCACACCACTGGGAGTCCCACCAGGCCACCCACTCCCAGCAGGGTGCAGTTTTAGGTCACACCCAGGACCAGGAGCCTTCTGACCATCCCCTACAGCTCCTCCCTTACCAGATGCCCTCCAGCTAGGCAATGTTATTGCCTGGCCTCCAGCAGCAGAACTGCCTTGTTTATATGGGCAGCACCAGATTCAAAATAGCTGCCCTCATTAGGCACCTGGCAGCTGCCAGCTCCAGGCCCTTAAAGTGCCAGGCCCAGATATCAGTTCTAGTGTTGAATCAGGTCTATCAGATATCAATTCTAGTGCTTCCCGCAACCTAGGTCAATGCCTAACTACCTGGCATTGGTGGGACTCTCTAAAGCAAGTTTCGGATAGTTAGTGCTAATTTACATCTGTTGAGTAGTGGATTACATCTGTTTAATCCTACTGACTCCAAAAAGACTTCTCTCCAAATTTAGGCATCAACATTGTATCTTTAGTAGCAGAGGATCTATACCATGGTGTAATATTGGTGTTATAGGAAGTATTATCTGAATACAGTACAGAAAATGTTCCCAAGAGAAATGCTGCCAGTAAGAGGCTGTTGCTCTAATCAGGTTTTTCTGTGAACAAGTATGAACAGATGTCCCTTTCACTAAAGATGTCAATATTGGACACCTGTCCATGGCAAGTAGCATGTTTCAAAATTAAAATTTAATTTTAATACACAGGAAGTACACACAGAGATCACAATGTCTAGCCAACATTTCTGTACTCAAGCAAGCAGGGAAGCTGTGCATCATTATGTCTATTGTATATGACTGTGATTACATTATTTGGTAACTGTTCTTTTACAAATGCAGGAAGATATTTTTAAAATGAAAACTGCAGTCCCATAGCTACATTTTTTCCTTAATAAAAATAAAGACCTTTTATTCCTTCATAAAAATAAAGACCTTGTGAAACAGAACCATCACAAAAAAGAGCATGTCCGGTACTCAAGGGATGACAGCTGCCTTTGTGGAAGCTCTTGCAGGGCTTTTACTAGTAGTCCTGCCAGTCTCTTGAGAAAGCTTTCATATGCTGAATGTATAGGAATAGGGTTGGAGACACTGAAGCAGAGAAAAGCACTAGTAGCATAAACCCTCTGGATAAAGGCCTTCTTATTGATGCACACGGGAGCCACTTACAAAGAACAGCACTTGCGTCTCAAGAATATTCTTTCCTTCACATAGAAGCTATAAAATGTATACAAGCAAGAAAAGGGAATGGAAAGGAAAAAGAAATATTATGCCCAGTATTGATATCAATAACTTCTTGTACTATAATGCTTTGAATCAGAGGCAAAAAAAGGGTTTTAAGACATAACAAAAAGCAATCCATCTTGCCTTAAATTCAGGTCCATCTTGTTGCTGAGGATGATATAAAAGTTTAGATTAATTTACCATAGGTACATACACCCATGGGGAGGAATATTGTAATTTCCTTCTAAAAAGTCCTTTTTCAGATATGTGGGGAGCCGGAGGAAAAGCAAGGGCAATGTTGGACCCCTGCTAAACCAGATGGGGCAACTGACAACTGA